>NW_022196913.1:97325520-97334097 GCF_008632895.1 Mastomys coucha
AGAAAAAAAGAAAAAAAAAAAAAGACAATTTGGGTGAGCACTGAATGGGACAGCATAGACCAGTATTTGTCACAGGGCTACTCATTGAGTATTAGATTCTTGAGCTGGCAAGATGGCTCAGTGGTTTAGGTCATTTGCTGCTAAGCCTGATGACCCAAGTTTGATTCTTGGGTCCAGCACAGTGAGAGAGAGAGAGAGAGAGAGAGAGAGAGAGAGAGAGAGACAGAGAGAGAGAGAGAGCCAACTATTGGACATTGTCTACACACACACACCCTACACACACACACACACACACACACACACACACACACACACAAACAAATAAAAAACAAAGATTACAATGTCAATGTTACTCACGTATAAGTTTGTTCAAGCTTATATTGCTGACCTATAAGCAGAAATCTTTATGATCCAACAGTCACTAAATCGCTTAGAGAGCTGGGGAGTTTCCAGTCTATGAAAGGTTTGAGTTAGAAACAGACCTGTTTTGTAACAAAATTAGCAAAAATCAGTTCAAAATATCTCACGCGATGACTCACCCTAAGCAGTGTTTTTGTGTTTGGTACACGGCAGCCTAGGAAATGCTCCACTCTAATGTGGGTGTTTAACCTGGATGTCTAGAATGTGTCAGTGAGGCAAAAAGCTAACTGAAGAGGGTGATAGAAGGGTGGCAGGCTGAAGTAACACCAGAACATCTACAGACCTACAACCAATGCTTACGCAGAGGCCTATTTCTGGAGTCACCTGCCCTAGGACCAAACATAGGCAGAAATGTAAGCTGTTAATCATGTCATTTTATAGTGGCTAAGATGTAGCACGTTGGTGTCGTATTTTCCAATTTTTAAATATTTTTCTAGTTTTCTCAACTCAGAAACATTCATCATCTGCAAGCTAGTATACTTGTTCTCATTATAGGAGAAAAGTATATGAGGCATTTACAGGGAGCTATGGGAAGAATCTACATTTTCCTGGGACTTTCCAAAGAAAAGAGGCTATATCTGAGGGTTCTAAATCTCCAGGACATTGGTCTACTCTATAGTGGGATAAGGAGAAATCCGTTCATATCCTTTTGTGTTTCTTGAGCACTTGTGTGCCAAACCATGTCCGCTCCCACAGTGCTTTGCTTCAGCTATGTACAACCTTTTGACATTGGAATATGATGTCATTATATACAAAGTTCATGCAAGAGAGCCTTACAATACAGTTACAAAAAAAAATCACACACACAAATCAAGACAAAATGCCTTTAATCCCAGCCCTTGGGAAGCAGAGGCAGACAGATCTCCAAGTACCAGGCCAACCTGGTCTACAATGGGTTCCAGGACAGCCAAGGCTACACAGAGAAAACCCTCTCTCTCAAAGGAAAAAAAAAAAAGAATGAATGAGAGAAATATAGAAAAAGAAAAGAATAACGAAAACCCTCATAATGTTTAATTACATTTCTGACTTTGTGATAGGTCATGTACTCATAGCTATCCTTTGGTCTGGATGTACCTGCATGATAACTATTACTATCCTTACCTGGGTATTAAGAATGAGGTTCTCAGGAGCCTAAATCCCTGCTACAAATAAAGAAATGAGACCATTAGGGGACCGGACCCCTCCTTGCTGACAGTATTTCCAGGGCTCAGCTCTCGTAGGCCCTCTGTGAGCTCCCTGAGACGTAATAGCTGTGACAGAGACACTGGAGCTTGCTAGAATAGTAACCACAAGGCATGAAATGCACATTTTTTGGAAACCTTAGATTCACATATTGGGAAACATGCAATTATTTTAAATCCATCCGAGCTAACTGAGTTCATTTTAAAGTGGAAAATATGGGGCTGATGGCTCAGCAAGTAGAAGCACCTGCCATCAAGGCTGGGAATCTGAGTTTAATCCCTAGGGCCCACATGATGGAAGGAAATAACCAATCTCCCCAAATTGTCCCCTGCTCTTCATAAGTTGACTGAGGCCCACGTGTTCCCCTGAGAGCTGATGCTTCAGTGGCCCAGGGAAGAGTCCATAGTTTTGAGAATCTAGGACTCCAGGAGCTCACCCACCAAAGGACCAGAAAAGGAACTGTGTGCTTTCCTGTGAGGCAGGGACATGCAGTTGATCCAGGGTCCCACAACCATACAGTTTCAAGGACAGGTAGACCACACCCACCTGCCTCTCCAAGGCAGGAAGCTGATGCAAGACATCTGCTGTTCTTGGCCGAGTTGAGACAAAAGCATCCAATGAGCATCTGCAACCAGTAGCCTCAATACAGCTGTGTTTGAGTTTGAAATTTGCCTTGTCTTGGGCAGACTCAAAATAACCAGGATGTAAATTAATGTGACAGTTTGTTACTGGCCTAAAGTAAGTGTAGGAAAACCAGTAAAAACAAATGAGAAAATAGCCCTGGGGCTTGGGGTAAAGCTCCGTGGATGGAATGATTGCCTAGTATGTGTAGAGCCCTAGGGTCAGTCCTCAAGAGTTCCAAAAACTGGGCACGATGGTGAGGCAGGAAGATCAGAAGTTCACAGCCATCTTTGACTGTAAGGTGAGATCAAGGTCAGCTGGAGATACTGAAGACCCTATCACAAAATAAGGGGGAAAAAAAACTCTACTTCAGTCTCAATGAAGTCTTCCTAAGATTCTCACCAACAATCATCCCCTCCCCCAAAATGAGTTCACAATTCAAAATTACTAAACCCAGAAACAAAGAAATAGTGAAACAATTAAATAGAAGGGGATTTAAAATGGTTCAACTGGGCTAGCGAGATGGCTTCTTGGGTAAAGGCACATGCCAGTAGGCTGGACAACCTGAGTTCAGTCCCCAGAACCCACACAGCAGAGAACCAATTCCTAAAAGTGACCTATACATGCAATGAAATGTACTGCCCACCCACCCCACTCTAATTAAATAAATAAATGAAATTAATTTAAAATGATAGTTCACCCATCAAGGAAGCAAAAGCTTAAGGTTCTATTAAAAAAAAAGAGAGAGACGTGTTATGAAAAAAGGAATAAACTAGAAGGTTTAGCAACAGAGAATGCTGTCATGGAACTTGGCCTATATACTCAGTTCTACAGATGAGTCAGAGAATGGGTAAGACACAGACAGCTACAAGGAGAACTTTGGACCAGAAAGAAAACATTCCAGAAGTAAATACAAAGCAGGAGGGAGAGAGACTAGGAGACAAGGAAGGCGTACTAGGGATGAGTATTCCCATAGAACTTTCCATAGGTGATGAAGCGCGTGACTCTTCAGTGTGGGAGTACAACAGATTCTGAACAAGGAATACCAAATAAATATGTCTCCCCATAGTGAAAGTTATAAATTGCACTAAGTGCTCAAAGTAGGAACAGAGAGAACCGTTACAATGATAAAAGGAAAAGTGCGCATGCTTGCTACTGGGGCGCAACGGTCTTGCTCTCCACTTGAGGTTAGGACAAAGAATGTCCCCCGGGACTCTGTGTAATACTTTACTATCAGGACTTGATATAACTGACACCAATGATAGTTGGTGCGATGGCTTTTTGGAGGCGACATAGCTGTGTCACTGAGTGACTGCACTCTTCCTTTCAAAGTGTCTCTGGGGCTGTTTATTTGAAGTTTGGTGACAGGAAACAGATGGCTGACTCAAACAGGGTCATGGAGGAAGTTTAAGAGAGAAACTACTTGTAAGGATACGAACTGGTTTAGGGAAGCCAAGGGACCATGCTCTCCCAGGGGTCGTCTGTAGGAAGAAGCCAACACCACCATGGTGGGCCTGAAAAGTAAGGAGGCAGGAAGCATGGACCACAGAAGCTGCTACCGGGCCTGCAGCCCTCCACAGAACCACACCACTGGTCCCTGCAGCCCTCCACAGAACCACACCACTGGTCCCTGCAGCCCCGAGGCAGAAACCCCACCCAATTTGCCGGAGCGTTTCCCCTCCTCTCCTCAAATTCGGCCCAGTTTGGACAATAAATGGCTTAATAGCTTGGACATCTTTTGGTCTATATGAAGAATCTTCAGGAGAAATGAAGCTGTGCGAAGAAAACAGAATGTGAACTGGGGTCCGGGAAAGCAACACGACATACTGTCTGAGAGTCTCCTGTTCAGTGGTAAATTGTTTTTCTTTAGTGTAAGCCTTATAATTCACACCTATAAAATTCACCCCTTTCAATTCTGCAAGTCAGTTCTAGTAATCACTCCCCATGTATCCCGACTTCTCAGCCCCAAGACATAAGCACCCATTAATCTACTTTCTATCTCTGTGATTTCCTATTCAGACACTACATCAATGAATCATACACTGTGTGGGCTGCTTTCACTTAACACGAGGTTGCCAGAGTTCATCCATATTGTAGCCACGGATACATACTTTATTCCTATTTGTGTCTATGTATGTTTGCCTGCTTGCCTGTTTGTGTACCACATGTGTGCAAGTGCCCACAGAGGTCAGAAGAGGGCGCTGGAACCTCTGGAACTGAAGCTATAGATGAGGTGGGTGCTAGGAACCTGAACATAGAACCTCTGCAAGAATCTACCGAGAACTAAGTAAACGGGCAGAGTCGCCTAGATTTTTATGTGAGTGCTGGGATGTGAACTCGGATCCAGGATGGTAAAGTACCTAGCAGGCACTTTACCAATCGAGCCACCTCCTTGGCACCTGGAACTGTGGTTTTAGCTTCTTTGGATGTGTGTCTACAGTGGAGTTGTTGAGTCATATGGAAAATCCGTGTGTAACTGTTTGGAGAATGGCCAGACTACTTTTTAGCAATTTTTTTTTTATCCCATATAATTCATAAGGCTTTTGCTCTGTGAGATCACTATTGGTCCTATTGTCAAGCAACTTGTAACAGCTGACACCAGCTTTATCAAAAGATATCTTTCGTCTGCCAGCCCCAGCTAGTCTCTGGAGCCATAGCAACCTCTCCATTACCCAGTCTTCCGCCCACATCAAGTAGTTAGTGGATTCTTTCACCAACAAGATTTTTTTGTTGAGGGGTTGGTACTATGGACGGAAGCCAAGGCCTCTTACTTGCTCGGTTAGCATTCTTCCACTGAGCTAGCTATATCCCAAGTCTTCCACTGAGCTAGCTATATCCCAAGTCTTCCACTGAGCTAGCTATATCCCAAGTCTTCCACTGAGCTAGCTATATCCCAAGTCTTCCATTGAGCTAGCTATATCCCAAGTCTTTCTTTCATTTGGATTCTGCCTCATTTTTATTTTGAGACAGAACCTCAGTGAGTTAACTAGTTTGGCTTCGAATGCACTATAGCTGAAGCTGGCCTTGAGTTTGCCATCTTCTTGCCTCTGTTTCACGTATGGCTGGGCTTACAGGCAGACGCTGCGAGGACCAGTCAAACATCATCATTCATTTTAGAATGTGCCACTGACGGGTACTGATAGCTTTAAGACTCCCAGATTAATAGAATTCTACAGCAGTCATTCATGCCCCGACTATACATGGCTCTCTTATGAGTCTGACTGTGGTCACTCATGTTCTGACAACACATCAGTCTCTGGTTGTAAATTTCACCTGCTTGACATGCTTAAGTTCACAGAATGGCTTAGGTTTTTTTTCTTGACCGTGTAAGCCCTAGCAGAATGACTGCAGTTTCAAGAGTTTTTACCTGGGCTGAGGGCAGGCCACTTTCCCTTAGCTCTTTAGCTTTTCTTTGATTAATTCAATAGAAATAAGGGCGCAGGAGACTAGCGGATAGTGGCAGCTACATGCTAGAGTGGAATGGGTATAGGCTTAGGAGTCAAACAGACTTGAGTTCAAATTCTGGGGGTTACATGTTTCACCCAAGTCCTTGAGTGCCCAAGTCACTTGCCCTGCCGTTGACATCACTGGGAAGTAAGAAATGCCACTTAGTTCCCTGAGGGAAGGTACCTCTTATCTAGGGTGGTGCCCTTGTTTGGGCAGCAGGGTGAATTTAGGACTTTGAGCCAGGAGACATTTTCTTAATTGTTTCAAAGCAGTCCTGCCCTGTTTACTTTTAATAATGGACCTGTTTGCTTTTAATAAGAAGAACCAGACCTGCTCTCCTATTTGGTCCAGCTGGGGAGCAAACAAATGCTTCTAAGCTGAATAATCTCTGCAGCTGTCTGCTGCCTCAGGCAGCAAGTGCAAACAGGTGTAGGTGGGACCCATCTGCAGGGGGTAATGATGCCCAGGATCCTACTCAGCAACTTCAAAGGCAGTGGCTCAACAAAGTCACATGGCACACTGCTCTCTGGCTCCCTGTCCCCAAGGCAGGAAGGAACAATGTTAAGCAGTTCTCTCCTAGCTGGAGCAGTGAGCCACCCACTCTACTGACAAGGGAGGTGGTGACAGGGTTGGCCCCTTCCAGGTGATGTCACAAGTATCTTCTGTACTTTGCTGGTCTCCAGGAGGTCTTCAGGTTCTCTGCATTGCCTAAGTTAGATATGCAGATGTACGTGTTCACCAGTCTGTCTGTCTGTCTCCCTTGCCTTTGCCTGTCTCTGTCTCTCTGTCTCTCTGTCTCTCTCTGTCTCTGTCTCTCTCCCTCTCTCCCCTTCTCCCCCTACCCCCCGCCCTCTGTGTGTGTGTGTGTGTGTGTGTGTGTGAGTGTATGAGTTTCAGAGGCTGCTGGAAATGGAGGTTAGAGAACGCATGAGGCTGCTTGCTCCAGGCAGTGAGTAGAAGGAAGTCTTAGGTGACACCTAGCACAGTAATTCGTCTTCTAGCCCTCGCCTTGATGGATGTGAAACACAACAAGCCTGGAATGGCCCCAGACACTGGACAAAGCAGATGACCTTGACCTTTTCATCTTTTCCAACTTCTCTTAAGACCCAAACAATTTCACATGTATTTTATCCCTAAAGCTAATTTAGCCTAACCCTGTTGAAGGAGAAGAGTTCCCCTCCAATCTCATACTCCTATATTGATATGTATTTTAGAATAAATTAATACCTAACCTGAAAATGAAATAATATTTTCATAAAGTATTTCCCTAATCTAATTTTTCCTGAAAGGGAGTCTATTACTCCACATGGCAACTGCATTACTGGCCAGAGCTAACAGAACTTGACATACACTATCTAGAATTGAAATTTTCCTTCCCTTGTTAAAGTGAACTTTACTATAACAGAGTAGGATCTTGGGCACCATAACCCCTTGCAGTTGGGTCCCACCTACACCTGTAAGGCCTATACTATGTAACCCTGGAAAGAAAATGTTTATACATATAAAAACAACAACAACAACCCACAAGAGGGCCCATACTGAATATATACAGGTTTCCCCTTGTCATCATGCCCCAACTAATGCAGCAAAATAACAATTTCTACAGTACTTAATTGCAAGTCACCCATAGGTGCTCTAAGTCTATGGAAACATGTGAGCTTACATGCAAACAGTGGGCTGTTTTACACAGCAGATTTAAACGACCTTGGACTTAGGCACTATGGACATCCACAGACAGCAAGGTAAGACTATAGTTTTTAGTTACTGGATTTATATAGCCGCTGTCATAGAAGCTATCCTTAAAATAAGTTGAACACTCAATCATGAAAATTTAAATTTTAAAAAAGCAGTTCTATCAGGGGACCCATTCATAGAAATGGAAAGATCTTTTATCAAGTAATTTCCCCCAGGGTCTTTTAAATAGCCATCTCCCCATTTTGATTCAATTTGTGGGAGGCCCATGTAGCCGCACGACTGGCCTACCTCATTGTGGAAGGGAAGGGAACCATGATGGGGAGCTGGATACCCATTTGGTACTCTCAGCTACTGGCTTGCTACTAATTCACTTTGCCATTAACTAAGCTTTCCCCTGAGGCCATTTGATACCTCTCTCTCCCTCTCTCTCTCTCTCTCTCTCTCTCTTTCTCTCTCTCTCTCTCTCTCTCTCTCTCTCTGTGTGTGTGTGTGTGTGTGTGTGTGTGTGTGTGTATTGGGAGGGTGCTCGGGCCAGCCCCTCCAGATGGTGGCTTTCAATAAGCATGCAATCCAAAAGGGACATCGTCCTTATGACAAAGAAGATTAATTGAATAACTCACTTGAAAATTGTGTGCCTCTTTAAAGTCTTGGTAGCTGATCCAGAAAGACTCCCTGCTGTAGCCTGGCTGAGAACAATGCCAGCAAAGAAAAACAAACAAATAAACAAACAGACTGCATTTCATGGGCAGATTCCTTAAAATACTGGACTCCAGGCAACCCCAGGTCTGCACTCCTGCTAACACCCTCATTTGCATAATGCAATGCCATTTCGGAGCATTTTCACAGAGGCTTCAGGAAGAGGCTGTCTCAGGTCTCATAGTGACCCGAGAGCTGGAAAAGAGCTGTCTTGGATTCATGTTGCAGAAGATAACGTGGACTTTGGATCATCTGCCCTTCCAAGGGCACTCAGTGAGCTACAGACAGAAATGGTGTGTATCTTCATCCATGCCTTGTCAACTTCTAACTTCCAATCTCTCTGCCCTGCCTCGCCTCTCTCCCCCTCTCTTATGGAGCCCAGGCTAGTTTCAGGCTTACTCTGTAGCTCAAGAGGATGGCCTTGTGATCCTCCTTTGTCTGCTTCCCAAGTGCTAGAATCACATGCTTGCATGTCAGCCCCCAGTTAGTCAGCCAGCTGAGGACTCTTTGGTTTTT
>NW_022196913.1:97334107-97334649 GCF_008632895.1 Mastomys coucha
AAAGGCGTGCGCCACCACCGCCCGGCGCAGCTGAGGACTCTTTCCCCCCTGGCAAAAGTATCAAGGTCAAAGGAACTCAGCACAGATGGTCACTACAGAGGGCATCAAAGTACCCGGATCCAGGACATCATATATGGTGGCACTGCCTACATGTTAGAAAGATTTCCAGTAATGCATGCTTCACAGCTTGTCTCCCATATTAGGGTGGGCCTTTCAATGAAGCAGCTACAGGAGTCACTATCTGTTGTAAGGAACCCCAATAAACTTACTGCTTTACCAATCCAAACTTGGATGGAATCATTTATGGGGTCTGTTACTATCCCCTGTATCTGGGATGAATAGAAACCAGCTCCTCAGGGGAAGGAATGTGATATCAGCAAAGCTTCTTTGGAACTTTCTTCCCTCTGTAGGGCATTAATAACAGCCACTTAATCCAATTGCTCATGGAGGTGAGACCTTCCCACCATAATAGAGGTTCAAGCCGGGCGGTGGTGGCGCACGCCTTTAATCCTAGCACTTGGGAGGCAGAGGCAGGCGGATTT
>NW_022196913.1:97334812-97338580 GCF_008632895.1 Mastomys coucha
TGAGTTCGAGGCCAGCCTGGTCTACAGAATGAGTTCCAGGACAGCCAGGGCTACACAGAGAGACCCTGTCTCAAAAAAAAGAAAAAGAAAAAGACAAAGAAAAGAAAGAAAGAAAGAAAGAAAGAAAGAAAGAAAGAAAGAAAGAAAGGAAAAAGAAAAGAAAAAAGAAAAGGGGGCTGGAGAGATGGCTCACCGGTTAAGACCACTCACTGACTGCTCTTCCAGAGGTCCTGAGTTCAAATCCCAGCAACCATATGGTGGCTCACAACCATCTGTAATGAGATCTGATGCCCTCTTCTGGTGTGTCTGAAGACAGCTACATTGTACTTATAAATAATAAATAAATAAATAATCTTTAAAAACAAACAAAACAAAACAAAAAGGTGGGAACCATGATCCAATGGGACTGTGGCTTTCTTGGAAGAAGAGAAGAGTCCTGAGCAAGTACATCCTATCTCTCCCTGCGATGTCCTGTGTCCCATTGGAACTCTGCAGCATCCTCATTGGTAAGAAAGACTTACCAGATGCAGCCACTTGGCCTTGGACCTCCAGAATTGTGTACTGAATGAAACTATTCTTTATAAATTATGCAGTCTGGACTGTTCATACACTCATGGCAACAAAAACGGCCCAAGATACCTTCTATATTCAATATAAAAATAATGGTGGCTAGCCACATGTAAAATAGACTTTTCATTCTCTCCTATAGCAACCTGCCTGGGGACACACAGTTGTCAGTTTTCAGCGAGCAGTCTGTTATCACTCAGATCTTCGGGGAGCCCAGTGACATCTCTCAGGACAACCCAGGAAATGGAACAATAGCATTTATAATAATAGCCCCACATGGCCAGAATGTAACCAACAGCCCAACTTTCTGTCCTCACTTCCAACATAGCAAGGAGCCGACAAAGCCAGTCTACACCCTTACCAATCTGATAGGTGTCCAGCCAGGAGCTGATGCCCAGCTTCTCAGTTGCCACCTACATTCCCCAGGCCAACAGTCTTCAATTAGAGAACACTTCAGCACCCACCACCCATCCATGATGAACTTCTCCTTTGCCTGCCTTTAAGGCTCTGCCAGAACACAAGTATTAGTAGCTGATTCCCTTGCCCTGGCAAAGTAAAAATGTGGCTTTGTATTTACTCATTTGGATGGCCTTTATTTCTGTGGTATAAATCAAAGAAATGCTGGGGTTCATTTATACCCTAGCTATTCTTTTCAAGCATTTGTAGCTACTGTTGTGATGGACAAGACGCGTTCATTTAGAATGCACAATGCCAGGCTGGGAGGTGGCTCAGATGGTAAAGAGCTCAAGCATGAGGGCTTAGATTTGATCATCAGAACCCACATAAAAAAGCTGAGTGTGGCAGCACACACTTGTAAGCCAGGTCCTGAGGAGGCAGAAAGGGAGAAGAGGGCCCCGGGCTCTAACTAGCCTGCTAGCCTGGCCTACTTGTTGAATCCCAGGCCAGTGAGAGACTTTAAAAAGGTAGAGAAGGGTTGGGAGATAGCCCAGTCAGTAGTAAAGTGCCTACCAGGCAAACACAAGGCCCAGAATTCCTATGGACAAGTTGGGCATGATGATATGTCCCCATGACCCATGCACTGGGTGGGGGCAGGGAGTGGTAGAGACAGGTGGATCCTTGAAACTCATTGGCTAGTTACACCAGTCGAATCTAAGAGCTTAAGGTTCATTAAGAGATCCTGTCACAAAAAAACCAAAGTGATTGAGAAAAGACTGGAAGTCTGCTGCAGGCCTCCACATGCATGTGCACTCAAGTACACACAAACCCTCCTGCACACACGCAAACCCCTAAAAGTACATACCACACACACACACACACACACACACACACACACACACACACACACATATATGCTTGTAGGCGCGCGCGTGCGCACGCAAACATGCACGCATACATGTCTAAGCACATACATGCACCTGCAGTCGTGTGAACACACACACACACACACACATTAAAGAATACACAATGCCTGTTAGGTGGGACTTTTGGTTCTCTTGCAGTGTGTGCAGTAACTAATAACAATCACAAAGTGCACCAATAAATGATTGTTTAAGAAAACACAAAACATAAAAGCTAGTGGCAAAGCAGTGTGGATAGTATCGCCTCTGACAGGGTGGTAAGGATTGAAGTGGCAGAGGAACTGGTTCCTGGGGACCCTCTGCTGCGATGTGAGCCCTGTTTCATCTCTTGTTGAATTGGATCTTGGGCAAGCCTCAGTTTCCTCTGCTGTCAAAAGGAATTAAAGAACGAACATCAGGATTGTTGTGGTGATTAAATTAGATAATATGATACAGAATGTAAACCGCTTAAATCGATGGTTCTCAGCCCTCCTAATGCTGCAACCCTTTAATACAGTTCATGTTGTGGTGACCCCTAATCATAAGATTATTTTGTTGCTACTTTCTAACTGTAATTTTGCTACTGTTATGAATCCTAATGTAAATATCTGATATGCAACCCCTGTAGAAGAGTCATTCAACCCCAAAAGAGGTCATGACCTGTAGTTGAGAACCACTGGCTTAAATTATTACAACACTCACTAAGAAAGCTGCTGTTACCACATACATAGAAAAACCAAAAGACCTCACAAAAGCAACCTTCTCTGTGACGTATTCATACATTAATTCAATTATTCTTATATGTTAGCACTATATCAGGTAAGCAAACATGCAAGTGGTGAAAGAGCCCATTACATATCCAACCATATCCTACCATAGCACAGCAACCACTGCTATGGTAGTGTTAATTTGCAAAGGGGAGACGGCGTGATGGGAATTCTGTCAATCAGCGTAAGATATTTCTAGAAAAGAAGTCTGACTATTAGCTTGGAATCAAGCTGGAAAGGTTAGGGAAAGATTGACTAGGAATGACCATTTGAGGGAACTGGACACAGGCTCCGTTTTGTCTAGAACTTTCCCTCTATCTACAGCCTCTCTGTCACTAGACCCTCCAGTCCTTGCAGTCTGTGGATTCCTCCGGAGATCTGAGGGATAGGAGTGGGCAGACTTCACAGAGGGAGATAAGAGGCTCCTCAAGTGCTCAGTACCAGGGAGAGAAAAGATGTTTGGAAAGTTGTTTTTCCTCCACTTCCTGCTGGCACAGGGAAGCATCCGGGAATCCCTAAATGGCATGCTAAAAATTTCCTTTAATCCCATATCTTTAGGCTTACTCCACTCTACACCTGTGAACGGTTCTGACTCTAGTGTTTTTTCTTTCTTTTTCTTTTTTTTTTTCTTTTTTTTCTTTTTTTTTAGTTTTTCTTAGAGACAGGGTTTCTCTGTGTAGCCCTGGCTGTCCTGGAACTCACTCTGTAGACCAGGCTGGCCTCAAACTCAGAAATCTGCCTGCCTCTGCCTCCCAAGTGCTGGGATTAAAGGCCTGCGCCACCACCGGCCGGCTCTAGTGTTTTCAGTAAGATGCACAGTCCTGCACAAAACCTCCTACAGATACACAGTGGGGACACTGGAAATAAAAGCAAAATAAGGACCAGATTATTGAGACCTGAACTGGTGAGTGCAGTTGCTGTCAGGGGCTCAGATATGGTCCTTGCTGTCAGAGGACACCTGGATTTGAGATGGGAACCTCTGGAAAAAGCAATGTTGGAACACTGAGAAACACAGATACCCACCATCTTCTGACCAGTCAAAATCTGAGTGTCGGGGCTGGAGAGATGGCTCAGTGGTTAAGAGCACCGATTGCTCTTCCAGAGGTCCTGAGTTCAAATCCCAGCAACCACATGGT
>NW_022196913.1:97338637-97342629 GCF_008632895.1 Mastomys coucha
GAGATCTGATGCCTTCTTCTGGTGTGTCTGAAGACAGCTACAGTGTACTTACATATAATAATAAATAACTCTTTAAAAAAATAAAATAAAATCTGAGTGTCATTTGGAGTTCGTGGGCTTTGTTGCCTGACCCCTCTTACCCTCTTCACTTTATTTTAGTTTGTAAGCAATGAGGCTTAGAAGGTGTTGTTCAGAAGCAGGCAAGATACTCAGGAAAATTATCCATAGATTGTATGAAACCAAGAGAGGGTCCTGGGATTCATTCTGGTATTGGGATAGCCAATTTTACATACAGATTTGTAGGGTAATGTTGATATTGAGTAAAGTTTACCCTCCAGAGTCTGGATTGGCTGTATCTGATCATTGGAAGGTTTGACTAGAAGAAAAACTACTGGTCTATTGGGGATAGAAGCGAACTGACCATGTCCACAATATAATATAGATGCTCCGGTCTCTAGCCCATCACCCACACGCCAGGTTTAAACTTGGGAGCCTCTTGCTTCTAGAATTACAGAAGCCAATTCCTTGCAGGAAATATACCCTATTGGTCTTGTTTCTCTGGATAACTTCAATAAAGATATTTTTCTGTCTGCCCTCTCTACCCATCCTGTCTCCATTTAAGATTCAAAAAAGCCTTGCCAAATACTCATTCCATCCCTGCCCCCTAACTTGCTAAATATAGTTCTAGCATTTAACATTAGAGGAAGCCAACCATTCAATGGTTTAGTACATTATTCTGCTTCCTCTGTGGGGGCCTATTAGGTGAGCCAAGCCAATAATAATTATGAAGGCTCTGTGAAAACATCAGGGTATTTTAAATGTTAATGATGGCAGAGGCAAAATGTATATGCACATACAGCTGGAAGAGTGTGTGCTATAGGTAGTCTATACAGGGAGGAGATAAAATGAAAATGCTCACACCGAGATGACAAATGTACTTACTCCTCCTTTCTGTAACAGTCTCATACAGAATGTCTCCTGTGCACCAGGCACAGCTCTAATCACTGCGAAGAAGCAATTGTGAAATTAGTTTTTCTTTTTAAAGACCCACTGGCTAGCCACCAGGAGAGCTATGATCAAGAAGACAGGCAATAATACACATTGACAGGTGTGCTGGACAAGCAGCTGGAATGCTCATGTGTGCGAGGGAAGAACAAAAGTGTCATAGCCTTTGGAAAACAGCGTGGCACTGTCTCCAAAGGGCTGAGCACAGAATGACAACTGTGTGATGTCCTACAGTGCTCTGTGTTCAGTTCATTGTGGCATAAGCCAGTCAGCACCTTAATGTTAGATATGCACCAAGTCAATTATCCATGACAGCTATTCCAAAAGACAGCATAAGCAGCCCCGATGTTTCATCTATGCCTCCAAGGAACTGGACACACAGAAGTTCACACATGGATTTTTTTTTTTATATCAGCGTTATTTATAATAGCCAAATATCTATCAGTTGACTAATGAATGAACAGTTAGTTACCTACAGCAGAATAGAATTCAGCCATTAAATGGACTAAACATTACCTCCCAGTACTACCTAGATCAACCCTGAAAACATTCTACTATAAGAAAAGGAGCCAAACACCACATGCCAGGTAGACTATGATTCCATTTATATGAACTGTCCAGAAAAGGCAAACCTAGAGACAGAAAGCAACTTCATAATTCCTTGGAGCAGGAGAGGCAGATGAGTGGGGGAAAGATATAGGGAATGACTGCTGATGGACACTCTTTTTTTTTTTGGTTTTTTTTTTTTTTTTTTTTGTTTTTTTCGAGACAGGATTTCTCTGTGTAGCCCTGGCTGTCCTGGAACTCACTCTGTAGACCAGGCTGGCCTTGAACTCAGAAATCCGCCTGCCTCTGCCTCCCAAGTGCTGGGATTAAAGGCATGTGCCACCACCGCCTGGCTCACTCTTTCTTCTTGAGGAAGTATGAAAATACTCTTGAGTTTGATGGTGACAGTTGCAGGACTCGGTGACTACAAACCACCGAATTGTCCTCTGTAGAAGGGTGGTAAATTACATGGCAATAAAGCTGCTATTAAACATTACCTAATGTTGTTGTCATGTTGCTTTTGTAAATAAAATGCGTGATTAATGTTTTCTTTTATAAGCTGTCCTCCCTTTTGTTAAGGTTCACGTCTGGTTCCTTTAAAGGCAATGACATGCCTTCAGTTTACTTCAGGAAGATTCTGAGGAGACCTTCTCAGCAGTTGCTTGGTGCAAACAAGAAACACACCAAATGAAAGGGAACCCCAGCCACCTCTCCTGAGCCAGGCTGGACGACCACAGAGAACCCCGTCTTACTTCAGGCAACCCCGACCACACCCACGAGGAAGCAAACAATTGGAACTGAGGGATTCATTTACCAGTTAACTTTTCACCACAGAGCAGCTGAAGCAACAACTTAAAAGGAAAAAAAAGACTGACTTCAGCTCATAGTTTTAGAGATCACTGCCTCTCTAGGCCTGTGGTAAGGTAAAAACATCATGGCAGAAGGGTATGTCAAAGAAGACCTGATCATCTCATGGTGGAGCAAGTGAGGAGACAGGAACTGGGCATAGCCCTCAGAGTACCACACACTTCCTGGAAGGCTTCCTCCAGTGAGGAAGCTGTTGTGAGGTATCCACCAGAGAAGACTACTCAGACGTGGGTTCAAGCCAATAGGAAGAAATATAAGCCAGCTGGTGACTATTTGGGGCGTCTGGGATCCCAATGCAGTCCCAAGCCTTTGCAGGATGAACTTTTAAGCACAAAAACCATATCCTGGGTCAACATATTTCAGTTAGCAAGAACGATTGGCCAAAAACGGAACTACAAAATCCAAAAAGCAAGGTTACACTTAGAGACCTTCTTAGAACTACACGGACTTGGGTAGGTTAGTTCTTTGCTTTAGTTTTAGCAGGTGGTGCCATCTACATGCTGAGTTCTATGGCCTGAGTGGTACTTCCATCATGGAGTCAGTTGTGTTAAGGTCTACGGGCCTGTTACAAGGTGTCACCATCTCTGTCCTGGTGTGTTCCTGTCGTTCTCTGTCTCAGCCACGAGGTCAGATGCCATCAGTCCCCACCTTCGACAGATGAGGGGACTGAAATCGTGACTCATTTGTCTGACCTCATCATGGTGTAATGGATCCAGGACTCCACCCTTTCACTCAAGAGCCTGGGATGCTGAGGTCAACAGTGTCATTTGTGTAGGGACACAGGCATGGGCACCTTGTCACACTGAATTCTGTAGCTTGCCTAGATGTCTCTCTTACAGTACCACCCAACAGACGTTCTGGATCAGTGGTTGTCAACCTTCCTAATGCTGTGACCTTTTAATACAGTTCCTCGTGGTGATCTGGGTGAAACCAAACCATAAAATCATTTTCATCGCTACTTCATAACTGTAATTTTGCTACTGCTATGAATTGTAATGTGAATATCTGCACTTTCTGATGGTCTTAGGTGACTCCTGTGGAAGGGTCAGTCTACCTCCAAAGAGGACCCACAGGTGGAGGATTGCAACTCTGTAGTGACGATCCACTGACTGCTCAGATGGCTTCTACCAATTCATTCAGGATCTGCTATGGACTCCCAAGCACTTGGGAATCTACTTTCATTTAGTCCCCTGGTTTCGTTCATCCAGGGTCATGAGCTAAGAAAGGCTACACACAACACAGGGCTATCATTTACTCTGCTTCATCTGGCTTTTGTTCATTTTTGCCTGGTGCCTAAGAGTGTTTTTAACTGGGTTTGGATGTGCTGTTGGATGAAAAGAATGCTTGTTTTCACTTGGTTCTATGAGAAGAAGGAGGAGGAAAAGGAAGAGGAAGAGGAGGAGGGAGAGGAGGGAGAGAAGAAGAAGAAGAAGAAGAAGAAGAAGAAGAAGAAGAAGAAGGAGGAGGAGGAGGAGGAGGAGGAGGAGGAGAAAGAGGAAGAGGAGAAGAAGGAGGAGAAGGAGGAGGAGGAAGAGGAGAAGGAGAAGAAGAAGGAGGAAGAGGAAGAAGAGGAG
>NW_022196913.1:97342821-97391637 GCF_008632895.1 Mastomys coucha
CTGCCCACCCAGACCTAGACATATAACAGGTTCTTCTTGTACTTTATTTGGGCTGTTTTTACTGCTTATCCCCAATAAAGGTCCCTCCCCATAAAAATTTTCCAATAGCCATCAAGCTTGGGTGGTCTTCACTTTTCCCTTCCTCTAGAGGTCACCTTCTCCCTGACATCATTTCCAGAAACCTCCCCTCCCCCAGCAGCTCTAAGGAACCCAGTTCATAGGCAGGACGCTGTGGGATCCAGCTTCACTGCCCCGGCAGTTGCTTTTTGGGTCGTTCATTTTCCGGCTTGGCACTAAAAGCTTTTGTAGAACTCTCCTGGGATGTGGGCTACTTTGTGTTTGTCAGCCATCTTTCCAGAAACAACCATCAGGTTCCAAGCACCCTGTACTTGTAGCAAGTGCCTTTAACTTTTCCCTTAAAGACAACTGGTCACAAGAAGGCTTCACCCACCAGAAGGCATGACCAACAGTGTGACCTTGAGAATGTTCTTGTGACTTGGGGCGCTCACACAGGACTCCACCAAGGCTGACTGTGTGAGTCTAGGGATCATGGGGGATGTTGACTGATTCTAGGAATCGATCAGCTATCATTTTAAAGTGGGGTGGAATAATAAGTAGGAAATGCAATTGTTCAGGGACAGGCTAAGAAAAGAGGAAAAGAAGGAAGTGTTAAGGCTGAAGAGAGGAAGATCTGCTCTCCCAGAGCAGTGGCTGGGCATCCGCCCAAAGCCCAGGCGGCCATCCTGTCGCATCATGGCACGCATATTGGCAGAGAGAAATTTCTAGAAGTATAACTCGAGCTTCTATTTTGTAGCAGGCAATCTTCCACTATTTATCTCAGTTTTGAGAATTTGGGGTGAGGGAGTATCTCTCTTTATCCCATGTCCTAGTTTTCTATCTATTGCTATGATAAAACATCATGACTAAAAGCAACTTCAGGAGAAAAGGATTTACATGGCTTCCATGTCCCAGGCCACAGCTCATCACTGATGGAAATCAGAGCTGGAACTCATAGGGCAGGAACCTGGAGACAGGAACTGAACTAGAGACTAAATGCTTACTGGCCTGCTCGCCATGGCTTTAACCTGATTTTTTTTATACTCGGGTTGGCACTTCCCACAGCAGGTTATTCATCATTAGTGAAGAAAATGCCCCACAGGCTTGCCAATCTAATGAAGAATTTTTCTCAACGGAAGTTTCCTTTTCACAGATGGACCAAGAATTGTCAAGTTGATAAAAATAGCAGCAGCAGCAGCAGCAACAACAACTACAAAAATTAACCAGGACACCCAGAAAAGGAACCATCAATAGACGTCTTCCTTCCTTCCTTTTTTACTTTTTTAATTCTCATTTTTCTTTTACTTAGGAGGATTGTGAGTGACTTAAAAGCAGATCCATCAAAGCTCACAGAGGTGATTCACCAGAGTCCTGATTCTACACTTCCTAGGATCACATATAGTTGAGTGGGGGCAGGAAAGAGAGTAGCTAAAATCTTAGGTGGGAAGCAGGGCCTTGTCCCTACTCCTCCTAAATGGAGTGTTAACGTTAGGTCCTGATCTTGTGAGGGTCTCCCACATGGGATCACAGCATCTCCATTTTCAAGATAACAACCATGCCAGCCCAGAGAACAGTGTTCTACAACAATGGCCCAGAACGTGGTTACAGAAAGTTATTACTGATTTATTGTGTACGTTGGGGAAACAACAGTCCATGAACCCAGATGACTTGGCCAATGGCATGCACCTAAGTGGCATTATTCAATTCCAAGTTTATTAGCCAGAGCCAGGCCTCTCAGTCTATCTGCCTTCAGACTGAAAAGTCAAGCAGACCAATGGCCAAAGCAATAGAGAACCCTTACATTTCTTCATCTACTTCCTCTGTAGCTGTTGCTTGTGGCATTCTCTCTGTTCCTACCTCTTGGAGCCCAGTCACTAAAACCACTTTCAAATGACAATGTGGCATCCAGCCTGGGAAGATGGAGTCTCTATGACGGAAGATCTTGATGAGAGGGGATACCCCTGAATCAAGAAGAGCAGACAGTGGACATGCTACAAGGAAAAAAGGGGACAGGAGACATGAGTCATCCTGGGTGCTTAACCACCAAGTGCCCGGGGAGGCCTCTGTGGTGTTTGTTTCCATGGCTCCCCAGCCACCGGCAGTGTTCATTTCCTCAGTGGTAGTGTACACTCTAGGCATTCTTTTCAAATATTTGCTGAGTGTTTCTATGGGCTGATAGACAGTTAAGATTAGGCTCATCCACACAGAATGATGTAAACACACCCCATGGGCAAAGACAGAATTTCACTTTTCTCTTACATAAAAGTCTATGGGTGGCCAAGTGCAGCCAGGAATCCAGCTCCTGTATTACCTTCTAGCCTGTGTCTTGTTTCCCTTAAGTTCCCTTGTGGTCCAGGATGCCTACCAAAGGCCTTGGAAAGAGGAGGGAAAACAGAAGGAGGGAAGGGGCTTTTCCCAGGCAATAGCTTCTTTCATGCAGACTTCTGAGGTCTCCCCAGTAATCCTGCCAGCACCCTCCGGTTTGCTACCATTCATTCACATGTCCATATTTGGCTACAAAGGTTACTGGGTGTGGTGGTTTGAATGAGAAATGTCCCCCAAAACCTCACAAATTTGAACACTTGGTCTCCTGTTGGAAGTGCCCTTTGGGAGAGGTTATGGTGCAGGTTCCTCCCTGGGGGTGGAGTTGAGGTGTTGACAGTTGCAGCTGGCTGCAAAATAAGAGTCTGTCTCAAAACAAACAAACAAAAAACCCGCAGTAAAAATTCAGGGTATTATGTGTTTATCCCACTAAATGTCACGGTTACCCATGAGTCTCCCTCAAAGATGGGCCCTCTGGTCTCTCCTAAACCCTGCTCCTAAACCCTGAGGGGGGTGGGGGTTTTGTCTCATGAGGCACCAGTGAGTTCTCTGCTTCTGTCAGCAGCACCCGTATTCCTGATGGACCCACTCCTGAGACCTTCAGCCCACGGAACCAGGATATGGAGTGGGTGGAGTGGGGTAGCAGGGCATGGAGGTCTAATTTCAAGCTTCATAATCAACAGATGACAACAGGGGCTTTGGATGGACATTCCCACCCACCCCTTCCTGTCTCATAGAATCCAGGTCACATTGCATATCTTTGGCGAGCTTC
Organism: Mastomys coucha; assembly: GCF_008632895.1. Classification (NCBI taxonomy): domain Eukaryota; kingdom Metazoa; phylum Chordata; class Mammalia; order Rodentia; family Muridae; genus Mastomys; species Mastomys coucha. The sequence continues at coordinate 97,345,973 of NW_022196913.1, forward strand.
ATTTATACCCCTTAATAAAATGAGAAGAACATCACCAGCCTGGCCAAGGGTTCTGGATCTCATGCCCATTGCAGGCTGGGTGTTTACTTGCCGGGAATGGGGCTCTCCTGCACAGTACAGGGTGTTTGGCCTCTGAGGCTTCTACCTGCTAGACACCAGAAGCACCCGCAAAGTTTTGACAGCCTGAACTATCACCAGACATTTTTACATGTCCCCAGGAGAACTGAACCAACGAGCGAGTTAGTGGTAAGGACGAGGTGCGCATGTTACATGACTGTTTAGTAAGCGTAATAACTATTGCTACACTCTTAGTTATGCTGGGAAAGCATCTATTAAAAGGAAGTGTAGCCCCCTTGAAGAACAAGACCCTACTGAAACGTGTTCTGATTTTAGTCTGGCAAACACAGCAAGGGAATTCTTTGTCACTATAAAAAACATCACATCTTCTGTGAATCCCACCTGTTGTGAATGGTCACAATGCTAGGAATGTTGGTTGGGACATTCTTAAGCAAGTTGTAGGGGGACATCTGTTGTTTTGTTGCCCACTTCCTGTGGCCTGATTTAGCTCTGGAAGGATTGCCTACCTTACTTTCAACCATGTGTTTTGCCTAATGCTGACCTCTGTGTTGGTTCTGGTGGTGAATCACAAGAGTAAGGTCCAAGTCACCTTGGTGGGGGGAGGTGGAGCGGGCAGGGAGTCCTTGTGCCTGGTGACTGTGACTAGTCAGGGAATGGCAACAGAGTATGAGCCAAAACCCACCTAGAAAATCCAAGGGTGTTTTCTCTGGTTAATGTAATAATGAAGTTGTTTGTTCCTCCAGACTTGAATGTGAGAAGTCATGAGATCTGGGCAGAGGGGTCAGATCTGAGACCAAGGCCCACATGTGATGGACCACAGCACTAAGCTGAGACAGAAACAGGATTCTGATGGTTTCTCTGACCTTCAGCTATGGCTATGAAGCTCAACCTAGTCTCTGATAAATATCATTGTGTGCTCACATAGTGTGGAGAATGGGCTAGATTTTCTATTTTATGAAACCAGAAAACCCCACCCGACCCCAAAAGCAAAACGTTCAGCTGGGTACGGTAGAGCATGCCTGTAATCTCAGCCCATGGGAAGCAGAAGCAGGATGATCAACAGTTTGTAGCCATACCCAGTTCCACAGCTAACTTCCAGGCCAGCCAGGTCTACAGGATACCCTGTCTCAATGCCGAGCTCCATGTGGGCTAGGGGGATCCAAACTCTGGTCCTCATGCTGCACAGCAAGTGTCTTACTCCCTAAGCTATCTCCACAGCCCTCTTTATGGACTTTCAGAAATAGATTTTGGAAACTGGTGAGATGAGTCAGTGTGTCCTGCTCCCAAGATTTACAGTCTGAGCTGGACCCAGAGGACCACGTGGTTGAAAGAGACACCCGACTCCCCGAAGTTGTCCTCTGACCCCGTCTGTACAAGGTGACATGCAACTCCTTCCCCTACTAAGTAAACATTAAAAATGTTTAAAAATAGGGGCTGGAGAGATGGCTCATCAGGCAGGAGCTCTGCTGCTCTTGCAGAGGAGTCAGGTTTAATTCCAGTCACCTATGCAGTGGCCCACAATCATCTGTAACCCCAGTTCCAGGGTATCAGAAGCCTCCAAGGCACTGCACTAGTGTGATGCATACATGGAGGCAAAGCAACCCATACACACAAAATACTATATATGTAATATAACATTTACACATATAAATATATAATTATATATAAATGTGTAATTACATAATATATAAAATATAGAATTTCTATATTATAATATTATATATAATAATATAATAAAACATTATATTCTTATTCACATGATATATAACATAATTTCTATAATATAATGTTTACATATAGTAACATATAATGACATTATATTCTTTTTTTATTTTTCTTTGTATTTTTGAGACAGGGTTTCTCTGTGTAGCCCTGGCTGTCCTGGAACTCACTCTGTAGACCAGGCTGGCCTCCAACTCAGAAATCTGCCTGCCTCTGCCTCCCAAGTGCTGGGATTAAAGGCATGCACCACCACTGCCCAGCGACATTATATTCTTATGCACATATGATATATAATATAATTTCTATAACATAATATTATATTATATAAGGTATATTATTTATGTAATAATACAATAGTATATTTATCATATATTATCTGTATACTTTAAAAATTCACTTTGGGTCATGAGATGCTTTAGGCAACAACAGAGAACCCATTTCTAGGTGGCTAAAGAGATAAAAGAAACCCAGCAGCTGTTCTTGAGAATGTCCCAAGGTCTCTTGGCCTGAAGCCTGGGGCCCTGGCCCCACCTCTCTGTAGCTCTTGTGGCCACATTGTCCCCATTGCTTAAGTTCTGCCCTTAGGGTAGCTTTCCTGGTAGCCAAACCATGGCACAGGTTCAGCCCTCATGAACAGGTGGCACCCAGGGAAGATAGTTAGAAACCCCTGAGCTGGAGCCCTGGCCTTGACTGCAGTTAGGGCAGTTTAGATCATGGTCAGAGAAGAATCTCCCTGAAACATAGCCAATTCCAGAGGCTGGAGCTGGGGCTGGGCTAGTGAGAGCCAGAGCTCCAAGCTGGGACACAGAGGGGTGGGTGAATTGCAACATGCTGGAAGGCTCCCTCACCACACACTGTAAAACAAAGTAAGATTAAATACTGAAAGATTAAATATTACCAATCTATATATGTCACCTTCTAGTGACACCTTTTGCTTCCTTCCATTGGATAGCAGAGTTTCTTGTGTCTCCTGTAGGATTTTGCTCCTGTTTATTAGCAGCCTGGTTGCTGCAGTTGCAACCAGTTTTATTCCTAGATAACAAGAGCAGAGACCAAATCTAACACCTTTAATTTATATCACTATAGCCTTACTTATATCACTATAGCCAATTAGACATAGTTTGTCTAATTGTTGTTTTGAGAGTGTGTCTATGGAGTAGTTCAGGTTGGCCTTGAACTTGCGGCTTAGACAAGGATGACCTTGAACTCTTGATCTTCCTGCTTCCACCTGGAGTGTCGAGTGCTAGGATTACAGTCTGCTTCCTTAAGCCCAGTTCTATTGCGTCAGTCCAATTCCATTTGTCTCCTCACAGAGGACAAAGGGAAGGGTTTCAAGTGTCTGAATTGTAATTTCCCTACTAGACCTGTCCTGGACAAAAGATTTACCTCTCTGATTCCTCTCTGTAGGACTAGGGTCACAGGATTACCCTCTTACGGGGAACACTGTCCTTCAAGCACAGCAAGTCATCACCGCCTTCATCAGAACATCCCTGATTGCCTGAAGAAGAGCCACTGGAGTAGATGTTCCTTCATAGAAGGAGGGCTGTGGAGGGCCGTCAGAGCCTCGCCTGAGGCTCCTGCAGCTTTTTCCTACTAGTCCCTCCCAGCTGCACACGGTCTTGATGGTGCTAAAGTACTTAAAGCAGTGTTTCTCAACCTATGTGGTAGCATATCAGATATCTAATATTTACCGTACAATTCGTAACCCATAGCAAATTACAGCTACAAAGTAGCAACAAAATAATGTTATGGCGGATGGTGGGGGGGATGTCACCACAACATGAGGAATTGTATTAAAGGGTCGCAGTGTTAGGACGGTTGAAAACCACTGACAGAGACAGTATAAGATTAACTCAAGCGGTATGGGGAGTAACTACCCATACAGCTCTCGGGGAGAGGGTTATCATCCATACTGGACTGAGACTTTGGGGGGCACAGTTGCTTTGCAGTCATGCATGCTCCCATACATAAGACAAATAAATTCGTTGGTTTCCCCAAGCTAGACTTGGGTTAAGAATAGTTGTGTTGGCCTGTCTCCAGTGTCCTTTGGGGCAGAGGCAACAGATGACTTGTTCTTGCCTCCCCAGAACAATGTGTGCAATGCCCACCTTCTAAAGTGGTTTAGAAAAAGAGACATCATGCTGTCAGAGCGAATGCTCAGCCACGGACCCAGCTCATGGGATATGCTTGCCAAGCATTGCCTTCGAGTGCCAGCTCTTCATATACTGGGTCTAAGAGTCTCTGTGGGTACGTATTTGCTTTTCTACGATTACTGAACACCTCCAGCACAGCTCTCTAGCAAAGCATTGATTGTCACCTTGCTCTGCAGTTTCCCTGGATTTTCATATTGATCTTCAAATCAAGCCATGAGAGCCCCTCATTGGAACTAGGGAGATGCGAGCAAGTACATGTTCCTGGACCATACAGTAGACATGTTAGATCAGAATTTCTGGCTTTGAGATCAGAAATGTACTTTTATGCTCAGTGCCTCCCCAGAGCCTTTTAAATATACTCATTATTTTTTTAAAAAAAAAATAAGATTTACTTATTTATTTTCTGTATATGCGTGTTCACCTGCATGTAAGTATGTGTACCACATATGTGCCTGTTGTCTGTGGAGGCCAGAAGAGGGTATCAGGCCACTTGGAACTAAAGTTATAGAGAGTTATAAGCCACCATCTGGGTACTGGAAACTCAAGTTGAATCCTCTGCAAGAACAGCAAGTGCTCTTAACCACTGAGCCATCTCCCAGTTCTATGTACTCACATTTAAAATCTACTTTTGAGCTGGGCATGGTGGAGCACTCCTATAATCCCAGCACTGAGGAGACTGAGGCAGAAGGATGACAAATTGAGGCTAGCCTGAGCTATATAGGGAGATCCTGTCTCAAGAAAACCAAACTCACTTTCCTGTCTATGTGCTGATGAGGTGAGTATATTTGCCTTTTTAAAAGACAGTCATCCACTTCTTTTTTTCTATGTTCCATTACTTGTTTGTTTGGGATAGGGTCTCACTATATAGTCCAGGCTAGGCTTGAACTCACTATGTATTCCAGACTAGTTTTACACTTACAGTAATCTCTTGACTGAGTGCACATTTATTATATCTTAAGTTCATTTAAGAAGTCCATTCCAAAGACTATGGACTGTTTGCTAGCAATAGCAATACCCTCCTACCTGCTGCTGGTCTACCTCAGGGTAATACACATTGTTAACCTTGCAACACCCATTTGCACTAACCCTGTGGTGCACTGGGCCTGAAGAACTAGGCTAGGAGGCTGTCCCGAATCACCTTATCCCTGAATAACACGAACACTCAAAGTGCCCGGTAGTTCTCATTTTGATTTCTCCAGAGAATTTTCCAAAATAGATCACCTAAGTGTCTCATTCTAAAAACTTCCAGGGTGTCCTTTCAGCCCGAAAGCCCAAATCAAGGCTAAATAACCCTTAGGGGCCACACTCTAGCTGGTGCCCCAAGTTTCCCCCACCAAGGCACAGCTGGTCCTGTCTGCCAGTTTCTTCTGTTCAGTGTTGAGGGGTATATTCCAGAGAAGACTGCTTGGACCCAGGGTTAAGCCAATAGAGTTGTCTTAGTTAGGGTTTTACTGTTGTGAACAGACACCATGACCAAGGCAACTCTTATGAAGGACAACATTTAGTTGGGGCTGGCTTACAGGTTCAGAGGTTCAGTCTATTATCATCAAGGTGAGAACATGGCAGTGTCCAGGCAGGCATGGTGCTGAAGGAGTTGAGAGTTCTACACCCTCATCCAAAGGAAGCCAGGAACAGACTGTTTCTAATCAGCTAGGAGGAAGGTCTCAAAACTCACCTCTACAGTGACATACTTACTCCAACAAGGCCACACCTACTCCAACACGGCCACACCTACTCCAACAAGGCCACACCCACTCCAACACGGCCACACCTACTCCAACACGGCCACACCCCCTAATAGTGCCACTCCCTGGGACAAGCATACACAAACCACCACGAGAGTCTTTGTTAGCCTGTTGGTGACTACAGTGGGTGTTCAGGATCCCAGGGTAGCACTGAGCCTTTTTCAAGGTGAGCTTTTAAACACAAAACACACATCCTGGGTTGACATACTTCAGTTAACAAGACCAATTAGCCAGAAGCTGAGGTTCAAAAGCTAAAAAGCAAAGTCAGTAAATTTGGAGACTTTCCCAGAACTATATAGACTTTGATGGATTAGGCCTTTATTTTAGTTTTGACAGGTATGTGCTGAGTTTTACATCCTGAATGGCACTTCTATCATGGAGTCAGTTGTGCTAAGATCTGGGGCCTGTTACATTCAGGAGCCACTTGCTAACTATTGTTTCCATCCACACTCCTAAGGGTTTTCCTTCCTTGTCAGCCATGTTTCGTTTTTTGGATCATGAGTAGAGCCCCAGCACAGAGTCATTCCTTGCTCTTCAGCCACCTTCCTTGATTCACCAGTCCTCTCATCTGCTAGGCACACATGTCAACCAGGAGCTCTGTGAGGACCAGAGAGCATGGAAAGGGAGTCGGAATTATGGGCCTTCTCCTTGGGAAGCATGAACATACCTTTCCATGCCACTTTTGGCAAAGCTTGTTGTTTTAGTACCAATAACCTTGCTTTGGATGGAAAGGGAGTTTCAGGAGATGAACTTTGAGCCTTTTCTCCATGGCAAGCCCCTGTCTTAGTTAAGGTTTCTATTGCTGAGAATAAACACCATGACCACAGCAATTCATATAAAGCAAAGTATTTACTCTGGGCTGGCTTACAGTTCAGAGGTTTAGTCCATTGCCATCATGGCGGGAAGCATGGCAGCATGCAGGCAGATGTGGTAGCTGGGAGTTCTATGTCTGAATTGGCAGGCAGTAGGAGCAGAGAGTGATAGTGGGCTTGGGTTGGACTTCTGAAACCTCAAAGCCTGCTCCCAGTGACACACTTCCTTCAACAAGGCTACCCATCCAGTAGTACCATTCTCTATGAGTGCGTGGGACCATCTTCATTCAAACCACCAGAGTCCTCTAATGAGCATTTTAGATGAGTCATCTAATCCTTCCATAACCTCACAGAGTATCATCTTCTCTACTTCATGAAGCAAAATACAGGTCCAGAGAAGTTGAGTAAGTTTTTTCAGGGTCAAGCAGCTGGTCCAGGCTGCTAGTACTGGCCAGGAGTAATGACCTTGAAGCAAGCCCATTTATTCTCTTTGGATCTTTAAATCTATCCAACAAGAAGGGTCAGAAGCACAGGAAAATGAACTGTTAGCGGGGAGGGAAAGTTGAGAAACAAGAGCCAAGGGAGAATGCCATTTTGTCTTCATTGGCCTTGGACGTGGAGAACCTGAGCATATATTGTTTATAAACATGAGATCTGTGCCGCAGTGGGACTGTCCCCTCTAAGAGATGACATTTTCCCACAGAGCCATAAACTCTCTGGGTTGGGAGGGATCCTGATATGCAATATAATCCATTCAAAGATGAGAATCCCTTTACTGTCCTATCACCATGGGCTCATCTGTCCTGGCATACCTGTAAGGGTGGGACCTTCTGAGATGCCTGATGATATTTCCTATAAACAACTGGAGATAACTAGGTCTTACTCGATCAATGTCCCCTCTTCCTTTAGGAACCAACATCCTAAGTGTCTTGGGGGAATCATCTGCCCTTGTTTTAGTGAGAAAATTAGATATGATCCCAGTTTGTCCAATTAGTCTGCATCTCTTGGGGACCTAAGTGGAAAGCCAAATGACCCAGAATAGGAAAGGCAAAGCCAAGTTGTAGCAAAGCCGACTGCCTATTATAAGGCCACCAGGCAGGCCTCAGGGACCTTGGTGGCCTTGCTCAGCCCCGTCTCAGCTCTGAGAGAAACCACATGCCTCCTTGCGATTCCTTTGCGATTTGTTCGTTCTGTGTAGTAAGCAGGGATGCCCCCAAATCTTACCCCATCAATTCCAGCTGGCTTTATTTCTTCATCCTAGAAGGAATTTATATTTGTGGCTTTAAAATTATTTTCAAGTGACACACAAGGGTAAATTTCCATGGTAAATCTCCCTGGCTCTACTTCCCCAGAGGCAGCCACTGCCCTATGCTTCTCAGATCCGTTGAGAAACTTCTATTTCCCATTTATGAAGATCTCTGGCCATTGGGTAAATCTCTCTTAAATGCCATTGAAACATGACATGTGGTTTCTGCCACTGTGCTCCTTCAGAGTTTGGGAATCCCTAAATAGATGTCAACAGATACCTTGTAGTGAGTTGACAGTAGTCACTCCACGTCCCCTCTGCTGAGTCTGTATTCTCAGGTACCAGGTCACAATAATACACATCAGGGTTTTTTTTGTTTTTTTTTTTTTTGTTTTGTTTTTTTTTTTGTTTTTTTGTTTTCCAGACAGGGTTTCTCTGAGTAGCCCTGGCTGTCCTGGAACTCACTCTGTAGACCAGGCTGGCCTCGAACTCAGAAATCTGCCTGCCTCTGCCTCCCAAGTGCTGGGATTAAAGGCGTGCACCACCACTGCCCGGAAATACACATCAGTTTTAAAGGGATTTATGTTTATTTTTATGTGTATGAGTGTTGCCTGCATGAATGTATACACCGTGTGTGCACAGTGCCTTTGGAGGACAGAATAAAGCACTGAATGCCCTGGCACTGGGGTTAATGCGGGTTTTAGCCTCCATGTGGGTACTGGGAACAGAACCCAGGTCCTCTATTATAGCAACAAATGCTTTGAACCATGAAACCATCTCTTCAATCCTATATAGTATTTATAATTAAAAATATTTTATGTGTGTGGTTAATTTGTCTGTATGTGTGCCTGTACCATGTTGCCTGATGCCTTGTAGAGGCTGGAAGAAGCCATTAGATCCCCTGGAACGGGAACTGCAGATATTTGTGAGCCCTCATATAGGGGCTGGAAATTAAACCCAGGACCTCTGGAAGAATAGTCAGTGCTCTTAACCACTGAGCCATCTCTCTAGTTTACAAGCATTACTTTTTTATAATGAAATATTTTTCAATTAAATTGAAATTTTTTACTTACTCACTTCACATCCCACTCACTGTCACCATCTCAGCCACCCCCTCCCACAATTCTTGCCCCATCTCTCCTCTCCTTCTCCTTTGAGTGGGTAGCCCCCCCAGGTATTCCCCCCACCCTGGCACTTCAAGTCTCCTTGAGGCTAGGCATGTCCTCTCCCACTTAGGTCAGACAAGGCAGCCCAGCTAGTGGAACATATCCTGAGTGAAGGCAACGACTTTTGGGATAGCCCCCATTCCAGTTGTTCGGGATCCACAGGAAGGCCAAGCTGCACATCTGCTGCATATGAGTGGGGAGACTCCACCCAGCAACTGACACAGACAGATACAGACACCCACAGCCAAACAGTGGGTGGGGTTTGGGAATTCTTATGGAAGAATAGGAGGAAAGATTGGGGCCTCAGAGGTGATAGAAACTCCATAGGAAGACCAACAGAATCAACTCACCTGGACTCTAGGGGCTGGCTCTCAGAGACTGAACCACCAACCATGAACATACTCCGGTTGGACCTCAGCATCCCAGCTCGCGTGAAATTATACTTTTTTAAAGTATAAAAATAAATATATTGTTGACACCTCATGAAATGATTCAGAGCACAAGGCTGAAATTAATTTTCTAAAAATAGGGCACTGTCTGGATGGTCAAAGGTCAAGCATATAGGTAGGATCTGAGGAAGTTCTGGGCATGTAGCATGGTGATTCTGCAGTAAGTTCTGGGCATGTAGCATGGTGATTCTGCAGTAAGTTCTGGGCATGTAATGTACGGCATGGTGATTCTGCAGTAAGTTCTGGGCATGTAGCATGGTGATTCTGCAGTAAGTTCTGGGCATGTAGCAATGTACGGCATGGTGACACGCTTGATGACTGACACTTGATGAGAAGAGATCCTTTTGAAAAATATTACTTTTAGCCCCGATGTGATAGTGCATATCTTTAATCCCAGTGCTTGGGAGACAGAAGTAGGCAGATCTCTGTAAGTTCAAGGCCAGCCTGATCTACAAAGAGAGTTCCAGAAGAGGCAGGACTCTTACACAGAGAAACTCTGTCTCAATAAATAAATAAATAAATAAATAAAATGATGATGATGATGATGATGATAACTTTTATTATTCTTTGAGAACTTCATACCATGTATATTGATCATATTCATCTTTTTCCAAACTCCTTCCAGATCTATCCCCATTTTCCTATTTTCCCAACTTTACATCCTCTCCATTTATTTTAAAACCCACTAAGCCCAATTTGTGTTGCTTAAACACTCTCTGGAGTGAAGTTGCCCTGGAGTATGATTGACCTTCCAAAGGTCACACCCTTAAAGGGAACTGCCTCTCCTCTGCACAGGAGCTATTATTACCAATAGCTCCTTAGCCAGGAGTGGGGTTTTGCATCCATCTTTGTGACCCACCCCAAAGCTCCTTGCTGGGATTTTGTTTCATTTGTGCTTGTGACAGTCTTTGGTAGGCTGTCACAATGGCTGTGAGTCCATCCATGCAACTGCCCTGTTATGTGTGGAAAACACAGCTTTGTTATACTCTGTAGTCACCTCTCCCTCTTATACTCCAAACCCTGTTCTGTGATGATCCCTGAGCCTAGTGTGGAGGGATGCACTACAATGTCCCATTCAAGATGGAGCACTCCACACTCTCTCATTTTCTGCACCTTGACTAGTTGAGGGTCTCTGTTAATTGCCATCTACTGCAAAAAGCAGCGTCTCTGATGAGAGCTGAGCGTCAGTGATCTATGGGTATGGCAATGAATCACTGAGATCTACTTTAATACTGTGTTCGTTTATCAGAGCAATAGGAGTAGGTCCTTATTATAATTACAAAACAAAAAGGTATCCAAGGGAGGTGATGTCATGTTCATTAAGCTGATTATGATAGTCATTTCACACTGAAAACATGAGTCAAAACTTCACGCTAGACACTTGGATATATATACACAAGTTTTTACTGTCAGTTATGCCTCATAAAGCAGAAAAACATGACAGCACCTGGAAACCACAATGTTATCTGATTCAGATGTCTATTCCTAAGTCAAATCACGCCAAAAAATGTGCACACTGTGACCTGTCTGGTTCCTTGTGAAGGCTAAGGACACAGGGCCTTTGGTTTGGACAGAGCTGGGTATCCGCCTCAGGGTAGTGAGTTACCTCAGGGCCAGGTCAGTTACATGACTGAAGGCTACAGGGAGCATGGCAGTGAACTAGCTGCATATTCCCCAGGCAGCTACTGCATGTGCATGCAGCCAACTACCGTGTGTGCCATGCAGCCAATTACTACGATGTGCATGCAGACAATTACTACATGTGCCATGAAGAACCCCCCCACCCCACTCCCTGGGTAAACCTTCCCATTTTCAAAAGACACCAGAAATTTAGATTTTTTTTAAAAAGAGAACTTAAAAAAAATGATTCTAGGGGCTGGTGAGATGGCTCAGCGGGTAAGAGCACCGACTGCTCTTCCAAAGGTCATGAGTTCAAATCCCAGCAACCACATGGTGGCTCACAACCACCCGTAATGAGATCTAATGCCCTTTTCTGGTGTGTCTGAAGACAGCTACAGTGTACTTATAATAAATACATAATAAACAAATCTTTAAAAAAAGTGATTCTAATGTTTAACTATGCCTTTGTATCTGTGTGTGGGTGTGTGCATTTGAGTTCAGGTGTGCAAGGAGGCCACCAAGGCCAGACCCCAGGAGCTGCGGTTACACGTGGTTTGGAGCCATCTGATATGAGTGCTGTGGAGTCTTCAGATCCTCAGAAGAGCAGTAAGCATTCGTAGCCACGGGGACATCTCTCTAGCTTCAACTTTTCTAATTTTTAAATGATTAGAATGAATTCAAGATGTCTGAAGTATGATCCAGGGCAAACACCACGGTGTGGGCTGTACTGTCCAGTTTTATCTGAGGGTTAGTTGGTGGGAAACCTTGACAAGGACTGTAGGAGGTGTACTAGTTAGGGTTACTTTGCTGTGATGAAACACCATGACCATAAGCAGGGTGGAGAGGAAAGGGTTTATTTGCATTACACTTTAACATCCTAGCCCATCACTGAAGGAAGGCAGGACAGGAACCTGAAGGCAGGAGCTGATGCAGAGGTCACAGAAGGCAGGAGCTGATGCAGAGGCCACAGAAGGCAGGAGCTGATGCAGAGGTCACAGAAGGCAGGAGCTGATGCAGAGGCCACAGAAGGCAGGAGCTGATGCAGAGGTCACAGAAGACAGGAGCTGATGCAGAGGTCACAGAAGCGTCCTCTTTATAGATTGTTCCCCATGACACTTGCACAGCCTGCTTTCTTATATAACTGAGGAACAGGGATGACCCCTCCCCCTGCCCGGCCACACAGACACAGAATGGGCTGGGCCCTGTCATATCAACCACTAATAAGAAAATGCTACAGGCTTGTCTATAGCCTAATCTTATGGAAGCATTTTCTGAATTGGGGTTTCACCTTTCAGATGACCCTAGGCTGTGTCAAGTAGACATAAAATTAGCCAGGGCAGGAGACAATCATGCAGAAAAAGAAATGCTTTTCTATGTGGAATGTGGCTATTTAAGGAAAAAAAAGAAAGAAAGAAAAAGAAAAGAGAAACAAAGGGTATGAGTGGTGAGCCCCCAGCACCCAGCATCGGCATCGGCATCAGCATCCAGCATCGGCATGAGGCACGGTCCTGACTGTAGATGCTTTGGATCCCAAGTGTCCTCCAAATGTCCATGTGATAGACTTGGTTCTGAGAGTGACACCATTGGGAGGTGGAGCCTTTAAGAGGCGGGACCCTTATGTGGGAAGTGGTGATGGTTGATCTCCATTGTCACCTTGGCTATGTTTTTAATCACCTTGCATACATTCGAGGACATCTCCACAGAGGTAAGAGAGAAGACCTAAGACTGAATGTGTGCAGGACTATTCCACGGGCTGGTGACTTGACTGAAAAGAAAATAATGAGCTCCATGGGAAAAGTACTGTCATTGCAAAACTTAGTTTCATCTATGTGCTATTCCCAAGGAATTTTGCATTACCTTCTTTTGGACCCCTGTCTCTGTTTCTCTCTGTCTGTCTGTCTGTGTCTCTCTCTTGTCTCTCTCTGTGTGTCTGTGTGTGTGTGTGTGTGTGTATTCTGGTTTGAATCCCTTAAATAAACATTAAAAATATGAAGGAATCTTATCCAGAGCTGGCTTTTACATGGCAACAATCTTTGCATACCTTGTCTTTAAGTAGTATCTCATGTGTTTTATTGTGTATTGCAGTTGCCAACATATTTAATGATTCTACAGAGAGGCCTGTGCCTTACAGGCAGTGGGCACGAGCTCCAGACACAGCTCTGTCACTGCCAGACTGTGTGACCTTGAACAATGATTTTACCTTAAGAGGCTTCACTTCGCATTCCTTATTTGTAAAATGAGAGCTCTCTATCAGGAATGAAGAAGAAAAGTGCTTTTTAAACTCAGGGCTTCATTACTCTCAGAGCTGCCTATGAGGTGGGCTGTGGCCCGAGGGAGCCGTCCTGGTCTGTGCAGCTGAAGGGAATGCGCAGTAACTGATCCTCTGGAGTGAAGAACAGCCTCAACACGGTCTGAGAAAGGAACACACGTGGTACCATTGTTTCTCTAGCAGAACGTATTTTATTGAGGTGGGATTTAGAGACACAACCTGATAGAACTTCCTCAGAAATATTCCTCACACTTCTCACAGCCTCCGTGGCTCAGCCTGCACCTTTTCTCTGGTCTCCCAGCCCTGTCTCACCTTTTGGGGGCAGAGTTATATCCCTAAAAACAAAACAAAACAAAACAAAACAAAACAAACAAACAAAAAAACTGTTCTAATGGAAATTGAGTGGACATGCTGGTACCCACAGAGGCATGAAGATACACTTTTTTCAAACCATGCTTCCTGGCGTCTTGCCAGGGTCTGCTTACCTTTCTAGGTCTGGAGATGCTGAACTGTGCAAGGGAGCCTGTCAGCCCCTGCACAAGGTAGTGAGAAGGGACTCGAATGCTCTTTTGATGGAAGAATGCATACATGAGTGGATAGATGAATCCTTGAGTAGATTAGTAAACCATGAGTGGGTTGTAGGCTGGGTCAGTATGTGTGGGACTGGAAGGAAAAGTGAAAGAGTGAATGACCATGAAAAAGTGAACGGATGAACCAATGAATAGTCACGTGAGTGTAGGCAATAAATTCATAGTTTAAATAAGGCCAAGGTCATCAGCCAGAAGTTAAACAAATGCAAGATAGGAGACCAATTAAAACCAGGGCAGTGTGGCCAGCCCTCTTTACTCCCTGCCAGAACCTAAATGAGCATCACTTTCTCCTTTATCCTCTTCCTCCTCCTCCTCTTCCTCACTCTCCTCCTCCTTCTCACCCTCCTCCTCTTCACCCTCCTCCTCCTCACCTTCCTCCTCTTCTTCCTCCTCCTGCTATTTCTCTTCCTCCTGTTCCTCCTTCTTGTCCTCCTCCTCATGGTCCTCCTTCTCCTCTCCCTCCTCCTGTTCCTCCTCCCTCTCCTGTTTCTCCTCCTTGTATTCCTCCTTTTATTTTTTTGCCAGGTGACTGTGATGGCTATTTTTGATTGCCATTGCCATAAGGAATTGCCTAGAAGATCCCCCTAGATATGTCTGTGAGAGTGTTTCCAGAGAGGCTTAACTAAAATGAGAAGTCACACACACCTTAAATGTAGACAGTGCCATTCACACGGATTGGACTGAAAGAAAAGGAGAAAATCCTGAGGTACCAATTCCTAATCAGGCTCTGCTTCCTGACTCTGCTTGTGACCCGACTAGAGCTGTCTCAGCCCTCTTCAGCCATGACTTCTCCATGATGGCCTGTCCCTCAACTGTGAACCAAAATAAACCCTTTCTCCCTTGGGTTGCATTTGTCTGGTGTTGTATCGCAGCAACAGGAGATGAAGCCACAAGAATGACAGGTAGACAGACTGAGGTTTAGAAGGGAGATACACTGCTGAGCGGTCAGCTCAAATTTCATCTTCCCAAAGGCCAGTTTTTCTTTTTTTGAGTCTTACACAAGACAAAATAAAACATTATTTTTCTTTTGAGACAGGGTCTCTCTGGTTAGCCCTGACTGGCCTGGAATTCACAGTGATCTGCCTGCCTGTGCCACCTGAACACTGGGATTCAAGGTGAGTACCGCCATGCCTGGCAAAATAAAAAATGGTGGACTCCCAGACTAGATGCTAGTGTTGTTTGCTTTACGTTGTCTTCTCATCACAAAAGTCTTGAGTAAACAACTTAAAGGAAGCACGATTTGATTGACTGATTGCTTGGTTGGTTCAGTGATTGGCTGGCTCACAGTTCAGAGGTTTCAGACTGTGACCACGTGACTCAGGGCCTGTGTGTAGTGAGGCAGAACATCATGGTAGGGAACATGCGGTAGAACAGTGGCCGCCTCATGACAAGCAGGTACCAGAAAAATAAGATGCATCTCTGAAAGTTATGCCAGCAGTGAGCTATTCCTCTAGTTGGGACCTCCTGACAGCATATTTTGCCTGATCATCAATGGATTAATCCACCCATTCCTGATAATACTCCAGGTGGAGACCAAACTCTGGACATGAATGTCTTCTCTACACCACGACAGTGTCCCTTGTACCTCTAGTCACTAGAAATTTCCTTCTGGTCCCTCCTTGCGCTGACTGTTTAAGTGTGTATCTTCCTCCTCCCTCCTGGAAGATAGGATGCTGACCATCACCTTCAGCATCCTCTTCCCGCTCCTGCCCCTCCCGTCCCCCCATCAGCACAGAGTCAAGCACTTAGTGAGCCCACAGGGTTACAGTTTGGATTTGCAGAGTGCAAGCATTACACATGGTGCTTTTCTGTGGACAAGGGAGGTTTGTTCAAGGGCTTTTATTGCACTAACTTGATTGGCTACATCACATGCTTCCTGCCCTTGTAAAGTTTTATAGCACGCAAGCCAGAGCTAATAGCTTTAATTACTTAACTAAAGGCTTCAAGTCTTCCTTGTAAAGGCTCTAGGAACTTTTACATCTTACAGCTTCCACATGCTTTGTTCACCTACGAAAGTCAGAGTTGGGGCTGACTTTACACTCAAGTATTTTGATTCTTCCTCCAACAACTAGAAACATCAGAGATTGTCAGATAATCTCTTACTGCCATTGATTTACAGATGGCTGTGCTGGTTTGAATGAGAATGGCCCACCTATAGGGTCATGCATTTGAATACTTGGTCCCCAGTTAGTAGGTTGTTTGGGAAGGATTGGGGGGTGTGGACTTATGGGAGGGGGTGTGTCACTTGGGGTGGGCTTTGGGGTTTCAAAAGCCTACACCATTCCTAGTTAGCTCTCTCTGCCTCTCTTGTTTGTGTTTCAAGATGTGAGCTCTCAGCTACTGCTTCAGCACCATGCCTGCCTGCCTGCCTGCCTGCCTGCCTGCCTGCCGCCATGTTACCTGCCATGATAATCATGTAGTGGAATCCTCGGATACTACAAGCACGAAATAAACTCTTTATTTTATAAGTTGGTTTTGTCATGGCATTGTATCACAGCAATAGAAAAGTAACTAAGACAGTGGCCAGACCTCTTACAAACTCAGTTTTCTCATCTGTCAAATGGGAAGAAGAATTAAATGAGGAGATTCAGTGGGCCTCTTAACATTAACACACATAAAAGGGATTATGATTCCTAACAATGGAGCAAGAAAGTAAGTTTCAGGGGCTGGAGAGATAGCTCAGCGGTTAAGAGTGCCGACTGCTCTTCCTGAGGTCCTGAGTTCGATTCCCAGCAACTACATGGTGGCTCACAACTATTTGTAATGGGATCTGATGCACTCTTCTGGTGTGTATCTGAAGACAGCTACAGTGTAGTCATATTAGTAAAATAAATAAATCTTAAAGAAAAAAAAAGAAAGTAGGATTTAGATTTTTCGGTGTGTTTTTAGAGATATAATGGAAGAGTCTGCAGAAGACAGAGGACCTGGAACTGGGCTATCAGACAGCAAGCATAGATTATCACTTTCACTAAATGGACATTGTATTAGTCAGGGTTCTCTAGAATCACAGAGCTTATGGTAGTCTCTATGTAGTAAAGGAATTTATTGTAGACTCACAGTCTGTAGTCCAACTCCCAACAATCAACTCCCAACAATGGTCGGCAGCAGCTGTGAATGGAAGTCCAAGGATCCAGCAGTTGCTCAGTCTCACAAGGCAAGCAGGTGAAGCTGAGTGAGCCTTCCTTCTTTCGATGTCCTTATATAGGTCTCTAGCAAAAGGTGTGGCCCAGATTAAAGGTGTGTGCCACCACACTTTTAATCCCAGATGTCCTTGTTTGAACTCATAGATCTTCCAGTCTTAATTCTAGGATTCATAGCCACTATGCCACCACACCCTTGATCCCAGATGATCTTGAACTCATAGATCTTTCTATCTTAATCCTCTGGGATTAAGGGTGTGGTGCCATAGTGGCTAATTGTGTTCTGAATTACTTTACTTTAAAGAGGGCACATGATGACTGTTTTATAAGCCTAGTCTTCTTTGACATAAGGCCATAAGAGAACTATGTGATAGTTTTCCAGGAAAATATCTGTAAAAGCAAATGTCAGCGTGGGTTTGGCCTGTGACCATAGTTTTGAGATGAACCCAGTTTCCCCTGTATGTGGCAAAGAAAGTGCCCACTGTGTCCTCTACATTAAGCTGGGCTATAGGAAAAAGGATTAGCATTTATCAAGTACTGCCTAGATCCAAGCTGCTTATGCACTCCACATATATTAATATTTAGTTCTGTGAATGAAGCATTAACCACACACCTCTCTGTACATTTGAGAAAACATATATGACTAAGCTGGCAACCTCAGATAGACTGGACTTACTTTAAATCTCAAACTCTGTCTGCTTCACATTATATTGTAGGTAAGTAGACCCTTATTTATTTTTATTTCATGTGTGGTTGGTAAAATTGTATGCGTGCATGTGTGCATCTGCCTGCCTTTGCGTGCATGTAAGTGTGCGTGTGTATACATGCATGTGTGTGTGTGCATACATGAGTGTAGTGCAGGCATGCTTGTGCCACAGCATGTGTATGGATTCCAGAGGACAATCTTCTTGAGATAGGCTCTTTTTTGATTATTTGCCTCTGCTTACACCAGCTGCCTGACCTGTGAGCATCTAAGGATTCTCTTGTCTCTGCCTCCCATCTCTCCATAGGAACCCTGGGGTCTCAGGCACATGTTATTGTGTGCAGCTTTACATGGGGTCTGGAAATCCAAATTCAGCTCCTTATGCTTGTCCAGGAAGGTCCCTGCTCACGGAGCTCTCTACCCTGCCCTGGGTTGATTCTCTCAGCGTTATGTTCAGCCTATTAATCTATAGTGTAATTGTTGATATGCTTGGAGTGAGACCTACTATTTTAACACAACCGTACATAATGATAGGTTGATCAAAGGCCAACGCCATGGACCAAATTGGTCCCATAACATTCTGTTGCCTAGTGATGCTATAGCTGTCTAAGCTATAAGCTGTTTAATGCACAGCTATAACTAAGTTGTGTAAGTGCTCTAGTGTTTAGATATTAGTGAGGCTGCCTGATGACGTACTTCTCAGAGGTATGTCCTAACCACACATTTCTCAGACCGTGCCTCTGTTGCTTAGCAACTTACAAATTGTCTTCTGTACTCCTCATCTTTAAGTTAATTAATTTGTTGTTCCCAGGTTTTGTCATTTGCTTTCTTTTGGTTAAATTCAACATTCCTCACCTCCACCCCATTATTACCTTTCTGTTCTTGGTCTTAGATAAAAGACTAAGACATGATCAGTTATCACCCTCCCTATGAGGTATTGAGATATTTCCCCCTGATCTTAAATTCTAGGGCCACAGACACAGTGAGCACTTGCTTGTACACTCAGAATAGTCTGACCTTCAGACAGGAACTGTCATTAAGCTGGAGTGTGTAGCACAGTCCTCTTATGTAGGTAGAGGGCCAAGGAAGAAGGATTGCAAATTCAAGCTTGTTTGGGCCACAAAAGGGGTTTGAGGCCTGCTTAAGCCACTGTGAGAGATTGTCTGAAAGTTTAAAAAAAAAATCTGAAAAGGACTCAGGATGTGCCTCTGTGGTAGAGCACTTACCAAATAAGTCGAATCCCCACCTTCAATGCCTAGTACAATATATATATATATATATATATATATATATGTATGTATATATATATATATATATATACATATATATATATTTATGACAACTCAAGAGGCAGAGGCAGGCAGATCTCTGTGAGTTTTCAGAGCAACCTGGTCTACAGAGTGAGTTCCAGGACAGCCAGGGCTACACAGAGAAACCCATCTCAAACAAACAAGCAAACAATGATTATTTTACTATAAAGAACCAATTTTCAAATCTTATTGAGGAAGCATAGTTTAAAATCTATATATGTATTTTATTGTATGAGAGATGAATAAATAAAGTAAAAAAAAAAATGGACATTTTAGTCTCTTACTGGCCTTTAGTGGTTTCTCTGAGACAAAATATACATCCTTAACTGTTTCTGGTGCATTCAGTGTCACACCATTTCATGCACAAGGCAGGAATTTCGTGTTTATATAAACCCATTTCCCCCTCACATTCTTTGTTCATTTGTAATGTATCCATTCAAACAATAAGCCTATGTTATATTGTTATTAAGTTAGCACTTATATTTTAAAGAAATTAACAGAAAAAGATAACAATTTACACTTACCTACCAATTTAACATTTCTGGTAATGGGGGTGTCTTGACAACAAATTCACTCAAGGCTTAAGGTAAATTCTTAACCGGATATGGGATTCTGGGTGGGCAAGGTTTCTCCTCTCCCCCTTCAGCACTTTTAGAATATTATTTTATTTTGTGCTTTATATTTTGATGAAAATATAGGAAGTATTTGAATTAATGTTGCTTAGTTATCAGGTTTCTTTAATAGAAAATTTTCCATAAAAATTAAAAATTTTATTTCATTTTTAGCTTTTAACAATCTGGCAGATTCTACTGTTTGCAGTTTTCTTTGGTGGCATTTCCCAAGTTCCTTGAGTCTGTAAACCATGCCTTCTAGTAGATTTCAGATTGTTGGCCTCAGTTAGGGTATTATTTTTCTCTCTTCCTTTCTCTGGGACTTGCATGCCACACAGTCAAGCCTGATAGAGCTCTCTTCAACCTTTTCTCTCTTCTTCAGATTTGGTAAATTTTTTTTATCAATCTATTTTCAACTCATCCAGTTAGTATTAAACTTTGGATATGTTATTTTTGCAGATATTGCAGAATAGTTGGTTCAAGTATGTTCCTCTTACGTCTTTGAGCATAGTTTCCTTACAATCTTTGTCTGCTAAGTTCAAGATATGGCCTCTCTCCTTATAATATCAACACCTTAAAGCAGGTACTTGATTACTGGACTTAGCTAAGAGCTATGTCTTCCAGTTGGTCAGTAGGAGCTCAAATCTCTTTTAATCTTAGCTGGGCTCTTTGGCTCTTTCATTGTATGTCAGCCATGGTTATCTGAACTGTGGTCTCCTATTATTTAAGTCAAAGACACAGCTAAACTCTGGAGATTTAGCTGCTTTATATGGATGGCACAGATTGGGACTAAATAATTTCAGCGTGAAATAGCCATCCTGACTAGTTTGATGCCTACATGACATAAGCTGAAGTCATCTGAGACAAGGGAACCTCAATTCAGAAAATGCCTCCATAAGAGCAGGCTGTAGGCAAGCCTGAAGGCATTGTCTTAATTAGTGGGGAGGGACTAGCCCATTGAGGGTGGTGCCACCCCTGGGCTGGTCATCCTGGTGCTATAAGAAAGCTGGTGGAGCAAGCCACGAGGAGCAAGACAGTAAGCAGCACCCCTCCGTGGGTGCTGCCATCAGCTCCTGCCTCCTGGTTCACACCCTGTTTGAGTTCCTGTCCTGACTTTCTTCAAAGGTAAATAGTGACTTGGAAGTGCAAGCCAAATAAACCCTCCCCTGTCCACATTGCTTTGGTCATAGAACTTTATCACAGCGATAGGAACCCTGACTAGTACAACAGCCATGGTGTTTCCTGTTTTCAAGGGTTACATCCTCTCTCGTAACTGCTTGCCTTACGTCATCCTGCCTTCTTCATGCAGTGTGTGTAGTCATGTAGTGTGTGTAGCTGCAGGTGCTTTTGCCACTTCTTCTGTGGTTGTCCTATAGGTGTACATATACATGACTGTCTTAGTCAGGGTTTCTATTCCTGCACAAACATCATGACCAAGAAGCAACTTGGGGAGGAAAGGGTTTATTCAGCTTACTTCCACATGGCTGTTCATCACCAGAGGAAGTCAGGACTGGAACTTAAGCAGGTCAGGAAGCAGGAGCTGATGCAGAGGCCATGGAGAGATGTTCCTTGCTGGCTTGCTTCCCTGGCTTGCTCAGCTTGCTCTCTTATAGAACCCAAGATTTCCAGCCCAGGGATGGCACCACCCACAAGGGGCAATTGAGAAAATGCCCCACAGCTGGATCTCATGGAGGCACTTCCCCAACTGAAACTCCCTTCTCTGTGATAACTCCAGCCTGTGTCAAGTTGACACACAAAACCAACCAGTACAATGACTTACTACTCTTTTTTTAAGATCTTCTTATTTTTTAACTTATGTGCATGAGTGTTTTGCCTATAGTATGTATATGTATCTGTGTGTACCTGGTTAGAGGAGGCCAGAAAAGAGAGTTGGATCTCCTGGAACTGGAATGATAGCTGTGGGCTACTTCGTGGGTGCTGGAACTAGAACCAGGTCTTCTGTAGGAGCAGCAGTCTGTCTCCAGCCCCTTATCTCTCTGAATATAAAACACACTTTCAGGCTGGTGAGATGGCTTAGTGGGCAAAGACACCTGCCTCCAAACCCAAGGACCTGCATTTGATGCCCAGGACCCACATGGTGGAAGGAGAGAACCAATTTGAAAGTTGTCCTCTGTCTTCCACACTGTGCCACAGCAAAAGTGAACACACACACACACACACACACACACACACACACATTCATGCACACAAAATTTAAAAATATAACAGAGTACACTCTTATATAAAACAGCTTCATCACCAGGCGGTGGTGGTGCATGCCTTTAATGCCCAGCACTTGGGAGGCAGAGGCAGGCGGATTTCTGAGTTCGAGGCCAGCCTGGTCTACAGAATGAGTTCCAGGACAGCCAGGGCTACACAGAGAAACCCTGTCTCGAAAAACCAAAAAAAACAAAACAAAACAAAACAAAAACAGCTTCATCATTTCTCAGAAAACACAAGGCCCTTGCATCCTTAAACTCCACTCCCTTCTCCTTCCTGTCTTGTTCACAACATACCATCCATATTCCAAAGGAGGAATAAACCACTCAGGCTGTTACATCTAGGTGGTAAAGACAGGGGAGGAATATAGTATAACTTTATCTTCATGTTTTGCTTTTTCAATAATAGGCATATTAATATATGCCAAAATAATTAAAGAGCAAAGGAAAGAAAGGACATGTGCCGTGCTGATCTTCCTTTATGCTCAGCTGCTTGGGAGAGATGGATTCTCATCTCCCCTTGGGACAGCTTTGGGTGAATAAAAGTATGGACTGGGTAGTGAGCTACTTGGAAACCCCACAGATCAGTGAAGGATACAGAGGCGCTGCTTATGCAGGTTGGGAGACAGTTCAGTCCAACTGAGGATGGCTTACTGGCTCCTCCGTCTCCAGAGCTCATTGCAGTGGACCACACTGCCCAGGGTGATCTGAAGCTCAGGACTGATGTATTGGCAGTGGCTGCTTAATCCAGAATCCTCCCTCCTCAGACTCACCAAGTGCTGCCAGCAAGGCTAGACACACATAAGAGTATTGGGCACAGGTCCATGGTGGCCTCCTGTTCCCCACACTGCCGCAGTTATTATTGCTCCTGGCCTTTTGTCCAAGTCATGGGTGGGTCAAGCTCAAAGCCTCAGACCTTCTCTGCATGCCTTTGATTCCTGAGTCCAGACCCATTAAATTCTCACTGCCTGGGACCTCATTTATGCAAACTCTATTTTCTGCTAGACAGATTAAGTCAAAACACGGCTTTGCATTTCTCTAATGCTTTTGAACTGTCTCTACCCAGATTTTCCTTCTGCAGCTCCCAGCAAGGGTACACTGGAATTAATGTTTTGTTTCTCACCACAAGACTAATAGAAAAACCGGTTTGTATATCTCTTTTCCTGATTTTATAGTTTTAATACAAAAAGGAATCACTTAAAATCTCTTTTATCTATTACATTTGCACTCTGAGGGCACAAAATCATAGTCATGAAGTCCTCAGAAATGACTTTTGTATTTTGCAGGTCCCATGTCTCAAATGAGACACTCGGTAATTGAAGGGTGACACAGGATCTGGCCATTCTTGGCATCCCAACTGAAGGTTATTACTGTCTATAAAACTTAAGATGATGCATATTGATGTTCAAAGCAAGCCCAGCATCTCTCTCCTTATTTATTATATTAAAATATTTCTCTTTGAATTAAACAGTCACATTTTCAACAAGTGCTATGATTAAAGAACACTCTTAAGGAATTTAAAGACTATGATCGAGTTAGATACACAGCAGGCCTTTCCTCGGTAACTTTAATTCTCTCTATCATCATTGTATTCTCTTACAACCACAAAAATCATAGTTATGATGAAGGGCTGTCCACGCCTTGTACAAGCTCATTTGTTCTTCCCCCAGAGACTCTGAGGTAAGTTCTATAAATAGACACAGGATCCAAGGTTTTGACAGGCAGCAAATGGCCTTCCCAGAACCCTGCAGAACCCTGCAGTCGGAGAATGGAAAAATCGCGTCGCAAAGCTCCAGCTCTCACTCCCTGGTTTCTCTGTACCTCCTTCAACAGAAACTGTGCACCTTTCTTTTTACATTTATTCATGTGTATAAGTGTTTTGCCTGCCACAAATGTATGTGTGACACACATGTGGCTGGTACCTACCGAGGTCAGAAGAGCGTATTGATCTCCAAGAGCATAGTTACAAGGGTTTGTGAGCCACTATGTGAGTGATAGGGACTGAACGCGGGTCTTTGGCAAGAGCAACAAGTGCTCTTAACCACTGAGCCATCTGCCCAGCTCCACATACGTTCACCTACTGAATTTAGGTCAAGAGTGAATTCTCAATGATTTCCCTTTGATCTCATCCAAACTCAATGCATACTTATTAAATATTGACCTCATCCAAACCCAATGCATATTTATTAAATATTGACTGTGTGCGAAGTACTGTGTAAGATGTAACAGTATATAAGATGTAAGTATGCAAAGAGAGTCCTTCCTATTTGGACTTTCTTTGTGTATGCATGAGTGTGTGTATGTGTGTGTGTGTGAGCGAGTGAGTGTGTATATGAGTGTGTTTGTGTGTGAGTGTGTGTATGTGTGTGTGAGCGAGTGTGTATATGAGTTTGTATGTATGTGTATATGTGTATATGTGTATGAGTATGTGTGTGCATGTGTGTATGTGCGTATGAGTATGTGTATGTGTGTATGAGTATGTGTGTGTCTGTGAGTGTGTGAACGAGTGAGTGTGTGTGAGTGTGTATGTATGTGTGTACGAGAATGTGTATGTGTGTGTGTGCGTGTGTATGTGTGAGTATGTGTGTGTGAGTGTATGTGTATGTGTGTGAGTGTATGTGCGCACGTGTGAATGTGTGTGAGTGTGTATGTGTGTATGAGTATGTATGTGTGTGTATGTGTGAGTATGTGTGTGTGAGTGTATGTGAGTGTGTAGGTGTGTGTGTGTGTGTGTGTGTGTGTGTGTGTGCGCGCGTGCATAGGGGTGCAAGGTGTATACAGGGGTGCATATGAGTGGCAGCCAGAGATCCAGTTTGTTTTTTTAAGTTAAAGTCAGTACTCACTGGTTTAGAACTCACCAATTAGGCTAGACTGGGACCAGTGAGCCTGAGGGATTCCCTGCCCCAGGCTCTCCAGTGCTGAGCTAGAACTCTCCATGTGCCACTATGGAAAGTTAGCTCAAGGTCTCATGCTTCTAAGGCGAATGCTTTACTAAGCTATTGCCCCCATTTCTAGTCAGGACTTTGTACACTAGAAATAGTATCAAATATAGTAGCAGTTATAGAAATAAAGCATTGGATACACGCTATAATAAAATAAATATAACAAAATAAAATGAGGAAGAAACAGTTTTTGACATTCTACTGCATCAGGAACTGTGGACAAATTATGTGTTTTATTTAGTTTACACTCATGTGTGTGTGTGTGTGTGTGTGTGTGTGTGTATTAGAATATGTTGTAGAACAGCAGTTCTCTCTCTCTCTCTTTTTTTTTTTTCTTTTGGGTTTTGAAGACAGGGTTTCTCTGTGTAGCCCTGGCTGTCCTGGAACTCACTCTGTAGACCAGGCTGGCCTCGAACTCAGAAATCCGCCTGCCTCTGCCTCCAAAGTGCTGGGATTAAAGCTGTGCGCTACTGCCCGGCAGAACATCAGTTCTCAACCTGTAGGTCATGACCTCTTTGGGGATTGTATATCAGATATCCTGCATATCAGATGTTTATGTTATGATTTTTAACAGTAGCAAAATTACAGTTATGAATAGCAACAAAATAATTTTATGCTTGGGGGTCACTAGAACATGAAGAACTGTATTAAAAGCTCACAACATTGGGAACATTGAGAATCGCTGGTGTAGAGGGTTTGTTGCCTTAATTTCATGTCCACAGCGCACATGTAAGAAGGGGGCTGGGGATGCTGCTGTATTACTGAGGGTTCCCAGAGAAACAGAACCAATAGGCTACATGTAATTAGAGACTTAGGACAGTGGCTCATACGATTATGGAGTAGGAGAAGCCCCATGATCTGTTACCGTCAGCTACAAGGACTTGAAAGCTATGACGTAGCTTTGGTCTAAGCCTGGAGGCTGAGACATAGAGAATGCATAGTTAAGTTCCAGTCTAGCATATGGGAGGCAGAGACAGGAGTATCTCTGTGAGTTTGAGGTCAGCCTGGTCAGCACATAGAATTCTAGGACAGTCAGGACTTCATAGAGTGACAAAAACAAACAGAAATAGGTTTCAGGATGAGCTCATTGGCCAGAGAACCAGGGCCACTGATGTTGGCAGGCAGCGAAAGACAGATACTTAGCACATGTAGAGATAAAATCTACTCTCTGCCACCTCTTTGTTCTAAACCCTCAGTAGAATGGATGATACCTACCCACTTTGGTGAAGGAAGATCTTTACCAGTATATGGATCCAAATGGGTATCTTAGGCAGGTGTGTTATACACTCCCATAATCCCACTCTTCAGGAAATGGAGACAAGGAGTTCAGGAGCTCAAGACCAAACTCAGCTTCTCACTGAGTTCAAAGCTAGTATTGGCTACAGGAGACCCTTTTTCAACAAATAGCAAAGCTTGTCTAGAAACACTCTCACAGACACATCTACTAATAGTGTTTCAGCATCCACCTGGGCATCCTTCAGTCCAGTTAGGCTGATAACTAAACTTAGCCACCACACCAATAGACCATGGTTTGATCCTTAGCCCTTAATATCTGCTTTGGGAACAAGTAGAAGTTTAAAGATTTATTCGTATTGTTTTGAGTTCTGTGATTATGTATGTAACTGTATGTGGGCATGTGCCTATGACAATAGATCCTTAAAGAAGCCAGAGGCATCAGAATCCTCTGGAGCTGGGGTTCTGGGTAGTTGTGATCTACCCGAAAGAGGTTAGAAGGAACTGAACTCAGTCCCCAAACAGCTTAAAAGAACAGTGACATACTTAAATTTTAGGGGTTGAGAAAAAGCATGGCTGGACAGAGAGTTGGCATCTGGCGTAGTTGAAAGTGGGAAGATGAATGTGGAGATGACGTAGAGAGGGCATTTCGGGGGGCTAAGACATAGTTGAGATGTGTGTTTGTCTTGCAGACCCAAGCTCCAGTCACCAGCATAAGGGGAAAAAAAAATGTTTAGGCCTAGAGAGACAGCTTAGCAGTTAAGAGCTGTAGGCAGCCGCTTGGATACGATCATCAGCCGCTTGGAAGCGGCCGCTTAGACGATCGTATCCAAGATGGCGGATGTCTATCAGAGACACAGGCTGCTTTCTACGGGGCTGAAGCGGGGATGAGCAGGGCTCCAAGCAGCCTTAATTCTTTCCCCCTGCCCTAGGTGAGCACGCCCCGTGCCTCCCTGTAGGCAGCCGCTTGGATCTTAAGCGGCCGCTTAGACGATCGTATCTAAGATGGCGGCCGCAGCTGCAATAGACTATTCTACTGCGCATGTGCCCCTCCCGAGTGGGTGTATACTGCGCATGCGTCCCTCCTGAGCAGGTGTATGCTAATGAGGGTTTGACAGGGAACCAATCCCGGAGGACTTGGCAGCTTAGGCTCGGGTATATAAGGGACTGTCTCCAGACAGTCGGAGCCACTCCACGGAAGCAAGCGGACTGCAGCACCTAGGAAGAAGAAGCAGAAGCAGAAGAAGCAGCAGCAACATCAAGAAGAGCCGTGCCATCAAGAAGAGCTGTGACACTTAAGAACCTAGGAGAGCTGTAATACCTAGGTACCTTAAAGAGCTGTAACAAAAGAGTATTCCTGAGTAAACCGTCGAGAGAAGAAGTCCAAGTATTCGGTCGTTATTGCTGCTGGTAGGCAGCAGAATCGCCGTACAAAGAGCACTTGCTCCTCTTCCAGAGGACAAGAGTTCAGTTGCTCAGTACCTACATCCAGCATGTATATATTTCTAAATGAAAATAGTAGCTTAGGGCAGGGCAGGGGTTTGGGGGGGGGTTAGTGGTGGGACTGAGACAGAACACGGTTGTACTTTCAGAATGACAATGAATCTGTTGAGTAGAAGAGGAGAGGAGTGCAAAAGGTTGAGAAGATGGGTGGGGCTTGTGGCTGATGGGAGACAGTGCTCATGTGGGGTTGGGGGGCCAGCATGTGCCGGAGCAAGCCCTGCTTGGGAGAGAGATTAACTTTATGAGCTTTGGGCTGACTCATAGCCAGTGTCACATCTGATATCCTGCTTCCTGCTGGGCCCCAAATGCTTTTTCTAAGCTTCCTTCTGTCCTGAACAGTAGAAAAAAAAAACCATCAGGGGGAAAGAAAATCCACATTTAACATGTTTTTCTATTCTTTTCCTTCTGTGAGTATTCATTTCAATGACAGCCTTCCTCAGGAAAGTAGTTAATGAATACTTTTTGAAAGGTTCAAAGATGTTCCTCAGTAGACAAAGGCACTTGTTGTCAAGCCTGATGGTCTGCATTCAATCCCGGAGCCCCATATGTGGAAGGAGAGAACCAATTCCAGGAAGTTGTCCTCTGACCTCTATATACCCACCAATGCATGTATAAACACACACATATAAATAAATAAATAAATAAATACATAATACATACATACATATATACATACATGAATGTAACTGTTAATAACAGAAATACTCACTGAAACTAAATGATTCTGTACCAAATTAGTGATGGTTTTTAAAGCCGATGGCTCTGGTTGCTGATTGCTGTGTGAATCAGGCAGCCCAGACACCAGCAGGTAGTGCTGGGAAAAGTGTGTTAGTTGATGACTGATGGCCAGGAACTGTGGGAATCCCCTAGAGGAAATCACTGAAGACTAGCACAGAGATTTGTAGCAGAGGAGGTTGCTACAGAATTATTTAGAATAGTTACACGTTTGGGGAAAAAATGATGTTGTCCCTTAGAGGAAAGGTTAAGGGAAATGGTACTTGGTCATATGGTGTAATATTAAGCAATGTATAATTACAACTTAGTAAAGTTTAAATCTTAAAAAACCATCGACATCATACTTGAGAACCTAAGTCTCTCTGAGCATTGCAGCTAAAGCTAATATTTTTATTGTCTTTGTATATTGGTTGTGTTCTTTTTCTATTTTTCCAGAGATATCCCATTATTCTTTATGTGCAAATCTGGTAATGAAAACCAGGCCCCTGACCATGCTGGGCAAGGACTCTAATACCCAGTTATATCCCTAACCCAATTCCCTGCTATTCTGTCTGTAATGTGTCTATGCAGAGCCTCACAAAGATGTTTCCCATGTGTGCACAGAAAGCTCACATTATTGCTTCGGTGGGTTTTTTTCCTTGAACCAGACTTTATGTCTAATTCTGAAATATTAATTCATCACTTATGAAACATTTTTAGTTATGAGGAAAATAACTTGTGGAGCACCAACTGAAAAATACCAATCTCCTCCGGTCTCTACCCTCCCCTCTCCTCCACTCTTAGAGAAGTATTTTTACATTTCATCTTGCAGAAGAGCAGGGACTCCCCCCTCCATTTCCATCTATCACATAGGCAGTGACAGATGTCATCCTTTTATCCAGAACAGTGTTAGTGTCTTTGCCACAATAATTTCAGATGGCTGTTTTCTATAACAAGTAGAACATTCTAGGTTAGAAACCATCACATAATTCTACCACACTGTAGAGGAATTTTAATGCAGCAAAATAACTGCTCTGGCAAGAGATCACATCCAAAGACCTTCTAGATCTGTGTGATCCAGCTGGAATACAGACGTGCCTTTAATCCCAGGAAACAGAGCCAAGTAGATCTCTGAGCTCAAGGACAGCCTGGCATAGAGCAAGATTCAAGTAAAGAAAAGCCCAAGTCCAGATGTGGTGGCACACACCTTTAATCCCAGCACTCAGGAGGCAGAGGCATGCAGATCTCTGGGTTCTAGACATGTTAAATGTGGGTTTTTCTCCCCTGGGAGGTTTTCTTTTTTCTACTGTTCAGGACAGAAAGAAGCTTAGAAAAAGCATTTGGGGTAGATGGACATTTTGGGGGAAAGGGAGATGGGAAAGGATGCCAGCCTTCTTGTCAGGTATCAGCTGAAAGTCAGTGGTTGGGCTAGGGGCCACTGGCCTATCTTCTCCTATTGACAGTGGGTAAGCCTTGTAATCTCTGTGAGGCATCTCTCTGGGTCTTTACACTGGGCCTGCTGTTCCTACCCAGCATATGAACCCTGGCCAGGCCTCCTTGCCCTTTGAGAATGAAGGACAGCTCCCACTGACACCCCCATCCCCACCCCAGGAAGTTCTTGGGCCACCCTCTGTTTGGGAGCCACTTCCTCTGGCATTTGAAAAGTTGGCAAATGATTTTTTTTTTTCTTCTGAGGCCAAGGAATTTTGGCTCCTTGGGGATTTGTGACAGCCCACCCTCCTTGAGTTGCTTTCCTACTCTTGGAGACTAAGGCGAAAAATAACTCTTGTGTATCGTAAAGGCATGTGAGTTTGATTATTTTGAAAAAGAAGACACAGATAACCGAGAAGAAAAATGAGACGCCTACGCAGCCCAGAGCCCAGCTCCCAAATGCCATTAGCCAGCACAGGCAACCAGTCCCCGAGGAGAAATGGCTGATAAGTCTGGAATGTCTGGTTGTGCCAAAGCAACATGACAAGTAGAAGGGGAAGGGATGAGGGAGCCTTTCAAAAAGGCACAGAAGCCAGCTGGAGTGGACCCTGTGGCCAAACCTAGGACAACTCTGAGCCTAAAGATAGATTTTGATGATAATGAGTTATGGCCTGTGGTGTGAAAATAAGATTCCAGAGTCTGTTTCAGAAATAAACCAAGATGCATGGAGAGTTTTTCTTATAACTAATAAATATAGAAGGAATGAAGAAATGATTCCACTAGAAATTAGACTACATGATAAGTAGACATGCTATTGCATAGTACAACTGGATGCAAGCAAGATTCATCATTGAATCCTAGTAGGAGGGGAAAGGTCTAGTAAGGAACAGGAGACTTATGGAGTCTTACATTACTCTTTCCCCTCCTCACATAGACATGCAGGCACAGCCCGAGGGATTACTCGTGACAAAAATTAAGAGCATCGAGGGACAGACACTGTGTGTCTCTGGATGGGATGCCCTGAGAAGGGCACTGTGTTACCTAGATGATGTCAACTCCGAATGTATGAACTGAAGCAGACTATGGGAAAAGTGTCAGAGCACCTGAGCAGGAGGCGGCCTGTGAAATAACGGGTCTTGCCCTTGGAAGCCATCCACATCCACAAAGGCTGACGGGTCCTTGCAGATTAAGAACCACTAGCAAATTTGAGAAGCTTAACATTGGTACAATACTCTCATCCAAGCCACGGTCCCTACTCTGAGGCAACTGGCCAGTTCTTAAGAAATCCATACTGGCTGGGTGTGGTGGCACACGCCTTTAATCCCAGCACTTGGGAGGCAGAGGCAGGCAGATTTCTGAGTTTGAGGCCAGCCTGGTCTACAGAGTGAGTTCCAGGAAAAAAAGAAAGAAAGAAATCCATCCTAGACGCTCATGCCAGGTGTGGTGGCACATGCATTTAATCCTAGCACTCAAGAGGCAGAGGCAGGTAGATTGCTGTGAGTTTGACGAGGCCAGCCTGGTCTACAAAGCGAGTCCCAGGATAGCTAGGACTGTTATACAGAGAAGCCCTGTTTCAAAAAAACCAAAACAACCAACCAAAAAAAAAAAAAAAGGAAAGAAGGAGGGAGGAAAGAAGGAAGGAAGGGAGGAAGGAAGGAAGAAAGAAAGAAAGAAAGGAAGGAAGGAAGAAAGAAGAAAAGAAAGAAAGAAAGAAAGAAAGAAATCTATACTGGGCTCTTAAGGTGGTTCAGGAGAGAAAGGAGCTTGCTGCTAAGACTGCTAACATGAGTTAGATCTCTGGATCACACATGGTAGGAGAGAACCATTTCTTACTTAAATCCATTTTTACTATATAATGTAATTTTTACTTTACTGTATGCTCTGTCCTCTGACTCCCCCCACATAAATATAATTAAAAAAAAGAAATGCTTATGAAACATTATAGGCTAAAAGGACTTGCTTCCTATCACCCAATCTCAAATGTTCATAAAAATAACTGTATGATTGTTAGTGTTAATTGCCAACTTGTCAGAATTTAGAACTGCCTAGCAGGTGAGCCTCTGGGCTTCCTGATTATGTATGTGACCTGATTCCATAGCCAGGGGATCCTGGTTTGCCTAACTCGGAGAAAGTGAACTGAGCGCCAATGAACATGACTCCTCCTCTTCCTGATGGAAGATGTCACGGAAAACCAGCTGCTTCAAGCTCCTGTGGCTCATGGACTGCATCCTTGATCTGTGAGCCAAAATAAGCCCTTTTCTCCTTAAGTTGGTTTTGCCAGAGAATTCTATCACAGCAACAGGAAAGGAAGTGAAGGCATGCAAGCACCAACAGACAAAGAGGGAGAGCAGGGCTGTGTATGTGAGACAGCAATGACAAATAGAGCCCATTGAAACTGGGAGCTGAGGGCCAGAGTGATGGCTCAGCGGATGAAGGCACTTGCTGCCAAGAGGGACGACTTGAGTTCGATCTCTGGGGCCTGTGTGTGCGAGGAGAGCTCCCAAATCTGACCTCTGACCTCCATACTGTGCTGTGATGTGCACGCTCCCCACGAGTAAATAAATAAATGTAATAATATCGAGAGATCTGGGTAAAGCACAGAGTTGTTTGCATTGATTTTTGAAACTTAGAAATTGTGATAGTTAGAAATTATTTCAAAGTGATCTGGTTTAAAGAGCAGAGAAATAACAGTGGGCTTGCCTGTTTGTAGCTGTTAACTAGGCTGTGAAAACAGAGTACCTGCAATTTCATTAACCTCGGTCTTCCTCACTTGCATCATGGTGTGTTCCAAACTGGAATCTTTTCTGAAAAGAAAATTGAATTGGAATGAAACAGAGCTTCATTATTAAAGCAAAGTCTCGCAAATGGCCTTTCTTTCTCTCGTGTGTGTGTGCGTGCAGGCGCACACACATACACACACACACACACACACACACACACACACACACACGCGCGCGCACACACGCACAGATGCATGCTTACAATTACTTGTGATTATTAACAGTGCCGTTTATTGTTCAACAGCATGAAATCACTTTCGCTTATTTAATCAATAGCTGCCAAATGCTATTGGCTCACAGCCCTTTCACTATCAACAAGGCTTCTGAGAACATTCTCGCAGAAGGATCCCTACGTACAACCAGGAATTTTTTCCTGGATAAATAAATTTCTATAAGTAGAATGTTAGGTCAGATGGCAAGAATATTTTTGGTCCTTTTGATGGGTCAAAAGTTTTCAAATACCCCCTCCCCAAGTTTACCAGTGTAGCGATTCACTGATCTTGTAAGGAATCACATATTTCTTTCCTTTTGCCACTTATCACAGGGCATTTCTGTCATTGGACCTTTGTCACATATACCAGGACAGCCGTGTTCTCCCCTAAGGCTCTTCTAATTCGTGTTTCTTGATTATTGGTGAGAGTAAACTGACCATTTGTGTTTTCTTTTTTCCTAATGATGGCTAATGATGTATTCCCTCAAATCTAAGGATGTATTGATTATAAAATACATTAAAATCCATGTATGGTGGCACATGTCTTTCATCCCAGCACTTGGGAGGCAGAGGCAGTTGGTAGCGTGAGTTTAAAGGTAGCGTCATCTACAAAAAGAGTTTCAGGACAGCCAGGGCTGCATATAGAAACCCTGTCTTGAAACAGAGCAAACCAAAACAACCCCAAACACACAAAACCAAAACAAAATTAAACACCCCAACCAAACAAAAAGCATT
Source organism: Mastomys coucha (assembly GCF_008632895.1). Classification (NCBI taxonomy): domain Eukaryota; kingdom Metazoa; phylum Chordata; class Mammalia; order Rodentia; family Muridae; genus Mastomys; species Mastomys coucha. The sequence goes on from NW_022196913.1 coordinate 97,379,355, forward strand.
GCATTGTTTATTTTTGTATCATTAAATAAAGAAAAATGTACTCCAATTTCTGACATGTTAAAAATACACACTTGGAATCTGTGAAGCAAATGCTTTTTTGAAAATGCCTAGGAGAGTTCTGGTTTTGCAGCTCAGCGGCAGTGCAGGACCTGAGGCTGCCTTAGGCCCAGGGTAGCTAAGCCCTAGATTGCTCAACCTTCCTGCCTGGCCCACAAAGGCCTCCGGGAATTCTTAGAGCCTAAGAGGAATTATTAAAACAAAGATAGTAATACCTACCCGGACCAACCTGCTTTTCACTTTTACTACTGTTTACAGCTGCTCACACTCTGTGTCATCCCTACGCCTCCACACAAAGCGCTTGCAGCTTAATGGGAGAGAAAAATCTTTCTTCTGCCTGGGCTATGAGGTCAAGCTAAGAGAGTGGCGAGAGGGAGAGATCTCCATCTTAAATCAAATAAACTTAGACTTAGCCAGTTTTTACTTATCTTCTAATATGAGTTGAGGCTGTGTCTTAGGGTTTTACTGCTGTGAACAGACACCAATGACCAAGGCAGGTCTTATAAAGGACAACATTTAATTGGGGCTGGCTTACAGATGCAGAGATTCAGTGCGTTAGCATCAAGGTGGGAGCATGGCAGCAACCAGGCAGGCATGTCGTAGGGGGAGCTGAGAGTTCTACATCTTCATCTGAAGGCTGCTTGGAGAAGACTGGCTTCCAGGCAGCTAGGAAGAGGGTCTTAAAGTCCATGCCTACAGTGACATTCTTCCTCTGATAAGGTCACACCTACTCCATGAGGGGATGTTCACAGTAAACAAGCCCAGTGGAATGATCTGTTGTAAGTGGGTTCAGTTGAACTCCTAAGATGGCAGTTGTTTGGCTGGGAGGATACTCTGTACAGCGCTGCACACACACGCACACACACACACACACACACACACACACACACACACACACACACCATTCTTGCTTAGGCTCAGCTCTACCCTTACGTAACACTGCAGAGCTCAGTCATCAGTACGTGTCCGGCTGGGGCACTTCCTTAAACCCTGCCCCAGAAAAAGTAAAAGTAAACTTCCTTTTCCAAGAAGGGAGCTACACACCCTTTGCTGGAGGCCTCTTATTGAAGATCGTCAGCTTCTTGTTGCTCTTAAATGCAGGATCTCTGATGCACGTGTGTAGCTATGTGCTGGTGCTCCTGTGAACAAGAGCATGGGGGTGCGGGAGGAGAACTAATCTTGAGAACACAAGAGGACTTCTCTGCTCAGCTCCACTGTTGGCTTTAAGAAAGGGAGCTCAGGCCAGCCGGTCTTCACAATGATCACTTAGCCAACAGAGTTATAGAGAAGTGGGACACACACACACACACACACGCACACACACACACATACACACGCAAGTGCACACTGCACCCCCACCCCCACTGCCCTAAGATGGTTTTTGTATACAGAAAATCAGGGAAGAAACTTGTATTTATGTGTATTGAAGAATTATAAGTGATTTTTCTGGTTTTATTTATTTATTTATTTATTCATTTATTTATTTATTTGGTTTTTCGAGACAGGGTTTCTCTGTGTAGCCCTGGCTGTCCTGGAACTCACTCTGTAGACCAGGCTGGCCTCGAACTCAGAAATCTGCCTGTCTTTGACTCCCAAGTGCTGGGATTAAAGGCATGTGCCACCACTGCCCAGCTTTATTTATTTGTTTTTAAAAATTATTACAAGGAGATGTTTTAATACAAATAATTAGAGATTAAAGATAAAACACACGGGCCTATGCATGGTTCATGAGGAAAGGCGTATGCTACCAAGCCTGATGAGCTGTGTTTGATCCCTGGGACTCACATGGCCAAAGGAGAGTTGCCTTTCCTGAAAGTTGTCCTCTGACTGCCACATGCTAACAGTGACATGTCACTGCACCTCCCCACCCCCAAGACACATATAAAATAAAATAAATCTTAATTACACACACACACACACACACACACACACTCACGTTTGGTGAACTTCCAATGAGGATCTGTGTGCCAGTCTGTCTCAGATGCTAGAGTGAGGCAAAAACCACAGGGGCAGAATTTACTCCTCAGGGGAAGGTGAAGAAAGGATGGGGGAAATCTGGAAGCAAGGAGGGAGGGGAGCCCTGAGAAGATCTCCAGGATCAGCTGGGCTGATTTCTACAGGATGAGCAGGGCTTGCCCCTGGGAGGGGGAGGGCCCTGAAGGTGAGGGAATCTAGGTGATCCGGAACAGAGGACTGACCAAAGGAAGTTGCTACTCCAAGGTTGAAAGAACAGGTCAGGTCTATTAGGAGCCTGGTGTGTACTGTCAAAAAGCTTCAACTTGAATTTGACGGTGATGAGGTTTTGTTTGTTGCTTTTCTGAGATGGAGTCTTATTATTATGTAGCCCAGGCTGGCCTTGAATTTACAATCCTCCTGCCTCAGCCTCCCCACTAAGTCTAGCAGCAAGAAGTTTTATTTTTTAATTTGTGTGCGTGTGTGTGTGTGTGTGTGTGTGTGTGTGTGTGTGTGTGTGTGTGTGCGTGCAAGTATGTGCGTGAGCGAGAACCACCAACAGAAGGTTGTTTTCTCTTCTAAATGGCATGTTTAGGTTCATTACAATCCTCCCAGGGAGACGGTGTAAGGTGACTCTTCTGGGAGGGATGCTGGAGAAGGCTGGAAAGGCCAGCTGACCTAGCACATGTCTAGTCTGCTTTCATAGGCAGTTCCTGCATTAATCTCATCATAAAAGATGACACAGGAACAGGAGCACGCTCATTTTTAAGTGGAGTTTATAGAACTCTGATTCGGTCCTCATAGCAGCTCATCATCTGGATGGTCAGGTACAGGCAGAGAGAGAACAGAGTGGACTAGAGAATGGCCAGCTGAGATTGGACTTCAGGCCATGCCACCTGCCACCTACAGCCTGCTGTCTATTATCCGTGACCTCAGAATCCTAAGATTCAATCAACCATGGGTCAAAAATATTTAAAGGAAAATATGTGTAGGCTAAACTTGTACAGACTTTTCCCCTTGTCATTATCCCCTAAACAATATGGTATGGTGGCCATCTGCCAGCATTCAAACCAATAGGATAACTAATCTAGAGATGGTTAGGGGATGCGTGTAGTCTGCGCAAGCAATATGCAGTCTCATGCAAGGGTTCTGAGTACCAGGATTTGTGTATTTGCAGGATGAACTGGAACTCATCCTCTATGGGTGCTGAGGGATGGCTGCTGATCAATAGGCAAGTGTCTAAACCTCTCTGTGCCTTGGATCTCTCTCAGTACAGGAGGGTGAGGTTGATGAGATGCACTTTGGAGTGTTACTCTGTTAAACGACTAAGTATATGTGGTGTTCATTCTGAGACCCAGGGAGTAGGTAATTCTGTACTTGTGTTCACATCCTACGGACCCATTGGCTGGGCAGCCAAATAAGAAAGCTGTAGGTACATTCAGAGTGTTTCAGTCCACACACCCTCAGTGTCTCATCTTGTCCCCATGGGTACGTGCCTAGCAACCCCCCTGGATTTATTGATTGAGCCAGGGCAGCTGAGTAACCCGAGCTGTCCCAGTAAGATGCTATCTCCTGGGAAGCTGGCGTTTTCTGGAACAAAATCATTGTGAGCCTCGGCAAGTCCTTAAATGGAGGACATGTAAATTTGGGAATGAGCAAACCAAAGCAGAAAGAGAGAAACAAAGTAAGCCTTGGGAGAATGGGAGCTAAACTATCATGTGGCAAGAGAGAGGGGAGATGAGATCGAGATGTGGAAAAGGAGACGGGGTGGAGACGATGGTTGGTTCTGTCCTGCCCACTCCACTTCCTCAAGGGTTCTGAATGTGGGTAACTGGGCTGGCTGTGGAGACAGGCGTCTTGGCGTTAACACGCTATCTTTCTCCTCATTAACTATAATTTTGGTCCAACACCATCAACCCCTCCGTGCTTAGTTTTCTTGTCTGCGCAAAGATGAGAACAACCACACCCTACTGTCTGATTACTGTCTGTGCACTGATTGTTCTGTGGTGCCTTGTGCAGGTGGATTTGTGGGTGCTTCGTCACTATCACCAAGGCAGAGAACTCCGTGAAGGGAAAATGTGTTTCCTTTGTTTACAGTTCTAGAAGGTCAAAACCCAAGGTGATCATGGGTGTGGCATCTGGTGAGACTCACAGGTGGTGTCAAATCATGGCTGGAACTGCAAGCAGCACATCTGGAGCCATATCAGAGAAATGGTGTTTGTTAGGCCAGGTTTACTTATTTGATGATCGTCTTCTCCTGAGGGGTTACACGATAGTAATCAAAGGGTCCCATGAGGCCTTACTTCTAGAAGGTTCTACTACCTCCGAACAGTGTCACCCTGGAAGGCAGCCATTAATACCAGCAGGCTCTTAAGGGATCATGAGTGGCTGTGGCCTGTATCTTTTCAGGAGTTTAAAGAGTTAAGAATCTCAGTCTTCTCTCCACCTTTTGCTTCTGGATTAGCTTTGAGATTTGGAATACCTATCTCCTTCAAACTTGTCTTTTTCATCTGTAAAAGCATCACTCTGTAGGGGTGGTGGAAGGATTACCACAGGATCAGTGTTTAACACTTGCCTCTTAGGACAGAACTCAGTTTGCAGAGCGTGCTCATTTCCACAGTACAGAGGCTTCTACTGCCGCTGATTTCAAGGTAGCACTGCAGTGTCTCTGAATGCGAGTTGGGAAGAAATGGGCATCGTCGTTATCTAGCATCCCCACAGCACAGATGCAGGAGGTTATCTGAGCCTGGATAACAGTTACGGGTAGCGGAGTAATTAGCAACTGATGAGCTTTTATTGCATTTGTTTTTTAATGTAATTTATTTAATTGTGAACTTACATAATATAGTATTTTAATAATGACTGTTCATAAGCAGCTTGCAAAGTCCTTGAAAATTTAATAACCAGCTCTTGCAAGCTGGTCCAAGCTGGCTCAACATACTGTTGAATGTGCTAAAGCTCAAGGAGGCCTAGGAGAGAACGCAGCATCTATGCAGCACTCTATCATCGATAGAGTATCTGATTTTTGCTATGGATTTTAGTATGCAATCTATGATTCTAGTAGTAAAGAAAGCCATGAAAATGCATAGCCTATAGAAGTTGCTTTTTTTCCCACTCCTATGCCAAAAGACCCAATGGAAGCAAGTTTGGGCAAGAAATTTCTTTGGGCTCATAGTTTCAGTATTGTGGCCCTGATAGAGATGGACATGTGGCAGAGGCTCCTTCCACCTTGCTGATCAAGGAACTGGAATGGGACTGGAAGCAGGGCAGGCTGTAGCCTTCAATATCTATCTCTACTGAGTGGCCTGCTTCTTGATGCTAAGACACATCATCTCAAGGTCCTACCACCTCTGTACAAATAGCACCTCTGTCCGGGAACCAGATGTTCACAACAAGGGCCTTTGGGGAACATTTCAGACTTAAACCATCCAACCTAAAAGCATCTCTTATGAAGTTAGCATCATAATTGAAGACTATGGATTAGGGGAGTATGTATAGTGCATGCAACATGGCTTGCTTGTGATATTACTATGCTGGACATAAATTCAGAACTCAGACCCAAAAAGAAATTTTAAAAACTGGGATTAAAAAGCATATAAAACTCTGATCTCCCTGGTGCTGAGTGTGATGTCAGAGGACAGGATCTGTGTCTCACTAGTGCTGTGGGGGTGGGAAGAGGGGTGCTGGTGAGCAGTGGGGTGCTGGTGAGCAGTGGGGTGCTGCACTTGAAAGCCACAACCTGGAGTCTCCGTAGCAATGAGACCATACCAACATGGTGTCAGGACATACTCGGGCATAGGATCTTACTTGGAGGACACTGATAACCCATTTGTTAAACAGACACCCACCCACACAGCAATGTTCAGTATATTATAAGGATTCCTGTGTGTAATATCTACTATCTCTCATGGTCCCAGAAGGAAAAAAAAAACGAGCATAAAATTGAGTACATGAAAAATGAATAAAAAGACTAATTACAAAGTTGTGAACAGGGCCAGGCAAAGTCCTTGGCCACGAGGAGGAGGAGGGGGTGGCGGTCAAGAGCTACAACAGTCATGTGACCACCTGTGCCTGATCGGTGGGGCCATATTCGATGGAGAGCCACCTAGAGACAGCTTCCTCAGGAAGATAGGGGAAAGCAGCTGTCCCTTGCCCTTCAGACTTACCTTCCTCCAGTGAGGGCATACAGGACACAATGTTCTTCCTTCTCTTTCTGCCACCTCTGACTCTCCTGAGGATGCCAGACCCAGTCAGAAGGCAGAGGGGCAGCCTGGGCTTTGATGTACACACACCCTACAGGTAAGCTGCCTGGAAGCCAAAACTGGGTGACACTAAGACATTTGGCCCAGAAAGGTGACCTGGATAGGCTGAAAGTAAGAAGGCCACCAGTTAAGTTCGAATCACATTGGGCACATTCTCTACCTTCTACCAAGAGACTGCATGGGGATTCGAACATGATCCTTCTTGGAATCACAACCTGGGCGACTGAAAGGAAACCTTGATTATCTCATAGTTGAGTCAGCATCAAGGTTATCAGCAGGGACTAGTTCCTTCTGGTCCCAAGGGGGACTCTCCTTTTCACGTCTCTATGGGTGATCCAGGGCATCCCTGGCTTGCAGTTGTGTTTCTGGCCTCTCTTCTGTGTCACGTGGCCTTGTTTCTCAAAGGTCAGTGTCTCCAAGCCTTCTAGTTATTGGATTTAGGTTCCATATTAATTCACTATGACTTTATTTAACCTGATTACATCCACAATGACTATATTTCCAAGTAAGGTCATAGTATAAGTATGGAGGTTGGGATCTCAACAACCTCTTTTTGGGAGTCATGAGCCAACTCAGAATAGTAATCTCGGAAAATTCATACGCGGGGATTTTTCTTGTGTATATGAACCATGACTATCTTAAGAGTTCTGAAGTATAACACACGACAGGGAAATCATCGTTACAGCCCCAATTTGTAAGTGCTCAGGTCCATGAACAGTGGCTCAGCCATAGTTCATCACTTAGACCACGCATAAGAGCCAGGCCCCTTTCTGGATGAAGGACTGCTGTGAACATTGAAAAGAAACTTGGAGCAAGGAAAGGGTAAGGAGGTTGGTGGGGGTGTGGAGGTGTGTGTACTATAAAGCACATCATACTGTGTGATCTATACACCTCCCTCTCCAACTATGAGGTGCTCACTATTCTGTAATCCATGTATATATCACAGCATAGCTGAAGCAAGAGAGATACTCAGCAACTTGCTAAAATAATGGGTCCTAAACAGAAGACGAGGCCCCACGGCCAAAGCAGCAGGGGCCACATATCCCACCCTCCAGACCACGTAAGGGCTTACTGGGTTTCTTATTTGTGAATGGGATAATTGCAAAGTGGGCAGATCAATAGCAACCTCAGCACTGTCATTGTGAAGATGGAATGAAATACCAAATGTGAAAATAAGTCTCTCACCACCCAAACAGGAGTTAGGGCTCTTACAGAGCAGATGACAGAGAGCCCACCAGACTCCAGCTTGCTGAGACACACCTGGCACATTGTCCCTTGAAATTTCACTTGCAGAAATCAATTCAAATTGGCTTCAGGACAGCCAAGTCCTGATGAGCCGACAGTCAGCTAAGAGACACTGAACCAAGAGCTGCAGTAAATTGTCAGCATCTCAAACAACAAAGGCCGCATCTACAGGAGATGCTGGTTTTAGGATCAGCCTTAGTGGAGGTCTCTTATACACCAGTTTTAAGGCCTAGCAGATAGAGTTCTAGGAATGTTTTCCAGGGAAACAAAACTGAAGGAGTTTACGTTTACCAAACCCATTCATTTGCAAATTGGAGGTCTATGGGGCTGAGGCCTTCAGTTGTGGGATCAAAGAGGGAATGCACCAGAAGACTGGCTTGTGGCAGCAGTGCCAGGTGTTCTACTAGGATCTTATAATATCACTCTTAATCTTCAAAACAGGTAATCACATGATATTATTCTCTTCATGGAAAAATGGCAAAGAATTCAGAGCAGGACCTGGCTGGTAAGTGGCTGGTTGGTACTTCCAGCAAAGCAGAAATTTAAACTCAAGTCAGCGTGACTCCAAGCTCCCAGCCAGAGGCAGGCTTGGGTGTGAAGGTTTGCTTGGGGCTCAGGCTTTGTCCTTTGTTCTTGATGCTTAGGCCCCTCCTCCCAGCTCCCAGTGCACACGTGTGTCTGGAGGCCTCTCCTGCCTGGTCTGGAGCAATGTTGTCTGATCATCCTCTCCTGCTTGGTGTGAGGACTGTCAGCTATTTGTCGGAGAGCCAGAGGCAGCCAAGCAAGAGTTCAACCGCCTTTTGCTTCCTGAGTAGGGAGGTGGCTTTGCCCTGTGGGGAGCATCAGCTGGAGGGAGATGAATTTAGCTGCCCTCCCTAGTCGGTGATGGGGGAGGGTCCTGTCAGCCAGAGGATGTAGGCTTAGCTCCAAAAGGGCTTTTGTCTGAGGCTGGGCCTCAGGCCAGAGTGACATTCTTTGGTGCAGGCTGCCAGGCCACCACTGAGTGGGCACCTGCGGGGCAGCTAGAGAAGGAGTGAGGGGGCCTGTCTTTCTTCCACAGAGGAGAGCATGTGGGGATGGAATCTGCCATTTGAGGGCCCCTGTGGTGCTGAGGCTATGTCTGTGGTTGCTCCCAGCTCCAGAAGACATGCCAAGGCCCAGGCTACCCAGGAATGTGGACAATTAACATTTTAGCTTCTGCCACGTCTGATAAAAAATCCCCACAGGATGAAAGGAATCCACTTTCTCTTGCAAAGTGCAGCTCAAGAAACCTACGACCCCACCCAGAAAGACCCGAAAGCCTCTGCCACAGCTCTCCTTGAAGAGTGGGTACCGCCCTTGGCTGAAGATGTGCTTGGTCTCACCTGAACCTCTGCACAGGTGGACCTACCATGTCCCATGCTGTGGGTGATGACGGCTGATCCTCACAACTGCCTTTTCTCTGGGGAATTTCCCCTTTTCTTCAGGAACCATCTTCCCGGGGAAGATGAATTATTTGCATCCTGAGGGGCTCCCACTGCAGCTAGAGCCTGACAGAGTCCCCTAAGGGGACAGCAGGCCTAGGGAGTAGTTCATAGTCCAGAGCCCTGTAGGACCAGTCTGAGTCAACACTTTGGCGAACATCACTGACTTTAGCTCATCCCTTGCTAGTACTGCTCTCTTGCTTTCCCTCCCCGGCCTCCTCTGTGTGTGTGTATATGAGTGTGTGTGTGTGTGTGTGTGTGTGTGTGTGTGTTTCTGTGAATGTGCACGTAGAAACTAGAGGTTAATGTCAGAATTTTTTTTTCTATCATTCGTCACTTTATTTTTTGAGACAGGTTCTTTCAAGAAACCCAGAATTTGCTATTTTGCCTAGACTGGCTAGCCATCATGCCCTGGGGAATCCTCTTGTCTCTACCCTGTCTAATGCTGGGATCACAGATGTGTGTGCTATGCCCAGCTTGTATCTGAACTTAGCTCCCCATGTCTGCATGGCAAACACTTTACCACAGAGCCATCTTCCCAACTCTCACCCTAGCACATCCTCTTACATGAGAATCCCAGTACTTGGGGCTGGTGAATTAAGTGACTTAGAGGTTAAGAATGCTTCCTGCTCTTCCAGAAGACTCAAGTTCACATACCAACTGGGCACATCTGGTGGCTCACAACTGCCTGTAACTCCAGTACTTGTTCTACTATTTCATGAATACTACTTCTTTCATGAATCCATTTCAGCGAGCAACTATTGAGGATTCATTGTATCCCAGATACATTTGCTGTGGGTAAAGACAACAATAAAGCCAATCACTGTCGCTTTTCCATCAGTGAACTCACAGCCCAGGCTCAGTGATGCCTAGATATTCCCATACGACACTGGCATATTCAAATGTCCTGGGCCACATTCATAGCTATCCTGGGATACATGGAGCCTGAAGCTTGGACATGCCTGGTAATGGAAGAGAGGAATGTGAAACAATCACAAAAATTCAGTTATGATTGTGATGAACATTTGGCACCAGCAACAGAGCTCAGCATCTGTTCTACACTTGATTCTGGAACACCCGGGTAGGACTCTGAAAGCCTCATTTCTAGACAGCAGCTGTCTTTTTGTTAGGTTCTGCTAACAGGAGACATGAGGAAGGCAGAGGAGAACAGGAACCCTTTCTGTTTTCTCTTGTTCTTGCCCAACTTCACGGCACCCATGTGTGTCCTCTCTTAGATGACTGAGCACCCTCTCTGCCTAAAGCAGCATATGGCTCCCACCCCCATGCCCAGCCAGCACTGCTTCTTCAGATGTACCAGCAGGAGCTACGAGCTCCTCTATCCTAGAAACATCCCCATGTCCTTTTGTTTCCTAGTCTAGGATTGGCAACTCTATCCTGCTAATCCCTCGGTTACTTCAACCTCTCTTTGTGTACAATCCAACGACACCTATAACCACTTCCCTGTGTTAGAGTCCCCCAGAATAGAATACCTCTTGTGTTTTTCTAGTTCCACTTGGACCTAAACCAGATGTGGAACATTCAACCATACCAGTGGGTCAGCACAGGTAATGCTAACAAAACACATTTAGGTCTCTGGCTTAAAGGATCAGTAAGGTTCATTGGGTGAGGGTGTGTGGAAGAAATGGAGTAGAGCGGAAATGTAGTCTCTGGAGCAGAAACAGACAATAGGCCTAGGTCACCTAGACAAATGGTGGAAGGTAATGGTCACATCGTGCAGGATCTTGAAAAGTCAGGGAGCCACTGAGGAATGCTGAAGGATGACTCCGATTAGAGTAACAATGTCAAGTGGATATTCCCCACCTCCAGCTCCTTCTGATGTTGAAGGACTTTCATCTTCCACTGCTGAAATTCGTTCTGTCAGAAACACAAAAGCAGTATAGCAAAAGTCATGGCTAATTTATATGGAGGGCTTGTCAAAATGGACCGAGAATATAGTCCAGTGATAGAACACTTAACTATCATCTTGGAGGTCACAGGTTCAAAGCCCAGCACAGAGAAGAAGAAATAGATAAGGTGCCCCTTTGGGGTACCTGTAACCCCACTGCATAACTTAATTAAAGAAAAGATTTTTGTATGAAGAACTCATCATGCTTCTTCCTGCAAAGAGAGTTAAGAAGTCTTTGTGATTTGAACAAGAGTAGAGCCTTGAGGTGGCCCAATCAGTCTTTGGAGTCAACTTGAAGTCTAGTGCTGTCTCTACTTCCTGTGTCTACATAGGCTAGAATACAAGCTAGTCTCTCTGGATGCTTGCTGCCTTGTCTGATAATTGTCTTCTGGGTTCTCTAAAACTAGGTCATATTGGTACAACACCCAGCTTAAGGCCTGGTACCCAATAGTTCCTTAAAATGTGCTATTAGTTTAATAGCTACTTTGACTAAAGTGGTCTTGTAACCTCTACTTCATTAGAGATCCTGAAAACTTAGCCAAGTCCCTCTTCCACATAAGGCCGTTTCTGCCAGGTTACATTCACTTTCTTTGATTTTTTTTTTTTTGGCATGGGGTTCTTAGATGTTCTTGTTGGCTACCTGGGACAAGTCCTGAGTTGTTATCTTCACCCTGAAAGACCTTCTCCTAGATCCACTAATGATCAACCCTGCCAGCTGGGTTTGCCTAGGATTGTCATACTGACGCCACAGGCTTCAAACATAGACATTTACTGAATGTCTTGTCTTGTTGATGGTTGTTTTGACACGACAATCGCTCAGATGAAAGCTCTGTGTATTTTTCAGAGTGGGAAGAGCCTGTGCTCGCAGGAGTTAGCATCAACAGGGACATGAGAAGCAAACTTCCCTGCTGTCCTGTGATTATGGATCAAGTGTGTTTCCTTCTCCGCCTTCTCCAGAGTCACACATCACATATGGAGAAAATAATGAGCTGGATAATAAAAAGCATTTATCAGTCCCCAGCTGGGCTGAGCAAGATTTAGCTGTCAATCACTTATTGGACCTAGATACCCTCTGATGTCCACAGCCTCCTGATCTTTACTGACCAGGCAATGCTTACATTGGCTCCTTTGTTTTTTCATTCAGCATTATGCATTCAGTATTATTAGTCAGGGTTCTCTAGAATGGTGGCTCTCGACCTTCCTAATGCTGATTCCCCAACCACAAAATTATTTCGCTGCTGCTTCATAACAAATCTTGCTACTGTTATAAATCATAATGTAAATGTCTAAGATGCAGGATCTCTGGTATGCACCCATGCCCCAAGGTGGTCATGAACCCACCCCCACCTCAAGGTGGTCATGGACCCACCCCCACCCCAAGGAGGTCACGGACCCAC
>NW_022196913.1:97391688-97394690 GCF_008632895.1 Mastomys coucha
CCCCACCCCAAGGAGGTCACAGACCCACCCACAGGTTGAGCTGCTGCTCTAGAGGAACAGAACAGAACTGGGAGAATAAAGATAAAGATAAATAACAGTGATTTATTCGATTGGACTACACAGTCTAAGCTGGATAGTCCAACTGTGGCTGACTTCTCTAGTGCAGAGAGGCTGTGAACTCAGATGGCTGCTCAGTCCACAAGTCCGATGTCTCGGCAGCACTGAAGGCCTAGAGTATCCCTGTAGAGTCACGGGTCTTCAGTCGTCGTCGAAAACCTGGGAAGCTTTGGTTCTCATCAGTGAAGGAATACAGTGGCGGCAGCAGCAACGATGTAGACGAACTCATAAACAGGGTAGATGAACTTGCCAGCAAGATGCAAAGTTGAGCAGACAGAAAGATTTAAAAGCTTTTTTTTTTCTTCTGACCACCTTGTGTCAGAACACACTGCCCACAGTTAGGGTAGGTCTTTCCACTTGAGCTAATTGGATCAAGAAAATCACCACAAGTGTGCCCAGCAGCTCGCCTCTTATTTGATTCCAGATCTAGTCTAGTTTACAACCAAAATTACCCATCACAAGCACGTATGTGCCAGTCCCACGCTGGGCATACACCTATCTCATCCTCTCTAACAATGAGGTAGATGCTCAGCTATCTTCTCAGTTATCTTCATTGCCATACATGGCTGAATATTGATAATGTGAACTTCTTACCTGTTTTTCCATGAGCGTAGTTGAGATTCCAAATGAGTGTTTCAGGATAGCACAGTCTTATCATCGTCCTGAAGATGACTGTCTAGTATACAGTAATTCTCCACTGAGCTTTCCTTCCCACCAGGGATGCTTGGATGTGTTTGAGGAAGATGAAGTGGACAGCCTGTGTGGTTAGCAGCCTGCCCAGCAGACAGTGGGAAGGAGTTGAGTCTTAGCTCAGACATTCAGCCCAGTACATAAAATCTGAAGCCTACTCCCTTTTCTTCACTGCACCACACCCTGCCGTGTATCCTGTAGATGGACTCATTTGATTGCATGAGCTTTCTGAAGCAGCCATTGTGTCAGAGGCATCCTATGATGGGAGCAAGGGTACATCTTCTTTGCCTTAAAGTTGTTTAGATCCCAAGTTGCCATTCTCCATTCCAGAATGTCCCCAAGGATTAAGTGGATTCGGTTACCAAGGATAAGGTCCAGGTTCCATACAAGAGAAATCACCATGCCCAAGGCTTCCATGTAAGACACAGAATCTGCTCATGATACTGCTCTGATATGGACTGTCCACTTTCCAGACGCCTAGGCAGCATCTGTGTGGCTCTGACTGAAGCCTCAGGTCTACCTCAGAAATGTGGAGACAGGAAGAACAATGCTCAGTCAAACATCCATTACCAAAATGTTGCCTTGGAAGCCTAAGTCAGGCCCTATAAAGATCCCTTGGTCTTGGCTCTCAGTGTCTTGAATTTAATGTACTGAGGGAAATCAGATGCAAGAGTGCTAATGCTGCTACACAAAGTCACACAGGAGAGGAAACAAGTAGGCCTATCAGAAAGAGCATTGCCCTTGGAGTGAGGACAGGGGGCTTTCAGGTCTGCTGGATGCTCATCGGGCTTCTTAGTCTGGCCTCAGTTGTTGAGGTGTCCTCAATGCCCATTGCTTGCATCTCTTAGGCCCCTGATCCCAAGTGTGTTTTTCCTATCTCAGCGTGGGTTTAGTTTATACTTCGAATAATTACATTCTTTAGTCTGACCCCAGAATCTTCCTCTGGGCAGCTGTTTCTGAGCTACCAAATGCCCTGTCTCGGGCTCTGGCCTGACTTAGAGAGTGTCTGACAAAACAAATGGAGAGATGGTTTAAAACCCTGAGGTCATATGGATGTTCCCACTGACTAACGTTAAACCACATCTTCTTGGGTTGGTTTTGTGGTTCAGTCCCATGAGTATGATCACACACTGGTCACATTTCCCTCATGGACTTAAGGGTAAAAGGAAATGTCTTCTTCAGTTTGTGTCTCCTCCAAGTTAACTGTGAACTTAGGCCTTTGGTGTGATTCATTTAGGAGAAGATGAATCAGGAAGCTGAGGGAACAAGATGAGAAGAGAAGACAGCAGGTGAGAAGGTGACATCATCCAAAGCCCCAGCCTACATTGACCCCCCTGGAATCTAGTGATCCCTAAATTCACGATGGCTCGTCTTTACAGCTTTTAAATTTTAAGTTCATATGAAAATGTGCCTTGCAGCCTTTCATTTCCCTTTCTACTCTTAGTCCCTATAGTATGCAGTCAATTGAATGAGAAACTCAATACTTTCTGATCAAATGGGCTCTGTGTTGGAGAATGTTGTTTAACTGCAGGTGATTGTAAGTGTTTGGAGCATGTTGAAAGTAAGCTAGCCTAAGCTAGACCATTTAGTAGCTTAGATGTTTTTTAAAGGGACTGTAAACCGTTTCTCATATTGTTGTGAATAAAAGCAAGAGATATGTCTGGTTTGCGGCAATATCTACAGAAGTAGACAAGTAGAATCTGGAATGCTTTTGCTCACCAACTAGAAACAAAGAACCCCTCAGAGAGCCCCTGATTTTAGAACAATGGTTCTTAACTGGAGGCAACTTTGCCTTTCACCTCCTACTTTCATGGGATATTGGAGGATATCTATAGATATTTTTGGTTGTTATAAATAGATAGAAGAGATATATTACCAGCCTATGATAGGTAAGAATGAAAAGAGGTGGAAATTACAATCCAGTAGTCTTTTGTAGGATAATAAGTAAGGTGTGGGGTTATATTAGTTACTATTATATTCCCATGAAGAGACATCATGACCAAGGCATGTTATAGATGAAAGAGTTTACTGGGGGCTTATAGTTTCAGAGGGTGAGTCCATGACCACCGTGGCAGGACGTACCACAGCAGGTAGACAAGTATGGAGCCAGAGCAATAGCTGAGAGCCAAACACAAGAAGAAGAAGAAGAAGAAGAAGAAGAAGAAGAAGAAGAAGAAGAAGAAGGAGGAGGAGGA
>NW_022196913.1:97394837-97432663 GCF_008632895.1 Mastomys coucha
GAGGGGGGAGAGGGAGAGGGAATGACATGGACTTTTGAAACCTCAAAGCCCACGCTCACTGACACACCTCCTTCAACAAGGTCACACCTCCTAATCCTTCCTAAACAGTTCCACCAGTTCTCCAAGCCTATGGAGATCATTCTTATTCAAATCACCACAAGAATCATGGTTAAAATGAGGGCTTAGAGGTCTGACTGGTGCTGTTAAATCTGGACTCTGTCCCTGCAAGGATAGGTATGAGGATGTTTCAGAACCAGATTGTTAACCTGAGCTTTTTGAGTTCTAGTACCAATGCCAGTGACAGTTCAGTCGCACAGGACTCCCCACTCATGAGGAGGCTCTGGGCTCTGTGGTGACTTGAAAGTCTTAGTAATTTTGATTGTGTTCCACCATGAGATTCAATGGGACAGGGAAATCAGCATGAAGCTCCCTGACTCCTGCCTGTCCTGAAGGAGTTCCTGACTCTCCACTCTTCTACCCCTACTCAGGGCCCACTGCTGTCCTTTGTTCCAGGCAGAGGCCCAAAGCAGGTATGAGAAAGTGAACTGGGAGCTGTTAAGAGGGGTCAGGTTGCCGGGCATGGTGGCACATGCCTTTAATCCCAGCACTTGGGAGGCAGAGGCAGGCGAATTTCTGAGTTCAAGGCCAGCCTGGTCTTGAAGAACCAAAAAAAAAAAAAAAAAAAAAAAAAAAAAAAAAAAAGGGCCAGGTCTCAGGACATGTGAGGAGGTCTGTACTCCTCAAGAAATATCTTCATGCCTACAGTAGAACATTAAATACTGAATCAAACAAGAGAGAGAGAAAGAGAGAGAGAGAGAGAGAGAATGCTTGTGCCATAGCATTTATGTGAAGATCAGAGAACAATCTTTGGGGACCAGTTATCTCCATCTACCTTGCTTGAGGCAGGAGCTCTCAACTGCCCCACTCCAACTCCAAGCTGGTTCTGATGGTTTGAATGAGGTATGCTCCCCAGCAGTTTATGTATTTGGATATTTGGCCCCCAGTTGACAGTGCTGTTTAGGGAGGTTATGGAACCTTTAGGAGGTACAGCCTTTCTGAAGGAAGTATGTCATGGGCATGGCCATTGAGAACGTGTAGCTTTACCTCACTTCTAGTCTCACTCTGTTTTCTATGCCTGATGGAGATGTGATCTCCCAACTTCCTGTTCTTGCCGGCTGCAGCCATGCCAACCCTACCACGATGAACTCTTATCTCTCTAGAACCTTTAAGCCAAAACAAAGTCTTTCTTCTATTGGTCATTTTTGGTAATGAGCTAGCACAGCAGAAGAAAACTAATGCACTGGCCCACAAGCTTTGGAGTGATCTTCTCCCCCCACCCCCCATCTCCCCATAGGAGAGCCAGGATTACAGATAAGTGCATTTGGCTTTTTCTTCGTGCGTTCTGGGGACCAGATTGTTGGCTTGGTATGGAAAGTTCTTTTACCCGCTGAGCCATCTTACCAGCCCCAACTGCTCTATATTTAAACCTTCCTACCAGAAGGTCCCAGTGTCTTCTGCTGCAGGGAATCACCACACTATCTTGGCAAGGCTTCAAGACCAGACACGTCTAACATATTGCTAGAGACCTCTGGGTATTTGTGTTTTTCCCAAATCCACATGCTAAAATGTCAGCTTCCATCATTGGATGTTGGGAATAATACCTTTGGGTATTACCTAGAAGAAATCAGGCTCACGAAAGGAGTCAGTGTCTGCCCCAGCATTGACTATAAAATGTCTATCAGCTCATGTGTCTGAACAGTTGGCCACCAGCAGGCGGCGCTGTTTTGGGAGGTTGCAGAGCCTTAGGACTCTGCTGGAGGAAGTGGGTCACTGAGGGTGCGCCCCATGGATTACAACCCAGATATGGTTCCCAATCAAGTACTCTCTGCTTCGTGGTGAGCCAAGATGTGAACAAGCTGCCACACAGTCCTGCCACCAAGTGTTGCCCACCACATCTCCTGCCATGGTGAACTCTGTTCCCTTCATCTCTTAGCTGAAACAAATTCTTCCTTGTTTAAAGTTCTTTCATTTAAAAATTAGTTCATTGTTTACTTATGTATTTATGTATGTGTATGTGTCTGTGTGTTCATGCGCGTGTGCGTGTGTGTGTGTGCATGTGTGTGTGTGTGTGTGTGTCCATAGAGGCCAGAAGACCTCTATGAAGGGGGTATCTGGCCCCCTGGAGCTGGAGTTACAAATGGTTGTGAGCATGGATTCAGAGACCCAAACTCCAGTTCTCTGATAGATCAGGAAGTGCCCTTAACCATGGAGCCATCTCTTTAGCCCCTTAGGTTGCTTCTCGCCATGATGGTAACTAAAATAACGATTATAGGGCTGTTATCAAACAAACAAAACACCCAGCTTTGCTATGTGAGGATAGACCATGACAAAGATCTATGGGCCAGAAGATATCTGTCCTCAACCACTAAGACTTAAGATCTTAGCTTATATTTCTAGCCTTTGAAGCCAGGAACAGTACAAATTTGCCATTTATAAGTGTCTAGCCTTGGTATTCCTGACAGCAGCACAAATGGATTGAATTATGTATCCCTGAGCAACTTCATTCCAATATGGGGATATCCTGTCCACTCGGTAAAGAGAAATGAAGCGCTACAGCTGTATCAGTAGCTAGGACTTGCTTTCGCCTAGTTTGGTGGAAGTAGTCTGCCCGTCTACGCTTCCTGGACTCTGGCTGTCCTTTTACTGTTTCTGGTATGTCTGAATCAAGCCCTATGTGTCTGGACAGATCTTTCTGGCAAGACTCAAAGTGAAATGCCAAGAGATAGACAGCAGGGACATCTCTAAGCCGGAAGGAGCTGCTGTGGCTTGTGCCTATCTGCTAATTATGTTGTGCATGAAAGAATGTCATCTTGTGTTAGCTTTCGTTAGAACATTCCTCCCTCTACTAAGGCCATGGAGGCAGGGTGGACCCAGAGTGGCCCCCTTCCTGTGGTCACTGGAGGCCACTACTGATTGCCAAGGTCCTTGACAAGTGGTGAGGTGCTGCCCTGGCTCTCTGATCGTGACTCACTGGCATTTAATAGCACAATTCTGTTCCCTGGGTGGGGCTGCTGTGCATGGAGAAGACTTAAGACGTTTATGACTGGTCAAGTGAAGAGACGTGGCCACAGATCTGTACTAATAGGCTCTAGAACATGAGCTCTCACCTCTGGGGTCCTCCTTCCAAATCCACATTCCCAGCAGCTTGCAAGTGCTGGCCACTATCAGTGACGAAGGGGTAATCAGCCCCTGTACTTTAGCCTCCTCAAGGCCTTCAAACCAAGAGTCCAGAAGTGACTGAAACCCACCCCTCCCTGGGCTCCAGGACTCAGACTTACTGGAGGAATGGACATTTTTTTTTTTAATCAAATTCATCTGTTCCCTGATGAATTTAAAATTCCTTAGGAAAGGGGGGTTCCTTTTAAAAACTCATACAAAGGCATCCAACGAACAAAGAGCTCTAAGAATCCATAAAGAGTGCTTGGTTTTTGCCCTTTTGTTTTTCTTTCCACTGATTACCATCAAGCATTGGGGGTCCAGGCCACTCCCACAAAGAACTGTTGGGTTGTGACTAACAGCACAGAGTTTTACAGCCCATCTAGCTTGTCATGCTCAGACTCTCTGGAGGGGGTGCAGTGTGGCCTGGTCATTTGCATCTTGACAAGTGCTTGGGGATATCCTGTCCACTGACCCCTCGGCGAGTCGTTTTAGTGTTCCCTGCTGGCCGCTCGGTTCTAGCTCTGACCCTGTCACTGGGTCTCAAACCAGCTCTTGGCTTCTGGACAGAACCTAAACATGCCATGTCCCGTTCGTACTTGTTGGGTGCTGGACCTTGACAGTGTCTGGTCTCCCTCAACTGTGCATGCGGCCGGCACCTCTGTTTCTCTGTAGCATGCACCCAGGCTAGGAGCCCTAGTACTGGGGTGACGCCCGTTTGCCACGCCATCCTTGTTATTGTCTGTTTAGTTTGTGGAGTGTGAGAATCGTTTCGGAATTTCACTTCCATGTCCCCTCGGGTCCCGCTAAAGATCAAGTTACAAGAGTGTACAGCCTGGAATCATCTGTCTTCTATGATCCACTCAGAGCCTGTGTTCGTCCCCAGAATGGAGACTCCTGACTCAACACAACCTGGACCTTTCTTTCTTCCTCAGCTGTGTCTGGCCCATGTCTGCGGTGGGGGAAACATGGTTTGTTGGTTTCAGGAACCAAGGGAAAAGGCTTGGTTCTCACTGAACACTTCAGTGAGTCATTCTCACTGCGTGTTCCAGCTGGAAGTGTCTCTTCACGCTAAGAAAGTGACAGCAAAAGGTTGGATGTTCATCTTGTAGCGCTCTGCATGCCACTTGGTAGTTCCTGAGAAGCTTCAGGCTGCAGCTGCTTCTCCCTAGAGGATAAGAGTTAATCCCAGTGATAGTGCATCGCCAAGGTCCCAACACAGCTCTTACATTGTCTCACTTGATCCTCTTAGCACAGTGAGGACCACTTACCACCACCTTACAACTCTGCATACTTAACATGTATGTGAGACAGCGTGTTTGTGTACATTTGGATTCATGTTTGTGTACACGCATGGGTTTATGCAGGTACATGTCTGTGTGCATGTGTGTGGCAACTAGATCTTATTCCTCAAACGTCACCCTTTGTGTTTCTTCGAAGCAGGTTCTCTTGCTGTCTGCACTTAGCTGTGCAGGCTGGATGACCAGTGAGTTTCAAGGAAGCTTGTTTGTTTCTGCTTTCTTCAGAATTACGGGTGCCTCCTACCACGCCACCCTCTGCTTTTTCCTTGTAGGTCCTGGGGATCAGTGCTGGGTGGCTGCACTTTCCTGACTAAGCTAGCTCCCCTGACTTTACGAATGTTATTATTTACTAATACAAGGAGGTTTAGTGACTAAACTAACACAGAGTCACAGAGCAAGATAGCTGTGGTATCTCTTATCAGAGTTTATGTTCCACCATGAGGGGAGACTCAGGCCAATCCAGGAGGGTGTATTTTAGGTCCCCATGCTCCATGTGAGAGACAGAAGATGGAAGAGGATGTGCTGGCAGCTCAGGAGGCACAGGGCGCAGCATCTGAGCTTTAGTGACCTTGTCCTTAAGGCCCTTGGGAGGACCCCTAAGAGACTGGAGTGGAGGTGTGTGAGTGGGGCTGCATATCTTGTTGGTCATTTTCTAGGGTCAGAATTAAAAAAAAATCTTCAGAATGTGTTAGATATTTTGTCCTTTGCTGAGCAGCCATGTAGAGCAAGTTGGGTTCTTTCTAATGCACGTGTTTATTTAGCCAGAGTGTTGTGCTGGCTTGGAAATTCCTGAAATAAACAACCCTAGCCTCAGGCTTCAAGATCTTCATGGTTCAGTTTGTGTGTTTGTGTACATGTGTATGTGTTTAGGGACTGAACATGTATTTGTATGTGAGTGAGTGTGTGTGTGAGTGTGTGTGTGTGTGTGTGTGTGTGTGTGTGTGAGAGAGAGAGAGAGAGAGAGAGAGAGAGAGAGAGAGAGAGAGAGAGATTATGAATAGTGGCTTTCCTGCTGTGTGGGAAGTACATGAGGATGTTATGGGATTGTAGGGAAACCAAGGGAGAAGGAGGGAGTCCCACCATATTAAAGGTAGGTTTTGTAGAAGAGGCATTTACATCTAAATGGCGAAGTAGAAACTTGCTAGTCAAGAATGTGTCAAAGGGGCTGTATGTCTATCTGTTACATACTGACTTTCCTATCAAGAATAACTTGAAATGTTAGGACCACAAATGAAATGACTAGGCTAGCTACCTAGGTGAAAGCAAAGCTTGCTCTTTGAAGGAATTAGAGAGAAACTAAAGTAACCAAGACTTACAAAGCCAGCAGTAAACAAAAGGGAAGGGACAGAGAAGTGAATCTGGAATTTTATGTCTCATTTCCCTGAAGGCATTTGTCAAGCATCAGGGACTGTCCGAAAAGTCCTCAAGAAGGTGATCACTGAGTGTCTAAGAGTCTAGTCCAAAATCTGACAGTCCCTACACACTGGGGAACTTCAAGTTCTGCACGAAAGGAAAGGCCCTGGAAAGGACACCAAGCTTTCAATGAGGTCAGTGAACATCATCGGAGAGAGAAAAGGCAGCTGGCCAGAGAGCAGGCCTCACAAAAACAAACCGTCCCCTCTGCCTTTGACTAGCCTGAGGTGGCCCGAGTCAGTGCCAAGCAGATTAACAGAGAAAAGGAAATGCTCTCTAGAGACAGTACCATGGAGATTCCCAATAACTTTTAAAGGAAATGACAGGCTTTAATAAAACACCAGCAGGGGTTCCAAAGAAAGACGAGCAAAGTTCAGAAGAGTCAGACTCTAGGAATAGATCTGCCAGGGATCTGGTCTTTAAGGTTGAAAAAAACCATCTCTAAATAACTATGTTCTCAAGAGAATATTGGCCCAGTGAGGAGTTTTACCAGAAAACTGACTCTACAGAAAATAACAACTAAAAATCCAAATAGAAAACCTCTAACTGGGCTGGGCAGTGGTGGCTCACGCCTTTGATCCCAGCACTTGGGAGGCAGACGCAGGTGGATTTCTGAGTTTGAGGCCAGCCTGGTCTACAGAGTAAGTTCCAGGAGAGCCAGGGCTACACAGAGAAACCCTGTCTCAAAAAACAAAACAAAACAAAAAAAAAAGGAAAACCTCTAACTGAAAGCCTGGTAGCTGAATTGGGCACTTATGATACAGCTATGACATCCAAAGATGGACAGTCTTCAAGGAGCTCAGTGGGAAATATCCTGACTTAGAGAAAAAAAAACTTTGACCAAGGCAGGCATGAAATACGGGGACACTCAGAACATAGACGTGTGGCTTCATGGGAAGCTTCTGCGACTGTGTCTGCTGACTCAGGACATGTGTGTGTCTGAGGCTTTTCAGGATAAGGACAAGCTCAAGCTCTTTGCACCGGGCTTTTAAAGAGCCGTAAAATCCCTAAATTTAAACAAGTGACGTATTTCCTAGAACTAATGTATAGTCAAAGTGCATGTTTAGCATGATAAACTGTTTAACACAAGCTACATTTTAAAGAAAAGAGTCACCCCACAGATTAACACTGGATTGGTTCAGCAAACGTTGGTGTATCTGTACAGTGAGCTGCGTTATAAGAAAGCCAAAGAAATTGGCTCCCTAGGCATCAATATGGATGAGTCTCACAAAATAACATTAAATAAAAGAAGCTAGATAAAAAGTTGTGGTCGGGCGGTGGTAGCACACGCCTTTAATCCCAGCACTTGGGAGGCAGAAGCAGGCAGATTTCTGAGTTCAAGGCCAGCCTGGTCTACAGAGTGAGTGCCAGGACAGTCAGGGCGATACAGAGAAACCCTGTCTCGAGAAAAAGAAAAAAAGAAAAAAAAAAAGTTGTGTACTGTTTGACTCAACTTAAACTTCAAAACTTGGCAGACTTACCAAATTGTAACAATACTAAAATATTGGCTGTTTCTGGGTAGGAATCTATGAAGGGGTATCAGTAATATTCTCTTGATTTATATGGAGGCTACTTGTGTCTATCAATTGGGTAAAAATGGATCAAGCTGTCTACAAAGGACCCATTCATTTTCCTTCTGTTCCATATGCTATTAAAATATTTCCTTTTGAAAACAGAGGTTATGAGAGGTATGAGTTGGCTCGTCCAGTAAAGAAAGGCACTTGTTGACAAGGCTGGTGGCCTGAGCACAATCCCCAGGACCCACATGGCAGAGAGAACCAATTCTGACAAATTGTCTTCTGATCGCCATGCGTATACTGTGTTCACTAAATAAACAAGTCCGTGCAATGAAAAATAGGAACAAAAATGCCAGGGATGGGAATTCCTGTCAGGGCTCCTAGCACAAATAACACCTGGGATTTGAGGAAAATTATGAGTATCCTGATGCTGCGAGAGCATGGGGATTTGGGTGGGTTATAGAGAGCTGAGGTTGAAGAAGATACAGAATTGGAGGAGAGGGATGGGCTGTAGATCACATGGAAAGGCTTCCCCTGTCTTCTGAGGGCAGCTGAGTAAATGTCAAGCAAGTCCAAACAGGAGGTAACATTATAATATTTAATTTTTAAAGAATCAGTAGGTGAAGGTGCCACACACACTTTGCGTGAAGGCGGTATCTCAGGCGTAAACTTCAAGGAAAGTCAGTCTCTTGTCTCCGCATTGTCGCCTGGCACCCCAAACTCAGAGGTGGCCCAGATATGTCCTCGTACTAGTGTGCTAGGAACTCACCAAGATATCATTTTCTTACAGCTAGCAAGAGAAAATTCGGACATTGATTTCTGACCTTCACCAATGTTTCCAACTATCCTAGTTTAATGTTTTAAGTACTAGAGAGTAATTGAAAGGTTTCTCTCACTCTAAGACATTAGCTGAAAGTGTTAGGTCAAGATTCTCCTCTGCCTGCCTCCAGCAAGAACCAGAGAATTAGCATAAGAATACCTCAACAGAGAGGGCTCCACCCCTCTTCCTCCTGCTTCACACCTAGCTACCAGACCCTGCTGACCTGGGTGTGTGGGGGTCGTTTTGCCTACGTGACTTCAGTCTAACCTTAAGACTGGAGGAAGAAGGACTTAGACTCACATACAGGACTAGCACTAGAACTTAGATGGGCTAGGACTCAGATTCATGTATCTCTCGCAGTCCCCCGGGCCCAGAGCACTTGGGCCCGGGGGATGCAGCACCAGTTCAGAGGAGATAGCTACTGCTTTAGACCCATATGTTTCAGATAGCTTCAGAGGTACCTCAACTGTTGAGCTGCCAGATTTTTCACTTTCTCTTTTACAATGACTGTAAAAGCCTCATGTCATTTTTAAAAGAAATACACTCAGATTTTACACCACCCATGTGTAGTCTGTTTGTCAAAGCCGAATCTCGTGCCCACCTGGCCAGAATCCCTTGTCCCGCGGAACAGGGACCCCACGAGAAATCCCGGTCTGCGGCATGAAGGGAATACACACAACAAAACCCAGGCATGGGAAGATGAGACTGGAGAGTTAGGAGTAGGGAGAAAGGTGTCAGTAAAGTGCTCTCTTGAAAGGCACAGGACCTGAGTTCAAGTCCCAGAATGCACAAACAAACAAACAAACAAACCCAAACCAACCAGCCAACCAACCAACCAACCAACCAAAAAAACTACAGCTGGACACAGTGGCTTGCACTTGTTATCCCATCTCTGAGGGGGCAGAGACAGTAGATGC
This sequence comes from Mastomys coucha, assembly GCF_008632895.1. Classification (NCBI taxonomy): domain Eukaryota; kingdom Metazoa; phylum Chordata; class Mammalia; order Rodentia; family Muridae; genus Mastomys; species Mastomys coucha. Next base: position 97,404,022 of record NW_022196913.1, read on the forward strand.
CTGGGTTGCACAGACAATCCAGCTTACATTGTGAGTCCCAGGGCAGTGATGGACTCTGTTCAAATACATAAATAATGTGGACGGCACCCGAGGAATGACATCTGAGGCTGCCTCTGACCCCCACATGCAGATTGGTAGCGAACACTTACACTGCATGTAAACAAAGATGCACGGTCTCCATTCTCCGTCCCACCCTACCGGGACACAAGAATACACTGCATTGGATGCTCTTCTTGCAAAATCTCAGAGGCAGGTGATTGAAGCACGGAATCGGGACAGAGGCTGGGCGTGCTGTAGAGAGCCTACGATTTGGGAAACATTTAGAGTTAGAGGATAATACTAGTGGAGCTTTCTTGGTAGTGGTGAGGTGAGGGTGATTCCTACCTTTGTAGTACATGACACTGCTCAAGGAGCGGTGGGGCAGAAAAAAATCAGGAGAGTTCGGGGAAGGGACAGAGACATGTTCAAGTTAGTTAGGACAAGCTTTCTAGAAAAGGCAGTGCCCAAGTTAAGGGCTGTTCTTTGAGAGTTATTTTGGGGTCTCCTGTTTGCCTGGAATGGATAGCCACTTTAAATGCCAGGTCTCTGATGTTCTCCACAATGACTGGTTTTCTTGCCTTTTCTGGGCACAGCACACATTCAAGACACAAAGCGGTGGTTGTCAGCGACAGATCCAGCGGCTGCGCTGCCCGGGGGTCTAAGAGACTTTACCAAGCTGTCCTCCGCTGCTCCACACAAAGGCCGTCTTAGATTTGCTATCTATTTCAGTCAGTTTTTTATGAGCGCTGTGGAATATTTTCAAGCTATCCATTTTTAAGCATTATCTCTCGGCAGTTGAGAAAATAGATCCATTGCGAAGGCCCCGGGTTTCTGAAAAGGGGTTTAAAAATAGCTCAGGGCGCTAGACAGCTGCAGCTATTGGAACCGGGGCCCTTTGCTTGTGCCTCTGCCTGGTTCCGTTTCAGCCTTGCAGCTGGACGCCCGTTCTTGCTGGTTGAGGACAGATGCTAAGGGAAAAAGGCAGGAGCAGAGCCCCTCTTGACTTGGGGTCACACTCGGCCCTCTGCTTGCTGAGAGGTACGGTGGTGAGAGGGCTCCTCGCAATCTTGGGCTTGAAAAAGCTTACCGAATACATCTTTATAGCTGGAAATGAAAAGAAAAAGCCCATTGGCATTGTCATGCAAATTATAGGGTGCAGATTGGATAAAAAACCCTTGGCTGGTCTGGATGGCAGAACACACATTGACAGCAAACAATGTTTCCCATGTGTTGCTTCAGAGAGCCTGTGACAATGCTTTGAAATGGTTATTTTTTGCCACTGCTGCCTTACCTTAGTAAAGCCAAGGGTGGAGATTGTTAGGAATGGCGGAGGCCGGGTCAGACTCCAGGGCCTCTGCAACAGCAGGATCTCACATTTGTCACTGGGCTATGTGGGCTTTTGATACATCTCAGAAGGGAGGAAATGTGTTTAAAAGCAGAAACCACCAGGCAGATACAAACAGCTCTTTATCTAAACCTAGCTCCCCCATAGTACCTACTTAATAAATGTTTACTAAATACATGAACAACAATGTTTTAAATAAATAAAGGAAGACTCAGAGCCTCCTTGTGTTCTGTCGCTTTACCTTTAAAACGGATAGCTTGCTATCACTGACAGACTTTGCAAAACTTTCTGTGAAGATTAAGAAAGATGAGATACTACCTGGTGTAGTGACCCCAGGCTTCACTCAACAGTTAATTCAAACAGTAGTTACCAAACACAGTTGTGTTTTGTAAAAAAGAAAAGCCAGGGATATATTTGGTAGAGTGAGGTATGGTGAGGTGGAAGGGGTGCCTCTGTGGGCTCATGAAAGGCACTCCTTCTCCCTGAGGTGCTAGCTCTCTGATGGATATAGTATGGAATAGAGTTTATTTAGGGCATGAGGGGGGGAGTTGAAGAGGGAGTAGTGACAGAGAAAGGCAGAGAGAGAGAGAGAGAGAGAGAGAGAGAGAGAGAGTGTAGAGGAGTAGAGGCTGGCCATGAACACATGCAGAGAAAGAGGGAGAGAAGGGACACAGAGAGGGAAGAGAGTAAGAGAGTGAGGAGGGGGCAAGCAGCCCCTTTTATAGAGAGTCAGGCACACCTGGGTGTGGGAGGAACCTAGAAAGAATGCAAACACTTACTGTACAGTGTGGACTGTTCTAGATGTTGGAAATACATTGGTGACTCAAGAAAATGAACTCCTTGTTTGTATTCTAGTAGGGACAGGTGGTGTATGCCCAGGAGACATAGGAATCATGCTATAAGGGACTGGAGAGATGGCTCGCCAGCTAAGAGCAGCTCTTCTAGAGGACCAGGATTTGATTCTCAACACCTACAAGGTGGCTGACAATTGTCTGTAACTCCAATTCCAGTGAGATCAGACACCCTCTTCTGGGATCCTTGGGCACTGTATACCTACATACATGCATACAAAACACACATAAAAATAAATCTCATTTTTTAAAAAAAATGTCATGTTACACACAGTTGTCCCTTTGTGTCTTGGGGACCTAGTTTCACAAACTCTGCAGAGATTGCAAAATTTACAGATGCTCACATGGACATATAGAATCAAATTGTTCAATGATCTGAACAATTTTGTGTAATAGTCATATATAGCATATTGTATGCATTTTTGGTTTTTTTCAAAAGCAATACTCTATGTGTGGTTTGTACTCATATGTGTGGAAGGCAAATCAATAACCAAAAGTTGTATCCATTTATTTCCATTTACTATTTTCAGCATAGAGTACTGTTTATATATTTATTTATTTTTTGTTTTGTTTGTTTTTTGTTTTTTCGAGACAGGCTGTCCTGGGACTCACTCTGTAGACCAGGCTGGCCTTGAACTCAGAAATCTGCCTGCCTCTGCCTCCCAAGTGCTGGGATTAAAGATGTGTGCCACCACTGCCTGCCTATTTCTTAATTTTTTAAATATTTATTTTTATAAGCTGGGCAGTGGTGGTGCACACCTTTAACCTTGGCACTCAGGAGGTAGAGGTAGGTAGATTTTTGGGTTCAAGACCAGCCTGGTCTACAAAAAAAGTTTTAAGACAGCCAGAGCTTCCCAGAGAAACCTTGTCTCAAAAACAAAGATTTATTGCTATTTTATGTGTATGGTTTTTGTCTGCAGGTACTTCTATGCACTACTTGCATGCCCAGTGGCCACAGAGGCCAGAAGAGGATGTCAGATGTCCAGAAACTAGAGTTATAAATGGTTGCAAGCCACTGAGGTGCTGGGAACCCAACCCAGGTCTTCTTCAGGAGCAGCCGGTGCTCTTAACTGCTAAGCATCTCTCCAGACTCTGTGTTTATTTTGTTATATATGTATGTAGATGCACATAAAGTATTTCATTTTCTTTGGAGTCATTGTAAATGGTATTTTCCCCTTGACTTCAGTTTCCCCATATACACTATTAGAATGACAAGAGATGCATTCAATTATTTTGTGTTATATATTCTGCAAACTTATTTAGCTTACTTCTTAGTTCTAGGGCCTTTTGTTTTTTATTATGCCTTAGAGATTCTTTGATATGACATTCACAGATAAACATGCCATGTACAGTTAGAAGCAGTCCTTCTTCTTTTAATACACATATCTGATTTTTTTTCTTACTTTATTGTCTAGCTAGAATCAGTAACTTCTGGTACTAGATTGAATAAAATGTTGAAATTAGACCCCTTTGTTTTATTCCCAATATTAGAGTGAAAGTCTTCAGTCTGTCACCATTAACTATGGTGTTTGATGTATGTTATGTTTAAGTATATATATGAACTTAGCTCAAACACACGGCTGCCTTGCATCAAAAACTCCAGCAGGGAAAACAGAGTCAGGCTTTGAACTGAGGGAGCCCAGGCCCAGTGTCTAGTCACTTACTCTTGATGGCTTGCTCCTACTGTTTACTAAGTGGCACCCCATCTAATCTTGAATCAACTTAATAAAAAGTACATACACACACATATATATATATATATATATAGCATATACATATATAGACATACATATACACAAACAAAGACATACATATACACATATGTGTATGTATGTATACATGTATAGATATATACATGTACTTTTATGAAGTTGAGATAATTCCCTCTATTCTTAGTTTGGTGGTTTTTTAAAATTATTAAATGAGGAACATTTTGTTCTTACAAGGATAGTGTGATGATTCCAGGTATTACGTAAGTATAAATGCCTGGCTCCTGCTGGCTCTCAAAGAAAGTTCAGGAGAGGAACTTTGGAAATTAAGGTAAACTGTTTGTACCTGAAGTGAAACATTTCCTAGATGAGTGGCCTCACACTCTCACTTCTAGATGTCCCTTCTAGAGAAACACTGGCTCACACCCTAGAGTTTTATACATAAGCACCTTCCCTGAAGCTGTGACTTCAGTAGAAGAATACGAAAAACAGTCAGAAGTCTCAAAGATGATCAGGAATCTAAATATACATCAGCACACTCATACAGTGAAAGAGTGTGCAGCCATGGACAGAGTACCAAGGTTCCCGATGGGTCAGCCCAGAGGAGAGACTAAGATACAAAGCTGGATGAAAAAATTCAAGGCAGTGTAAGTCGATCATATACTTAAGTGAAGAAATACACAAATGGAGTTTATGGATACAAGAACACATTTACCTTGGATATCACAATACTTAATATTTAATACCTTAATCATATATTATAAATGTATTCCTAATTGCACATGGACAAAACTCAGGAGGGATTTACTACCTCTTTGTTAACAGTGGATAGGAGTTTGTTGACAGAGAAAGGGGATGACATTGATAGCTAAGGAGATTCCAAAAAGAAATTTAAAAATTTTTATAAATGTATTTGGTGTTCCAAATTTTTTTTATTATGGTAATATGCTTGCTGGCTACTCATACCTGTGTAAGACTATGAAAGAGTGTAGAAAAAAGCAAAACCAATGTCTGAGGATGAGATTTCAGCCACAGTAAATAAGCTGTGTCCATTTCCTCCAGACCCAGGTACCTGGGTCCTGCTGACTCTTTCTTTGGTCAGCTCTGAGGTCACCTGCGCAATACTACGCATCACTTCCTCTCTCTGGACCTCGGAGTCCTGTAGTTATCCATAAGCACCTTTGATCAGTAACATCCAAGCATACATCAAACAGCAGAAAGTGTGTCCACAAACAGTCTGTGCCCTGGATCCATTTCAGCCTTCACACGTTCTGAATGGAACTGAGAGCCGTGAGCTCCGATCTACCCGCCGTAGCTGCGCTGTCTCTCAGCTGAGTGGAAAATAGCTAGGTGATTAGAAGTGACCCACAAAAACTCAAGTGTGACAATTGCCCCTGCCAAGCATCTTCCTAATCGTTAAAGCCAGGTTGTTTCTAGGGAGTTCGGCGAGGGATATGGGTTACTGTAGCCAGAGCTCTCTAGCTCTGGCCCATGATCCAGGGAGGAAAGGCTGGGGGGGGGGGGGAAGCTGTTGGTGTCACACACTGTTGTGAAATACAAGGATGACAGGTGGCCCATCAGCATCCCTCCCCTGCTCAGAAAAGCACCCTCTGGACTTCTGTAGAGAAGTCTCCCTTCGCTGTAGTTGACATGATAAATATTTTTGCTATGTTAAGACCTGGTCTAGATGCTCCACAATTGTCTGTTGTCACAAGAGCCCATGTCCTGAGTGAGCAGCCATGTCACTCAGACAAAGTCTAGGTCTGTGCTTGTGAGATCCCCCTGATGTCTGGCCGAGGTTGACAAGACTTAGGCTCATGGGGCAGGGAATCCCTATGAGAGCAAGATGGATATTTGGGTCTTGGCCCAAGTCTTCCTTGTGGATGGAGTGGAAGGTTGGTAGCCAGTGTCTTACCATTCACTCCCTTTCACTGCCCACCTGTGGTATGACGAGATGGGAACCTGGGTGAATGACTACCTACAGCCCAAGTCCCCACTCCCACCGAGACCCATCAGACTTAAGTCCCAGTTGGGGAACTTTGTCACTACCAACTTGGCCACTGCCTTCCCTGGTTTTGGTTTCATTTGATGTGCTTCAAGGTCCTGACTGGCCTAATACTTGACAACAGCAGAAGTGGGTTGCAAGATTAGATGGGGTTCCACTAACTTAGTAAACAGTAGGAGCAAGCCATCAAGAGTAAGTGACTAGACACTGGGCCTGGGCTCCCTCAGTTCAAAGCCTGACTCTGTTTTCCCTGCTGGAGTTTTTGATGCAAGGTAGCCGTGTGTTTGAGCTAACTTCATTTTTTTTTAAAAAAAAAAAACACACTGTTCCTTCTTCTAGATTAAACTATGCCATCAAATGGCATACCCCACAGAGTTTATTCATTTATTCAATATTGGCTGATCAGTGTTCATGGAATGCCTTAGGTGTGGTGGGTCCCATGGCAATGGTTGAGAATATAAGGCAGCAGGATCTCACTATTTCACTTTCTCTAACACAATCTAATTTTGAACCTGTCCTGTTGGATAGTATATTAGTTACTTTTCTTACATTTTCTCCCTGAGCATCCTCTGTTAATCCAGTTCATCTTCTAGACCAGTGGTTCTCACCCTCCTTAATGCTGTGGCCCTTTAGTTCAGTTCCTCATCCTGTAGTGATCCCCCATCACAAAATTATTTTGTTGCTACTTCATAACTGTAATGTTGCTAGTTATAAATCATAATGTAAATATTAAATGTTTGACGTGCAGGATATCTGACGTCAACCATTTCGAGAGCCACTGTGCTAGACATTCTAATTAGCTGTTGTCTGTGGTTCTCTGCTTGTTGAGGTAAATCCTGGTGGTACCAGTCACCTTGCTCATTGAAGGACAATCATGTACAAGTCTCACTGTAACTGCATACAGAATAACACAGCAATGGCCATTTGCTGTGTAGAACTGAGTATTGGCCAGGCACTCAGTCAAGCATTTGACCAGTGTTATTCATCCTTCACTCAGCATCCCTAAGAAGAAGGCAAATTACCACTGCATTTCACAGAGGAACAACCCAATGCTCATAGAGCATCAGTTCTCGCCCAGAGCCACCGACTCTGGGGCTGCCGGATTCCATATCTGACACATGACAAGGCAAAACACCAGCAAAAATAAATTTTCCCATGCCGCCTACTGTCCCATGGGGTCCTTAGCTCTCCCCTTCTATTCTTATTGATTCTGTACTCTGTCTAAGCCATATCCTTTCTTACTGTAGAGGAAGCCCGTGAGTGGCTGGGACAGGAGCCACAGGCATGGGACCTTCGAATGGAGCTGGCTAAAGCAAAAGGAGGAGACTCGGTCCTCAAGGTCTGCTCTGGGCAGTTGTCCCTGATCTATGGGACTTTCACACACCGCCTTCCTTGGACTGGGACTCAAGTGACCCTCAGCTTTATTCTGGAGGTCAGTCTTGATGTGGTTGCAGTACGCACCATTGTTTTTCTATTGTTGCAGAAAGTGGAGTGAGGCAGCCTCTCCCAGGGACTGGGTCTTTAGGTGGAATCTGAACTGCAGCAGAGGAAACAGGGCAGGGGAGGTGGGACCTAAGTCAGGACCCTCCAGATGCCTTCTGAGTTCTACCATGGGTGACAGTCCCCACCATAGCTCCCTCCCCACATTCCTGCCAAATGGTTATTGCTTAAACTAATATATTGCTGGTCATAAACATAATTACTGATATTTTATTACAGAATTCAGGTAGTGGTGGCACACTCCTTTAATCCCAGCACTTGGGAGGCAGGGGCAGATAGTTGGATCTCTGAGTTTGAGGCCAGCCTGGTCTACAAAGCAAGTTGCAGGACAGCCAGAGCTGCACAGAGAAACCCCGTTTGAAAAAAAAAAAAGTTGGTTTTAAATTTTTAATGAGATTCGTTCTTTCATTCATGTGTGTGGATATGTACACACATGTATGTGCCATGGTGCAGGTGTAGAAGTCAGAGGAGAACCTTTGGCATCCATCTCTCCTTTTGCCATGTGGGCCCAAAGGTTGGAACTCAGACTGTTAGGGCAGCTGACAAGCACCATCTACCTCACTGACTTTTTTCTTTAAACATACAATTTTTTTTAAAAAAAAATTTATTTTTATTTTTTATTTATTTATTTTTTTCGAGATAGGATTTCTCTGTGTGGCCCTGGCTGTCCTGGAACTCACTCCATAGACCAGGCTGGCCTCGAACTCAGAAATCCACCTGCCTCTGCCTCCCAAGTGCTGGGATTAAAGGCATGCGCCACCACTATCCTGCTAAACACACATTTTAAACAATTCTTCTCACAGCCATTGAGGTTTGACTTTTGGGCTCTCATGATTATTGTATTCATAGGCAAACATTAAGCTCACCAGTTAAATTAAAAGGATTGATTCTTCATCTGCTTTTCCTACCTAATGATAAGGGAGTGTTGTGTCCTGTCTACACAGAAGGCAGAATTCTATTGTTTCACTGTGTGGACGAAGCCCAGTTTCTTTTACTAGTCTCTTATAGATAGACTTTCATATTATTTACCATTTTTCATTTCTATAAACAATGTTGAGGTAAAAAAACACCTGCACTTATTTTTTTTCCAAATATTTCTTTAGGATTAAAGGCGAGATTGCTCATTCAAAAGGTACGTGCATTCTTAAATTAACAATTTCAGCATGCATTTTCAGATAAACTCTCCTAATGTCAACAGCTCTATCCTGAATACTGAAGCTTATCTGTTTTCCTCCTGCTGCCAATCAATATACATTTGCCAAGGGGACAGAGCTATGCCTCATTTTTGGATTGTGTTTTTAATTGTTTTTTTAGTTAAAATTTTGTTTTCTGTTGTTTGGTTTTTGAGACAGGCTCTCTCTATACTGCCCTGGCTATCTCAGAACTCACTATGTAAACCAGGCTGGCCTTGAACTCACAGAAATTCACTTCCCGCTGTTTCCCAAATGCTGGGATCAAAGGTATGCATTTTTTTAATGAGGGAAGTTCAATATATTTTGTGGCTTTGGTGATCTCTAGTCCATTTTCCGAGTCTCTCAGCCCCATGTTTCTCTGCTGGGATGCCTTTGTGAAATTCTGAGGCATTTACATTCTTAGCTTGAACTTGGAAGAGCTTCGAACTCTGGGCCTTTGATTATCTGCTTGCAATGAGGTTTCCAGTGACCATCAGCTCCAAGGTCAAATTTAATTATTCCTTCATGAATCCGGGTAGTTCATTCACTTACTCAGAAATTAATCCTGTAATAATCCATTGCTGTGCAGAACTCATTCATCATTTTTCAAGTCATTATTGAGCATCTGCTGTCTATGAAATGCCAGGTCTCAGGGGGACTTGGGGTTGGTGGAGGGAGATCAACTGTAGCAATGGCTGTCCCTCCCCCAGTGGTGGAGATCTGTCCTGGGAACGGTGAGATTTTGAGGTGGCCAGTTGGGAAGATTTTAAGGAAAGGCTGTGACAGGGATGGTTTCCCAAAAGGTTGCCCCTGAGTAGGGTTGGAGAGAAAGTCCCAGAGCAGACACAGTGGTGGGGGAAGGGAGAACTTCACAGGCAGATACAGGACAGCCTAGGCAGAGGCAGCTGGAGCAGGGGCTCTTCTCATGGAAGATCAGCAGCAGATAAGGGCTGGGCAGCAGTGTGAGCCACTTTGTTAGCACCATTCTCCTCTGCCATTACCAGGAGTTAAGGTCAGGCCTTGGGAGATTGTTCCGGCCTCAGTCAGGAGAACAGATTGCAAGAAAACAGACAGGTGGAGGAATCTTAGTGAAGGTTGTTGCCATGGAGAAAGAAAATGCTGAGGACAGCTGGAGTCAGAACATCCCTAGGGGGGTGGCGGTGGGGGGAAAGGTGCAGGATGGTAGAGAGGAGAGGCCTGGCCTAGGCTCTTTTCTGTAAAGGGAGTGGGTGTCAGAAAGTGCAGAAAACCTTCTCTTCTATAGCACGGAACCCTCTGTGATTCCACGGCTCTACCAGCTCCTCCCAGAATCTGGTTTCCAGGTAGGTGTAGAGACCTCAGTGAGAAAACCTACTGGTGGACAGTGAAGGAGATAGGTGACTGGGGAGAAGGTGAAATGACAGATGGGGTGGCAGAGAGCTGTTGGGACATTGGCTCCATTCAACTTTGTTCCTTTTGGCAACCGCGAGCAAGTCTGGCTCCTGCACACCATGCTTCCTGGTGGGTGAACACTCTGTCGACATAAGACAATGTTATCAGGGATCTACTTTCTGGCGCTTTGAGGTCTGAGCATCTTTGGCTATGTGTCTCCAGGGAAGTGTCTCTAGTGAAAAGGTGCCTGCATTTTAGATTTTGGTAACTTTAGCCAAATAGCTCTCCCCAGATACAGTTTTAATATTCAGACAACTAAGCTGAGACACAGGGAAGACTTGCCTCTGGCCATGTTAGTGACATAATTTTATCAGGATTTGGGCCCAGGTGAGTCTCTCCACTACTTCCCGCACATGATTTATTGTTTATTCTTTTGCTACCCTGCAGAGCGACCAGCAAGGAAAACCTTACAATAAAAGGTTCTTCAGTACCGATTCATGAGAGGGCTGGGGAAGTATCTCAATTGGAGAAGTGCTTGACATACAAACATGAAGACCCGGGTTCAGACCCCCAGCACCTACATTAAAAGACAAGCATGGCGGTGTGCACCCATAACCCCAGCACTTTGGAAGTGGAGGTGGGCATATACCTGAAGCTCTCTGACCAGCTAGCCTAGTCAAATCGGTGAGTTCCAGGTTCAAGGAGAGATCCCACCTCAAAAAATAAGGTGGAAGCAATTGATATCCAGTTCTGACCTTTACACACATGTGCATACACACAGACACACACACACACACAGTGAAATGGCGAAGATATATTATATTCTACTGTAGCATTCTATTTAATGTATATGAGTACACTGTAGCTGTCTTCAGACACACCAGAAGAGGGCATCAGATCTCATTACAGATGGTTGTGAACCACCATGTCGTGGCTGGGAATTGAACTCAGAACCTCTGGAAGAACAACCAGTGCTCTTAACCACTGAGCCATCTCTCCAACCCTGTACTGTAGCATTCTATTGTAGCTCTGGTTGAAGAGATGGCCAGTTCCCCAAACTAGAGCTAGTGGTGATAGCTTAAAGAGGTGAAGAAACAGGTCAGGTCTACAACCCAGCTACCAGGGAGCCCTAGGGACTTCCTTGGAGGAAGACTGGTGGCATCTAGACAGTTGCAACTTCACCCAAGAACCCCCCCCCCCCCCCCAAAAAAAAAACAAGCCCCCAAACCAAAAAACAACATTCAAAAGTCTTCACAAGGAATTATGGATCTGGAATTCTTCCCATCAAACTGAGCTAGCCTGGCTTATTGCAACATCTCTGCCCCAAAGGGGTGTCGGTGAGGAAAGAGGAGAGCTGCTGTCAAGAGCTCTCTTTCTTGGCCCCACAGGACTCACCACAGCCGCCAGCTGCTCTCCCTTTCCTGCCTCTGTTCATCCTTCCAGTCGATACATGCCAACTCCATGTAGTCTGGACATGACAACTCATGAATCAAGGAGCCTCCCTCAGCAATATCCAGCCTGCACTGAGTGGTGGCCTGGAGTCTGATAGCCTGGGAAATGGGAAAACGTGACTCAACTTCTCATCAGATGTGAGTCGAGGGTGTAAATGCACGCAGTCACAGGGGTGCTGGAGGATTAAATGAAATCATCTCTTTTTTTTTTCCATTTCCCAGACTCCCCAGATTGCTGAGGTGACAGCTTCTGACATCTGGCACAGAGGTAGGGAGGATAAAAATAATGACGCATTTAAAGAATGCTAACCAGGAGCTAGACAGAGTTCAAAGTCACCCCTGACTGAAGACCAGGTAAATATAGACCAGACTTCTTTTTCATGGTCTTGATGGATGCTGTGTTAGCTAGCTAGTGCTGTGTCCTAGTTTGCTTTCTATTGCTGGCATAAAACACGTTAACCAAAAGCAACTTGGAGATGAAAGGGTTCATTTCATCTTGCAAATCCCAATCACTGTTGATCATTGAGTGAAGTCGGGGTAGGACCTCAAGGCAGGAACTGAAGCAGAGGCCACAGAGGAGACTGCTCACTGGCTTCCTCTGCATCGTTGCTCATTGCTCAGGCCTGCTTTCTTATGCCATCAAGGATCGCCTGCCCAGGAGTTGTACCATCCGTAAATTGAGAAAATGCCTCGTAGACATGCCTACAAGCCAATGTCATAGAGGCAATTGCTCAGTTGTTCCTTTTGCTGGTTAGCTCTAGCTGTGTCAAGTTAACAAAAACAAAAATAAACAACAGGGCAACAACAAAACCCCAACAAGCACATCCTGTCGCAAACTCTTCTAGAACTTAAACAAAAAATATTTAAGCATTACTGAATTTTGTTATGTCACATAGGTTTCGTGCGTAAAGCATCCTAGGGCAGCATCCCTAGGTGACTCTGACTCAGTAAGTCCCAGCCAGAAGGTGGCTATGGTTTGACCATTTGAAAGCTTGGTTTGGAGCTTCAGAATCCATATTCAAGCTGGCACCATCACTGACCTGATTTGTTTGTGTGGTAGTTGGGAGAAGGCCTTAGCTCTGTGCTGTGTAGCTCTCTTCAAAGTTCAGTTTAAATATCTTTATGACATGGCAACTGGTTTCCCATAGAATAAGTGAGCAAGAAAAGTATATGGGTGGCCAGACTTCAGGATAGCCCATATGCATGCTCTTATGCTGACCCCTTCCACCCTGGATAGGGCTGATGTAGGGAGCCAGTAGGATTTTGCTGAGTGACATAAAAGGATGGGAGTCAGACATTGAAACAAATCCTGTGGCCAAAAGCCATTGATGCTTTAAAAAAATATTTGTCTATCATCTATCTATTTATTATTTTATGTGTATGGGCGTTTTGCTTGCTTGTATATCTAAATGTGTACTAAATAGATGCAAGGTCTGTAGAAGCAAGAAGAGGGCACTAGATACCTTGGAGCTGGAGTTATAGATGATTCTGAGCTGTCATGTGGGTGCTAGGAATTGAACCTGAGTCCTCTGGAAGAACAGTCAGTGCTCTTAACCACTGAGCCATCTCTCCAGCCCCGGCTATCCATGCTTTTGATGACATTGCTGCCCTCTGAAACAGAGATATCATAAGAACCCAAGGTAATGCATTTGAGGGGAAGACCTCAAATCTGATATTTTCTTTATTTAAAACAATCCACCCCCCACCCCAGAATAGTTGGTTTCCCTTAGAGCAAGAGACAAAAGTGGAAGCTGCAATGTCTTTCATGATGTAGTTTTGGAAGTAACATGATGTCAATTCCACAACATCTAACTGGCTTCATGCGTCAGTGTCGGGGCGCCTATGCAAAGACAGGATTCCAGGAGGCAGGTAGAATTTTGAGGGCTGGTTCCTTGTGTGTTAACTCCCTTGGCTCCTGAATGCACCATGGAGGCTTAGCTGAAAGAGTTTTGTGTAGAGAAGAAAGTACTCAGTATGGGAGGCTCATATTCCCATGGCAACAGGATCCAGAAACAGAGTGCCACCATCAGTTACATGGCAGTGGTGTCTCCAGGATGGGAACCTGATGGGAGGGAAGTCTGGGAATTATTCATGGCTGTGTTGCTTCTGGGCCTGATTGTGGCTGATTCCGTGAATCAACAAGCATGCAGGATGCTTGACTTGCTTAAACTAGTTGGGAAGGGTTCTGTTATCTGCAGTGCAGATCTGCAATGACTATTCTGTGCTTCCCAGGGCATAGGCTGCACCTCATTCTCAGGGGCTGAATAGACTGAGTGTGAGAGGTACCAGCAAAATGTCAGTGGTCCCCGGTACCCCCAGCATCTTAGGGCTTTCCAGCTTAACCATGAAACCCTATGTTAGTCACTGGGCTCTGTGACAAAATTCTCAGGGCAAGCAGCCTCAAGGGGGAAGACTGACTTTTGTTCGTGGTCTCCACGGAGGACTGGCTCCATTGCTTTTAGGTCTGTAGTGAGACAACCTCCTGTATGGAGGAGGGACTGTGTGGCAGGAGAGGAGTAGAGAGGCAGATGAAGGCACAAGGTCTGTTAAAGGTCTCCAGGGGCTTCCTTCCTCCAAGCAGGTCCCACTTCCACAAGTGTTCGCCACTTCCCAGTAACGTCATCTAACTGTCATCCATCAGTGGATGGTCCATCGATCATGTTAGAGTCCTCCTGAGTCAGCCCATCTGAGGGCAAGCAAGCTCTTCACATGCAAGCCTTTACGAGAAGACAGGACATCCTTCTTCTGCACTAGTCAGGAGACTGCAGGGTGCTGATTCTGAAGGATCCTTTTTTTTTCAAGGCAGATAATGACAAAGTGAAGCCTGTCGAGAATTGAAGGGCCAGGGTAGTATGAGGAACACAGAATCATGTCTCCTGACGTCTAGGGACTTCTTCCCTGGAGAAGAGAAAGCACTAAAGGGTCCAGGAAGGCCCTTCTCACAGGTGGTGCAGAGAACTGGACAGACTCAAATAGAAATTCTGGTCACATCCTGTCTATGGCCTTGGCCAAGGCACTGAACTACTCTGAATGGCTTTTGGTAACCAATGTTTGATGTCTGTCTCTTCTTCATATCCTGCTTCATGCCATGAGGGTATGAGGTGCAGCTTTGTACTCTGTTGGGAATGGAGTACAGGGAATGGACTCCTTGCTCTTCTTGGAATTCAAGTCCAGGCTGGACAGCTCGCTGCTCCGTCCTCCTCTTCTAGGGGCTGAAACATGCTCAGTATACTATAGATATTTTTCTTCATCCATTCCCCTTGGCAATCTTTTTTTGTTTGTTTGTTAGCTTTTTGTTTTTGTTTTTTTGAGACAGGGTTTCTCTGTGTAGCCCTGGCTGTCCTGGAACTCACTTTGTAGACCAGGCTGGCCTCGAACTCAGAAATCTGCCTGCTTCTGCCTCCCAAGTGCTGGGATTAAAGGCGAGTGGCACCACTGCCCTGCCCCCTTAGCAATCTTAAGAAGCAAGTGCTATCACACCCATTTGAAAATGGGGAAACTGAAGCTCAGCAACGTTAGATGACTAGTTAGTGGTAGTGCCAGCCTTTGGGTTCCAAAGCTGGTCCTGCATGCAAGGCAATAGTGTGCAGAAGGCAATAGTGGAGTCAGGGAAAGGCTAGGAGAAGCTGGAGACCCTAATTCAGAGCTCCAAGGTCTGTGATTTCTTTCAGAACACACACACAGTTCCCTCCCTGTGCAGCCTCAGACCCATCTCTTAGCCTCCTGCAGACTCTCTGGCTCATCATGCTGGCTTCTAGCTTCTGCATATCTAGGAGGAACAAGACAGTGAAGGAGCCTCAGTGCTCCCCAGATGCCATCCATGCTTGGCCCTCACAGTGGGGCCTCAGGCAGCCAGCATTGTGCAAACAAGAGAAGCAGGCCCTGGAATCCTTTCTTTTCCGGAGAATTTACAGGCAAGACAAAGAGAGCCATTATCCTTGCCATTACAGCGGCTGCTGCCCAGGCCTGTGGCCCAGGTGTCACATGCTGCCCCCATCTCTCTGCCTGCTTTCTTCCTTTGTCTGTAGAAACACAGAACTTGGCCTCTGCTCCCTTCCCTGACACCATCCAACCCCCTCTGGGCTTTGGTCCCTGGCCACTGCTGTTCCGAAGTGAACTTGAATCCTGGTAGACTTGGACAGACCCCAGCCAGCTGCAGGGTAATGGGTTGTGTTGGGCTCTGGAATGCTGCTGTCTCTGGTTGGCCACTCTAGCTCTGTAACCAAATCCAGACCGTAGCCCTATGGACTGGAGCCTGGCAGACTGAGCAGTCACCACTGTGCTCTGGCAGGCCATTCTTAGTGGGGCCTGCCTCCTGCAAGCATTACACTTCTATCGGACAGTGAAAGGGAACCAGTCCTGGGTATAAACTGTTGGTGGTGCCCATCCTGGTCTGTTTGATCGTAGTTTCATCTTGCCACATTTTTCTTTTCTTTTCTTTTCTTTTCTTTTCTTTTCTTTTCTTTTCTTTTCTTTTCTTTTCTTTCCCTTTCTTCCTTCTTTCTTTCTTTCTTTCTTTCTTTCTTTCTTTCTTTCTTTCTTTCTTTCTTTCTAAGAGGGCGGAGAGTTTTAGCCACCTTTTTTTTCTTTTCTTTTTCTTTTTTTGGTCTTCTCAAGACAGGGTTTCTCTGTATAGCCCTGGCTGTCCTGGAACTCAAACTCAGAAATCCACCTGCCTCTGCCTCCCAAATGCTGGGATTAAAGGCCCGCCTAGCCACCTTTTTCAATGTCTGTGTTCCACTCAAACCTCCAGCCCACATTGCTTGCTGTCCCTCCCTCTTGCCCCCTCCCCTGCCCCAATCCTGCGGCAACAAACAAATAAACAAAAATAAGCAAGCAACACCAAATCCAACCCAACAAAATAAAAGAGAGAAGGCTTTGTTTCAGTTCTGTGTCAGGAAAAGCGTGGCAGTAGGGGGTGGGGCAGCTCTAGCTGTGGCGTCAGGAGGGAGAGTGAGGCAGCTGGCCTCAACACTGTGTCTGCCATCAGGAAGCCGAAGAGGTGAACTCTGGTGTTATGAAATGTAACAAGAGGGTTCTCTTTAGCAGGCCCATGCCAAGGTGTACCCCCTCAAAAATCATGCCAGGCAACCGATCTGGTGTAAAAGAGGTTTATTGGGGGAGGGGAGAGAAGTAGGGACCTGGGGAAGGGATAGACACAGACAAGTGGATTTACAGACAGGCAGACAGACAGGGAGCATGAGGCAATAGTGATGGGGTATGCAGAGATAAGGGGGGTGGAGGGGACTGAGAGGAAACACGGAGGGCATAGGGAGAGCTGGGGTAGCAGCACCTGGCTGCAAGCGGGGCAGGTGATAGCAGATGATGACGCAGGTAATTGCTAGGTCCCTGAGAGCAGCAGAGAAACTGCCCTGCCCGTGCACTAACAGCTGGTGCTTGCCTCTTATTATTCATCTTGCTTAGTTTAGACCCCAGCCCATGAGATGATAGCTCCCATGTTGAGGGTGAGTCTTAAGCTCTCAGTTTATCCTCTCTGTAAATGCCCTTCACAGACACACCTATAAGTCCACATCTGGGGCTATTCTAAGTATTGATTAAAGTAAACCATCACATGCTCCAAATTGGGCCATTGCTTCCAAAGCACTGGTCACCCTCTGCTGGCTCTTTTGGCACCCAGAGTGGACTCTGTCCCTTCAACTGTCACATACCACTGGTGATGTATTTGGTAAGAAATGGGCTGCCTGTCTTCCAGCCTTAAGACACACAGGCATGGGCAAGTTGTTTATAACCTCCGTAGGCCTCACCTTTTTTGCCTCAAAAGTGAGACTAATTGGAACATTTGGACAATTCGAAATCACACTTAAGGTAAGTAAACTGCTTGGGGTAGAACAGATGACCCCTCTGTGGAGGTGGTGGTCCCCATCATTCATAAAACATTTATCAAATGACCTCTCTGTTTTGTCATCTCCACCAAGCTGGGAAGCACAAAGAACAAGATAGATTCGGTGACCATGCAGGTGTGTGTGTGTGTGTGTGTGTGTGTGTGTGTGTTGTGTGTGTGTGTATAAAACATGCCTGCCAGTCTTTGAAGCCTCTGTAATGCAGGCTCTGGGAAGAATAGACTCCTGAACTCTACAATCAAACCCAGAGAGGAGAAAGAGTCCTGGTGAGGTTCTTGCATCCATGTTATTAGACAGAGAGCGGGGCCCTACAGTCTACAAAAGGTTGAGTTAAAGTATGGGGCTTTTTGTGGGTCAATCACATCTGGCCTTGGAGGCAGATGGGTGGAGAGCATGGCGTACAAGGAGAACATAGACGTAGATTTTCTTTAGCTTCATCTCAGTTTTACTCTCTCCAGGCTCATTCCTCTCAGCACACAAGCATGCAGGAATATCGCCTATCTTGGAGCAAAAGTCAGAAACGCTCCTTTAAGCCCACACCCACCTCTGCCCTACTTCTCTTTCCTAACACATCCTCTCCAGAGATTGGCTCAGTCCCAACCCCACACCTCCTTCCTGACACATTCTCCCCCATACTCTCCAATATGCTTCCCTCTCCACCAAACTAATGCAGTCAAAGTGTCCAATGACCTCAGCCCTATGCAGACCATTGGGGAGTTTTCACCCATCTTACACAGGCCTGGCTAGTGCCTGGGCAGCTGCTGTCTTTCTTCTTGTATTGCTTTCCTATCTCTACTGCGAAAGAGCTTTGTAAAATTAGTGGTTTAAACAGCACAGGTTTCTTGTTTCCAGCTCTGTAGTTTAGGAATTGGAGACTGAAACACAGGCATGGGAGTGCTCCTCTCTGAGGCTCTGAGATAGCATTTTCTAGCCTTCTGTATATTCTAGAAGCCCCCAGAGGCTGGCCACATCTCCTGGTCCACAGTCCCCAGCTTCCATGGTCAAAATTTGACCATGTTAAATTTAAAGTACTAAATGAGAAAATGTCGCACTGAACCCCTATAAATATGTACCATTCTACATTCATTTAAAAATTGGAAATTTAATAAAAGGTAAAAGGAGATGGAAATACTGTTCAATCTGGTCAACTGCACACTGTAGACTAGGTAGAATTATAAAATGGTACTTCACAATTTTACAATTATGATGATACTTTTAAAAAGGAAAGAACAGTGGGGCCCACACCATGACTGAGTAGCACAGTGGAGCTGGCTCTAAAGGCTTGGGTGTGGGTGTGGGTGGCATTGGGTAGCCCAGCCACACAGAGCAGCTTGCCCCGATGGCATAAACAAGGGAGAGCTGTCGGGCTGACCTGCTCAGCTACAACCCAGGCTCAGATCCAGGCCTCTGAATCAGTCCACCCCCAAATCTATATCATCAGTGAATGGTTGGGATGCAAGAAATGGCCAGTCCTGTTGTTCCAGAGCTGCAGGATTTCCATGACACAAGGCAACAACAGGATAACAGAAGGGAATCTGAATGGGGATCCAATACTGAGGGTGTAGTGGCAGTTTTGGAATTTTGGGTACTTTAAAAACAAAACAAAACAAAACAAAAAACAAACCAGAACTATTATAAGGATGTGTTTTCATTTTAATCCCAGGTATGGAATATGGAGCTGCTTCAGCCTGTCCACAGCAGTTGACTGTGATTTAGCTCATGCTCTAGCAGAGATGTACTTTTGCCAGCTGCAGGTAGTTTCTGCAATTGTGTGATGTTTGGAATTCTGGGAAATTTTCAGGTGGTATATAAACGCTAGAGCCCTGATAGGTGGGGTTGGTAGTCGGTTGTTCAGGGGTGTTGGTTGTGGTTTGTTAGTAGCCATGGTCAAAGAAGAAACGAGACAAAAGAAATGATTCATCTCTCTCTCTTGTGCTCTCTCTCTCTCTCTCTCTCTCTCTCTCTCTCTCTCTCTCTCTCTTACTCTCCTTCCGTCCTCATCTATACTTCTTTCTCTCCTATCTGGTGATAGGTGGTGAAACCTGGGTGATGGGTAAAGTGTGGGAAAAAGAAAAACCTACAAAGTAGCCAAGTCCAGATGCAGATGGTATCACAGAAGCCAGAGTTCTTAAACCAGACCATGACTCACTGCAATGAACATTTGCAAATGAAGATGTGTGGACAGAGGGATATACTGTGGAGGCATACTATGATACACTGCAGCTTCCACAATGAGATGTTTACTTAGGCCTTGTTGTTGTTGTTGTTGTTGGTGGTGGTGGTGGTGGTGTGTGTGTGTGTGTGTGTTTTATTTTGCAGGGGAGGTTGCAAGGGCAAAGGCTGAACATGAGGGGTGGGAAGATGAGTGGGACTGGGGTGCATGATGTGAAACTCACAAAAAAAAACCTAATAAAAAGTAAAAAGAGAGGGGGGGGACATTTGAGTAGCTGAAAAGCAGCATCTGATTTCTCTGGATATTCTGTAGTTGTTCCTTCCTTTGTCTTCACCCAGGAAAGTCCTCTGGTTTTTAGCTCCACTCAGATGGTTCCTAGTCTCTCTAACATAGGATCCTCAGCTATAAGCACACCTGCAGCATCTCTTTGCCAGGTAAGGGAATGTCTTCGAGGGTAAAAGGATTGTATGTGACATTTTGGATTTCCATTATGAGAATTCTTAGGATCAAACAGAGCAATATGGAGGGATTGGTGGGATGGCTCAGTGGTTAAGAACACTTGCTGCTCTTCCAGAGGATCCAGGCTCAGTTCCCAATATCATTCACAGCTATCTGTAACTCCATAGTTTTTCCATAGGATCTGACACTGTCTTTTGGCCTCCACAGGTACACATGATGCACATATATGCAGGCAAAATACACATACACATAAAATAAAATAAAATAAATCTAAAAGCAGAGTATTTTATTCAGATGTGGGTATTTCTATCTTCTTTAACCTTTTACTTAATTTTCTTTTTTTATGAATGCAGAATTGTACATATTTATGGGGTACAGTGTGGCATTTTCTCACTTAGCACCTTAAATTTAACATGGTCAAAACGACTGGATTTTTTAAAAGAATTTACTGCATTAGTTATGTTATGTTGGAGTTGACACACACCACAGCCCTAACTGAAGGAAAGAACCAACTTCCAAAAGATGTCTTCTGATCACCACAGAACACGTGGGTCCCGGGGAGCAAACCTGGGTTGTTAGGCTTGCCAGCAGCACCTTTACTGCTGAGCCATCTTGTCAACCCTGAGCTCTCTTATCCAAACACCTCCCTTTTCCTCCTCATCCCAGGAGGAAGCGTCCCCACTTGACTGGGCTTAAGAGTCTTAGAGTCATCCTTTAGAAAGTGCATTTTCTTACACACACTTCTGACCTCGCAGCGAGAGGTTCCATAGTCCTATCAGCTGAGCATATTGCCTGTTCTACCCACTTGCCACCCTGCTCCACACCATTCTCATTTGTCCTGGATGACAGCAACAAGCTCTAAGCACCCTGCTTCCCACGCCCGCTCCCTCATCCCTCTACGTAGCACCCCTTAAAACTTTCAAGTGGAATCGTGGCACCCCCTTCCCAGGCTTGACTCCTTCAGTGGGAGCACTTTCCACATCTTTGAGTAATACACAGCCTCTTTGGCTTTGTTCAGGACTCGGGTGTCAAAGCCTCATACCAGCATGGCCTAGTTCCCTGCACTCAACCCTAGTGGGTGCCTTATGTTTCTCAGACCTTGCAGTCCCTTCAGATGTGAGGTTTCCACACCATTGTCATCCCACTTGAAAGGGTCTTTTCCCAGACACCCACATGGCTGTCTGCCCCTGCAGGCCTCTGCTCAAATGTCACTTCTATATTATTGTCCTTGTGTTATATGTATTTCTTACCTGTCTGCTGTCTATCTTCCCAACTAGAATATAGTCTCCGCAGAGCAGGGACTTTTGTATCTGGTCACTTGACATGGGGTGTGGCTTATCGGAGCCCCCCTCCCCCTCATATTTGTTTATTCTCAGAATAAAGAAATAGCTGAATGAATGACTGAAAGCAAGAGGCTGCCTTTTGGGAGAAGTAAGTCAGCTGGGGAAGTGGAGAGGAATCCCTGTCAAGAATGCCAGAGACTGAAACCAAGGCCTCTGAGGAAGACCGTCTCCATGACAACCTAGGCCAAAGACCGTGGCTCCTCTAGGGAAAAGGCCAGCCTGGCGGCGCCTGTGGGGACAACATGGCAAGCAGCGAGTCAGTGCCCAGGCTGGCATCCAATTCAGACACCGGGACACTTTCCCTGGCTTCCACCTCATTGCTCTGGCCTTGGCAGACCCAGCAGATGGGCACTCCGCAGGGCCCTGGAATCAGCACAGCCGGCTCTGCATGAGCTGGAGGACAACCCCCTGTCTGGCCCAGGCTCCAGATCCAGGAAATCCTAGATTGTGAAGCTCCAAGATAGCTCACCTTGTGGAAAGCAACCCAGCCAAATGGGCTGCTGCTAGCAGCAGTGAGAAAGGTAGACTCAGCAGCCACTGGCTTCATGGTAGGCTTCAAATACTTCTGACCTTACCCTGGAGGGCCTCCCCAGTATCTCTGTGAGATGAAGCCTGTTTCTCCTTCTCTTTACCATGTCAATTGAAGTCTAGAGAGGCCAGAAGCTCGTTCATAGCCCCACCATTAGAAAGTTCCAGAAATGTATTCCGATATCTCCTTCTCTCCTCCTACCTCTTGTCCAGCACAAGTCTTGCTCCTGGGTCGAGGGTGGGTATGTGCTGTACTGTTCCCTCTGGCTGATCCAACCCTTCCTTCTCATCCAGTGTGTTCCACTGTGGGCCTGACCTTTTGGATGTTGATGATTATATAGACTCCATTCTCACAGCACCCCTGGGGAGGCAGAGTTGCTCCCATTCTTCAGGTGAGGAGATAGAAAGACACCAGGTTAAGGAGGAGCAGAGGGAGCACAGAAACCAGGCCCATGGGACTCTGAAACTCTTAACTCTTGCTCTATGCCATGGGATTGGGTCTGAGAGAGGCATGGGAAGGGCCCTGTGGGACATAGACAAGGGACGATCACATTAGCTTCAGCATTACATGAGAGCAGAGGACAAGAGAATGTTCCGGCAAAAGAGACAAAATTCCAAGCAATTCCCGGAAGCCTTCACTCACCCATCACATGACTTCAGGCACATGGTAGTTTCCGAGTTCTCGGAAAACAGGAAAATCATCTTGTTGAAGTTTGTGTGTACTCACACCTCAGAAAATATTTGTTGAATATCAAAAATTGAACAAAGCATTTTGTCCTTGGTGCCCAGATTTTCCAACAAGAAAGAAATATGTATTGGATGAACCTGCCGAGTCCCAGGTCCTACCTGCCTGAGAAGCATAGGTACCATTTGCCTCCCTCCAGCTTCCATTTGACATCCTTCCCAGCTCT
Source organism: Mastomys coucha (assembly GCF_008632895.1). Lineage (NCBI taxonomy): Eukaryota > Metazoa > Chordata > Mammalia > Rodentia > Muridae > Mastomys > Mastomys coucha. The sequence continues at coordinate 97,426,740 of NW_022196913.1, forward strand.
GATACCACCCATGCCTTTCTTTTCCCTTTCTAGAGGCTCTTTCTCCACAGAAGGCCTCTAGAGAAGTTTCCAACTTTTGAGGCAGCGACTGTGAAGCCACTGTAATAGTGTAATGGTATAATAATGTTCCCCAGGCCTCTCTTCTCCTTTCCCCAACACTTCTGCTCCTTTCCAAAGCCTTCATTTCCTTCTCTCCCCGTGTCCTTGCTGGCTTCTTCCCTGCGCAGGACAGTCCCTTAAACTATGACCCTGGCTTTTCCCAGACTCTGTCCCCGGACCAGAGGTACCCTTGTGCCTAGTGCCATCCCTTGCCTGTTTTTTTCTTTTCAGAGACATGTGGGTGAGGAGACTTTCAGGAGAAGAAAAACTTTGGTTTTGTTTTCAAAACTTAAGAGTTCATTATTCTTTCCGATTTTGATTCTAAAAGTACTCCATTGGTGAGAAAAAAAAAAAGTCACATCACTTCTATGTGAATGAGGCAAATCTCTAGCTTCTAGCCTCAGTTTCTAAAGTGTGTCAAAGAGAAATGAGAATAAGCATATCTTCTGTGCACAAGGACCTTTTTATGTACAGATCTGCTAGCATAGCTTTGCCTACGCCCCTGATGAGGAGCTGGCTGCATATCCAATGAGAGACACTGTTGATGATGCTCATTCATGTGTTAGGTTTGATTTGCCACTGGAAAATAAATGCAGGATCACGGTGGGCACGACAGATGCTTCACGTTTGCCTCTCTTGGCCACCCCACTGAGATGTTGGCTGCCACACTCTAACTCTCTGCCCACTGGGTTGACCAGCAGGAGGCACCAGTAGTTGGGGTGTGGGAGGAGCTTGAGGTGAGGGTGGTTATTCCTCTGGTACCTTCTCTGTTGGCTTGTCAGGGCTGGCTGTGTCTCTTCTAAGGCCACAGTTCCCAGCAAACTCTGTTTCCATCACTTGCCCTTCAGCCCCACAAGCAGCTACAGCTTTTATTCATTGCTCTTGGGCAATGCTCTTCGGGGGTTCTTGCTGACTTTCCTAACTCTGCCCACATTCATGGAAATAATCCCCGATTTAAACCTTCCTCGAGTACCTAGCTGAATGTTCCACACATCCATTCCACCCTCCTCTTTAGACAGGGTCTCATGTATCTCAGGCTGGCATACATTTTTGCTTTGGTGACAAAGCAAATTTGCTTTGACATACAAATTTGCTTTGTAGACAGAGGTGACCTTGAACTTCTGGTCCTCCTGAGTGCTAGTATGTAAATATGCACCACCACAGGCAGTTTGTATGATGTTGGGGCTTCATGCACACTAGGTAAGCACTCTACCACCTGAGCTACCTCTCCAGGCCCCGTTCCATCTACCTCTCCCCAAGAAGATAATTTTAGGTGAAATTAAATCCATCTGTATGTAAAATAAGAAAAGACATTTGTGCAAACACAGCTGTCTCAGTTGTGTCTTTTTTTTTTTCCTGAAAAATTTAAACTTTTTAAATAATAAGTGGGCACGTCTTTGTAGAAAAAACACAACAGTTGTCATGAAGGTCAGATAAGGGAGGGATGTAAAAAGTGCTTTGGGTCCCAGTGAGTGAGTGAATGGGTCCGGGGGGGGGGGGGTCAAGGATGTTCGCACTGAGACCTGACTCTTCATTTTCTTCAGTTATGGGGTGGCTGCCCTCTAGAGTGGATGTAAAAGTACCATCCCCCAAAACTGGATCTGCTTATCTCAGAGCACCTCAGCACAGTCAAGTTCATACCTGCTCTTCCCCATCTCTCTGGGCTCCCTTACTTCCCACGTTAGCAATCCCATTCTCCACACACCCTGCTCCTGCCTGTCTCCATCACCTGTGTATCCTATCCCAGAGAGGGTCCAGGAAAACCCAGGGCCATGAGCTTGCAGAGAAACTGCCCTGTTGGTCCCATGGGTCAGTGTCTGTGCCAAAGGAAAGAGAAGGCTTCCAAAGGAATGCCTTTTTCTTTTCTTTTTTTGAACTTGGCAATGAATTAATCATTGTTTATCGCGGGGCAGTGGGATCCTTGATCCCGGCAATGGTGCTAAGACATAAATCACAGCCCTTTGGGGGTGGGGGTTGTGGAAAGAGCTAGCATAGCTTAAAGCCCGGTTCCTCTAACACAGGAAAAATCTCCCTGTTTTCAAGTGGCTGGGAGTGGACTCTGGGCTATTTATAATCTGCTGCTGAGCTGAGGCCTTTGTTTCTGCAGCTGGCCTGGGAGATAATCAGCACAGTTTTTTTTTCTTTTTCTTTAGCCAGGTCTGCAAAACAGACCCCTTCCTCTGACAGTTCACCCCACCCCTTTCATCCAGAGCCTCTGAGCCTACCCTCCCTTGCTTGGCTTCAGCTTCCAAGAAAGTAAAGGGTGTGCTTACAAGCAGAAAGGCCAGTGCATCTCAGCTCAGAGGGGAACGCAAAGACTTGTGACCTGTTGGCAGACGGATCTGTCTAAAATAGGCCTGTGGAATGTCCACATCGTTTGGCACAAAGAGCCCTTAGGAGCTATGGGGAAGGGGCACATGCCACAGGCTCCACTGCTTCTCTCAGAAGTTGCTCTGGGTAGAAGAACAGGGTCCCAGAAAGGGCAAATTCCAAAGCCTCCTCCCACTGGATGTCTGGGCAGGAGAGGAGCAGAGGTAAAGGTTCGCATGTGAGGCTCCAAATACAAGAGCCTCAGCCTTGTCTCTACCCCACAGGGTTGGGGACCATGGGCAGACTCCTTCATGGCTCTAGACCTACTTCATTATGTGTGAAATAGGGGTCTAGACTCATGGTATTTCCTCACTTTTAAATCTTTTATTTATGTGTGTGTGTGTGTGTGTGTGTGTGTGTGTGTGTGTGTGTGTGTGGATATGCACATACTGTGTGTATACCAACGGAAGGCAGAAGAGCCTGTTAGAGTAACCCCCTGATCTAGAGTTAGAGGCAGCTCTGAGGCATCTGACATGGGTGCTAAGAGTGGAACTCCAGACTTCTGGAAGAGCAGCAAGTACTCTTAACCACTGAACCATCTCCACATAGAAATAAAACATATCTTATAGATATACACCCAACAATGGTTAAAGTGGAGTTGGGGAGGGTTGAGGCAGTAAGCTTACCTATTCAGCATCTTCTTGCTTGACCCAGTAGCTGACGGATGACCAGGAACCTAGGATTTCTGAGAGCTTAATCCCAAAGACTCAATGGCCTTGGACATTCTAAGATTTGAAACTCATTCACTCTTCACATACATATTGAGTGAATCTGTACCCTAGATCAGACTGGCCTGGGTATTGGACATTAAGAGTCGAGCAAGAATGCCAGTTCTTTGCCTCATGGGTCTTACAATCTAACCAGACAGGAAAAAATGTTAATGAATAAACCATATGTACATATGCATGGATTTTACTGAATTCGGTGATGGGGTCCTCCCCTACACCCTACCTCCTGCCATTCAAGTCTTTTAGAGAAATCCAGAAGGTAAACATATTTGAAAGTAGGGTCTTTTCAGATGTATTTAGTTAAGATGAGCTATATTGCAAAGAGTAGACTGGGCCCTGAATCCTATATGACTTGTATCCTTATAAATGTAATGGCTAGTGTTAACTGTCAACTTGACAGGCACTAGAACTATCTGTGAAACGGGCTTCTGAGCTTATCGATGAAGGATTATCAAGTTAAATGAAGTGGGAAGACCTGGTAACTGTGGGTGGTACCATGCCCTGTGCTCTTGGGCTGTACAAGATTGGCGAAACACTGTACAAGCTGAACACTCATGTTCTTGCAGTCCATGGCTCTCTTCTGACTGAAGAAGAAACACAACCAAATTGCTTCAAGCTCCTGCTACCTTGACTGCCCTGTCATGATGGACTGGACCTTGAACTGCGAGCTAAAATAAACTCCTTTGCCCCTAACTTGCTTTTGTCACAGTATTTATTATGGCAAGAAATCATTCAGTCTGTAAGAAGGAAAAGAAGAGAGTTTTGTGAAAACAAGAAAGAATTTGGTTGGGGTGGCAAATGGTGGCATTTCAAACCAAACCCTAAAGGATAGAGATGACCTAGGAGAGAAGGGGCATTTCTACCCACAGGAAGGGCAGAAGCAGAGAGCTTGGTGTATTTGCGTGGTGTGCTGGTTTGAATGAGCAATGCCCCCATAGGCTCATGTATTTGAACACTTGGTTCCCAACTGGTGGTGCTGTTTGGGGAAGCTGTAGAATGTTTAGGGTGTGTGACTTTGCTAGAGGAATTATGTCAAATGGGATCAGGCTTTGAAAGCTCATAACCTCAGGTTACCAGTTTGCTTTCCTTGCCTCCTTTGTGTGATTGAAATCTCTCAGCTTCCTCTTCCTGCCGTCATGGTGGTCGCTTAACCTCTCTGAAATAGAGTCTTCTGTAAGTTTGGCCATGGCATTTTGTCACAGCAATGAAAATTAACTAACAGTCGTGGTGAGGGGGAAGGAAGCAGAGAACAAAATGGTGTGAGAGTGATGCACCGGACTAGGACCTATGCAGGCAGGGTCTGGAAAGATGCCAGGTTTGGATTCCTTTAAAAGTAAAGTGGGCCAGGATGCTACTGGAGTATTTGTATAGACAAGTGAAATGGCCAAGGCAGAGTCCAAGTTCTCTGTAGCAATTCTCTCAGAATTTGCCAGAACAACTGTTTTCCACTATGTGAGAAATAAATATGAGATAATGTCAAATCCCTTTTTTTGGATTTGGCGAGAGCTGTAAATAAATGCCAAGTCAGGGTACCACCGCGGGTAGAGCCTGAGTCTATTCCACACATAGTGGCACTGAATTTTAAAATCAGAGCTATTGGGACTATAAAGCCCTAATCCAATGGAGTGAGCCTTCTACAGCAGGAAAGGGGAGTGAGCTATTTTTAGAAAGGAGCCCTCTGTGTGCCCTCAAACCACACTTGAGGCCAGCCCTAATGGACCTGCTGTCTGGTCTATCAGCTTTCATCTTTTAAGAGGTGTGGGCATGTTGCGGTGCTGCAAGTTGCCAGGAATGCCTGACCAAAAACTGCTCTTGGGTGTGGCCAAAACCTGTCTCCTCTTTACTTGAGCCCGGGGTTGCTGGCTTCCTGGACTTTGGGCATCTGCTATAGGCAGGACGTCGGAGCCCCGCCTGAGGCCACAAATCTGACTTTGTGGCAATGCTGAATGTGCTCTAACCAATCATCTAACTTCTTCCTGCCTTACCTCAGAACCTCCATTTGACGTGAGTTAGCACCAGTCCCACGACCTCCACCAAACCCAACCAGAGTCACTCTGCAGCTATGGAGGTGCGCTGAGCTCCTTGACAAACTGCACTGAGAATGAGAAGCGCTGGGGCTGCCATTTTCTTTTCCTCCCCCCGAGGAGAAAGTCCCTTGTGGATCCGTGACCATCTGACTAAGTGTGTTCCTTCATACTTGGTGAGTAAGAAAGCTCCTCATGCCACCTCATCACATTTTCTTCCTCTTTTCGGTGGCTTATCAGCACTCCCTTCTGTAGGACACGCTGCAGAGTTACTGTGAGTCAAAAGGAAGAATGACAAAGAGGTGGTATTTCTGATCTGGAGCGGGAAGGGCAAGCTTGGTTCGAGAGGTAGCCGCCCTGCTACCCAGGAGAACCTGTGTTTGTCCCTTCAATCACCCCAGCACCCAGCCTGTCTTTCAACTTGGGGCCTCCAGAGCCGGGGTTCCAGGTTGGAGGCTTCCTCAGAGACCTCAGGCCAGCCAGTCCATCTCCTTGGGCTCCCTGTCTGTTGTGTGGACAAACAGGTTCCACAGCCCACCCAGCAGCTGGTTCTACTCCCATGGGGCAGGTGGTTTACTCCTTTTTTTTTTTCCAGTTCAGACTACAGAATTACATTCTCAAATAAGCCTGAGAAACTTCAGAGGTGTTCAAATGAGTAATGAAAACCATCAGATACAATGAGGCTGCTTGTGTCCCAAAATCC
>NW_022196913.1:97432760-97492828 GCF_008632895.1 Mastomys coucha
TCCCTCCCCGTCCTCCTCCTCCTCCTGAGAGGCCCAGAATTGTCCCTTCTTCCCGTCCCTTTGATTCCCCAGAGGGCAATGCCCACTAACCCACAGAGCCTGTGTTTGTCTGGGACTGGGCAGTTACACACTTATGGCTCAACAGGCCTGGAAGGGGACTCCATTCCACAAAGCAGAGTTGAACTGCTTTTCTCAGGTCTCCTGGCTAAAATGATCTGAAGTCTCTTAGACTATGCTGATGTCAGCAGAAATGAATGGTGCTCCTCCTGGAGGGTGTGGGTGTTGAGTCCGGTTCTAGAAACCTGAAAGGAAGCAAAGTTCTCACTGGCGACTCCACAGACAGGTGAAGAGGAGAGAGACCCGAAGGAGTCATCCCTAGAATGAAAGCAAGCGGGGATAGACACACACTGATGGAGTAAATACAAGGTGTAAAAGAAGACAGAGGGAAGGCCCAGCTATCGAAGAACTGTGGTGGTCACACCTCCATCAATAGCTTCGCTGTTTTCTTTTCCTTTTTAACAGTTTATAAGCATTCTTCACACACAGGATCTCATTTGTGGCTCACAATCATCCAGTGAAGGCAGCAAGAAGACAAGCACTTCCCCCTACTGCCTAGGAGACAGATGACTCCAGGATCTCTCCGCAGATCCAGCAGTTACTGATGGCAGGAACATGGCTTTAGCCCATGAGTGTGTCCACTGAGGGTTAAACCCAATGAACACAGTTTCTTAATTTTTCACAGCTCTTCAAAACAGACATATTTTTTTTCTTCTGAAAACAATTTTGATAAGATATCGCTCCCATCAAACTTGCTTCTTTAATCACTCTCAGATTTCTGTGGCATTAAAGCTGCTCTCACTGTTGATGACCACCATTATAACATTTACATGGTTCCCTTTGTCTTTCCAACCTGGACCACCATACCCATGCGATAACTCCCATGCCCCTTCTCACTCTTCACAGCCCCCAGCCTGTTCTCTGTCTCAGTGAGGTTGACTGCTCTAGAGACCTTATGTAGATGGGGTTAGTAATGTCTGGTGTGTGTGTGTGTGTGTGTGTGTGTGTGTGTGTGGCTGGTTTCACTTAGTGTGATGTTCTCAAATTCCATCCTCGTTTCACTCTGTTTTTAGCCATGGAGTCGTCCCTTGTGTGGTGTGTTTGCTTTTGCATCAGCTCCGTTGACTCTAGATTTGGAAAATGGCAGAACTCAATGGTGGCACATGGCAGAAGCTACTCAGCACATGACAAACAGGAGGACACGGGGGTGGGTAAGGGATAGAGGTAGAGATAGATATTAATCTGGGATGAGATATAGCCCCCAAACTCAGCTCCTCAATGACCTATTTCTCCCAGCCAGGCACCTCCCAGAACCTTCGAAAACAGTGCCACCAGCTGGTGACTGCCTTTCAGCACACTGTCCTTGTTAAGGAACACTTATCCAAACTGTAACAAATGGAGGTAAAGAACACTTTGTCCCTCCGTGCCTCTGTAGATAGCCACCGAGGAACTTCATCTTTGGGCTCTTGTAAATAATGGTGTCATAATCACAAGTGTAAATATGTCCTCGGTTAAGGGATAGCTTTAAGCTTTTGAAAGCTGGAATTGTTCCACATTCATCAAATAAGTGGGAGAATCAGTTCTTTTAACTTCAAAGACGACCTCCTAACCACGATGCCATTGGGCTCCTAAAGAGTCATGGATCAACCTAACCATAAAAATATTTAGGTTAGGAACTCAGCTCTGCCACTCACTGACTGTCCCATCTGACAAGTCACTTAACTTCCCCGAGCTGCTAGCTGTGATTAGGAGTATGTGGAGCAACGAGTTTAATCATAATGATTGGCACCCAGCGGGTGTGGGTCCACCATGTGTGGGTGTCATGCTAGCTTCAGTTGTCATTATACAAGTGTCAGGAAGTGCATAAGAAAGGTAACTTAAGAACCCAGGCTCTCTGAGAGTTGGCTAGAACAGACCAGGGCCCCTGGGCAGATGGTGTTCTAGCTGATTTGTGAGTTGTACCTGCCACCTCTGTTGTTGTGCCACTGTCGGGGACAGGACAGATGTCACACTTCTGTCACAGTCAGGGCTGAGGCTGCCCAGGCACATAAATGTAAACGACAGCAATGTTTGAATAAAAGGGTACTGTCTGGGGATCAGGAGAAGGGGATCTGTCCAGGGCAGCCACTAAACAGGCCTTTCCCTCCCCTTCCGGCTTTCCATTTTCCTCAGTCATAAATTTAATGTTTTACAGATGATTACCAAGGTCTTTGTGTTCTGGAGACTTCTAGGCTGTGACCTCCATGTGGGTTGGGTAAGGGTAAGTGCTGCAGTCAGCTTGTGATCAAGCCTGGGACTGTCCATTACGCTTTGGGTAACCTTGACCCCTAGGCACTTAGCAGCCAGCCAGCCTTAGATTTTCTCATTCCTGAAAATGGAAGGTGATAACAGAGCCTGTGTCGTGGGCCATTTGAGGATTTGTCGGGGTGATGTGCCTGGCAGAATGAAGTGCTCCGTAGAGGACGGTATTTATCAGAACAAGTACTCACCAGGACAGGCTGCCCCCTTTTACTTGGTGCCAAGGATCACACCCAGGGTTGCGCACAACTCGAGAGTGTTCTCTGACCAAGCTACGACAAGTCCCATATCTGTTTCTTGACTTCTGGATGAAAGATGAAGACCAGTAGGGACTGTAGAAGAAGCAAATGTCCTCCTTTCTTTTATTTTCTGCCACCAATGATGAATGTTGGATTTCCACTCTGAGGATGAGACCAATCACAACTTAACTGAAAAGGTTACATTGAACAAGATAATAATTAGCATATGCCTGGCACATAGTAGGTCAACAAAAGGATATATGCGTAAGTATGGTTCCAATTTTTAAAATTCTGAAACATACCTTTTATACGTTTGGCCAGAGTATAAGTTAATGTAATTTTTAAAATGTAGAATTTTACAGTTTTTATGAAAACTACAAGTCTATTGACCTTTAACCCAGCAACTCCATGCAATTACAGTTTATACTTGGGAAATTCTATCTACAGCTATTCATTATTTATAGTAGCTGTTATGAACAGCCACCTGTGTCAGACTGACAGAGCAAGTGCTGTAGCCTAGAAGACTATATAGCTGTGAAAAAGAAATGATAAAGGAAAATTTTCATGCTTGGATGTGGAGAGATCTCTGAGAAGTATTGTTTGTTGAGAGAACTCAGGAGCAGAATACTGTATACTGTTCTCTGTGGTATAAGGTTCCCAGAGAATGTAGAGGGTGGGAATATGTAAACAGATTAGCATGTAAATACGACGTGTATATATTAAAAATATCTCTGTAAGCGGGTTGGAGAGATTGCTCAGTGAGTTGGTTAGTTTTTGTCATTTTGACACAGCTAGGGTCATCCGGGAAGAAGGTGGAACCTCAATTGGGAGATTGCCTTTATCAGATTGGCCTGTGGACAAGTCTAGGGTATTCTTGTGATGGATGATTGACGTGGGAGGGTCCAGCCCACGGTGGGAGGTGCTATTCCCTGGGCCCCTCCTCCTGGAGTGTATGTACAAGAAGGCAAGCCGGTTAAGCCATGAAGACAAGCCAGTTGAGTAGCGTTCTTCTGTAGTTCTTGTCTCTACTCCTGCTTGGGTTCCTGCATTCCCTCAGTGATGACTGTGATGTGGAAATTTAAGCCGAATCAACCCCTTTCTCCCCAAGTTGCTTTTGGCTGGGGTGTTTGATCACAACCACAGGAAGCAAACTAGGATACCCAGTAAAGTGTTTCCTGTACAAGCGTGAGACCTGAGTCTGATCCCTCAGAACTTACCTAAAAGACTGGATGTGGGCTATTGCGATGGCTCAGCAGGTAAAGGTAACTGCCAACAAGCCAGACCACCTGAGTTTCATGCCTGGGATCCACAAGGTAGAGAAACCTGACTCCTTCAGATTGTCCTCTGCCCTCCAGAGTGAGCATTGTGGCACTCTCCCTAAAACATACTAAATATATAAATTCAATAAAAAGATAGAAATATTTAGTGACCAGTGTTTGAATCAGGCAGATTCCTGGAGTTCTCTTGCCATGCAGCATGGTCAACTCAGCAAATTCTAGTCTGTGAGAGACTCCATAAAAACAAAACAAAACAAAAAAGAAAGAAACGAAAAGAAACAAAATAAAACAAAACAAAGCAAAACAAAACAAAGCAACCAAACCAAGACAACAACCAAGCCATATCAAGTGAATGGCAACTGAAGAACTGGATATTGACTACTGGCATCTATACCTGTGCCTCCCCATCAAACATATATATGCATAGAAAACAAAAATATCTCTGGGGGGGGGTGGTCACACAGAAGGTGTGAAGATCTGAAAGGTTTCAAGGGAGGAAGGATTTCATCTGTCATTTTATAATTATAATCTATTATCTTCAGAAGACAGTATTACCTTTTCACAAATTAAAGTAAAATCTTACTAAGGAAAAAAAAGAGTTAGGGATGGAAGGGAGGGAGGGAAAGAGAGAGGAAGGGTAGGGTCTTGTCCTGCAGTCCTGGACCATGTATAGGCCATCAGATGCATCTGAAGGAGAGGGGGTTGGGCGAGGTGGGTGGGGATTTGTCTAGCATTGTGCTGGGGCCTTGTTGATAAGGGAGGAGACATGACTTAACAGATAGAATCAGACGAGGAGAGGTGGCTGCCCTGCCTGGCAGGCTGTCTTCTGGCAGGGGTGTGATAGAGAGCTTGGCTTCAACCTTATCTTCCACACTACTCTCAATTCCTAGTTGTTTGCCGCCATCTCACTCCCAAAGGGAGAACACAGGTTTATCCTTTGACACTCCCTCTCTTGAGAAAAGAGCACAGAGTAAAAGTGGGGCCTAGAATTCTGTCTGTCTGGTTGTCTGTCTATCTATCTATCTATCTATCTATCTATCTATCTATCATCTATCCATCTATCACCTATTTATCTCTCTATCATCTATCATCTCTCTCTATCATCTATTATGTCTATCTATATATCTATCTATCCTATCTATCCTACCTATCTATCTAATTATCTATCTATCTATCTATCTATCTATCTATCTTCCTGATTTTTAGATGAATGCGCGCTGTGAACATCAGGATCAATGGCCTGATAATGGGTGAGACTTGAAAATGTGACAGGTCCAGGTGTGATATTCATTCTTCATGTCAGCACCCCTCTGATTCCTGGACAGGTTATCTGTAAAATGGTTACCTCCAGCTTAGGAGTTTTAATGATTTCTTATCAGCAGTGGTATTGTTAAAAAAGCTGGTCAGAAATGAGCAGGCTTGAAGGCCTCCCCCTCATAATCATCAGCTTGTAAAACTAGGACTTTGATTATTGGTCAAAAGAATGGACGTGATTCACATCTCTGGTCCTGGGTAGATCCTGACCTTGTCAACTGCTCAAGAAATCAGAATATACTATACATGGCTCAAGTTTTTCTGGAAAAGGACAAAGAATCTATCTGTCACCTAGACAAGAAAATACCCCCCAAGGAAGTTATGTTTTCTTAAAAAAAAAAAAAAAAGCCTACCTAAAATAAGACAGCACAATGGTCTCTCTGGACACTGTCCATTCTCACCTCTAAGAGTGTTTTCCTCTTCAGTGGTCCCCTTGATCCTGCCATCACCATTCCCTGAGGCCACCCTACTTTCTTCTGTGGCATGGTGTCCTTGCCTTCTTCACCATGCTCGGTGTGTCTTGTCTGGATTTTTGACCACAAGGCCCGAGATACTGAGTGGAGTCCAGAGTGAAGTTCTGGATGCAGGGTGAATTAGAGAGAATACAGCTGTATGTGTACAAGGATATTTCTGATTGTTTGATTTAGTATTTGATGTTCAACAACTCTCTTTGCCAAGGCTTAACACATGTTACTATTATAATCCCATCGATAACATGTGATATGTCAATGCCTTAGATGCTTTTTCTGTTGTTGGATAAGAGACTCCTATAAAAGCAGTTTGAGAGACAAAGGTGTTGGTAACTTTTTTTTTTTTACATTGTGTGAAGGTGTGTCTCTGTATTTTTTCTTTTCTTTCTCTTTTTCTTTTTTTTTTTCTTTTTTTTGGTTTTTTGAGACAGGGTTTCTCTGTGTAGCCCTGGCTGTCCTGGAACTCACTCTGTAGACCAGGCTGGCCTCTGAACTCAGAAATCCATCTGCCGCTGCCTCCCAAGTGCTGGGATTAAAGGCATGCACCACCACCGACCCGTGTGTCTCTGTATTTTCAGTTGTTAATTCTATAAGTCAGAGAGTTAAATGCTGGCAGGATCTTGCTATTGTCATTTCTTCAGCCCATCGCTGACCTTATATTTGTAAATACTTATCCTTCCTTGCCTGCTCAGATTCTTGAAGATTAGACAGTCCTCTATGCCTAGAGGCAATCTAGAATTGTATCAGAGGTTGTCTCAGTGCTGATTGGTTGTAATAAAGAGCTGGTGGAGGCTGGTGAGATGGCTCAGTGGGTAAGAGCACTGACTGCTGTCCCGAACGAAGATTATGAGTTCAAATCCCAGCAACTACATGATGGCTCACAACCACCCGTAATGAGATCTGATGCCCTCTTCTGGTGCGTCTGAAGACAGCTACAGTGTACTTATTCATAATAATAAATAAATCTTTAAAAGAGAGAGAGAGAAAAAAAAAGAAAGAGCTGGTGGACAATAGTTGGGCAGGAAGTAGGAGCAGAAACGCTGGGAGAAGAAAGCAGATGATGGAGATTCAAGGGACACAGAAGGGAACAGACAGACCAGAATCTTATTACTAGTCCAAGAAAATCCCGCAATAGAAAGTGTTTTGTTCAGCTCATAGTTTAAGGTCACATGGTTCATTGTGGCAGGGAAGTCATCCCAGCAGGAGCTTGAGATAGCTGATCATGTCACATCCACAGTCAAGAAGCAGATATGGATGAAAGCTTGTGCTCTGCTCACGTTGTGCCTTTTGTATAGTCCACATTCCCATCCTAGAAAGAGATGCTGCCCACGGGGGGCAGGTCTCCTCACCTCAAGATAATCTCCAGAGGCATGCAAAAATATAGTCATAGAAAAACCATTCTTGAATGTAATGGCAATTTGCAGCTTCTTCTCATAACTGCTATCTCCTTTACTCTTGGGTGTTTAACAAATGTTTAGTGAGTGCTTGTTACATCAAACTGGTTATGGTAGGCCTTAGAGTTCAGGAATAAAATATGGCCATGCTATCAAGACCTAGACCTAAAGACCAGAATATATATGAAATGACACATGATCAAGAATAGAAGGTGACATAGGAACCCAGAGAAGGGGCATCCTACCCATCCAATTAGCTGGAAAAGATCAGATAACCGTCCTTGGGACATTGAAACCTGAGTTGAGCCGTAAGAATAAATAGACATAACCAGGTAACATGAGGAGTGAGTTGAGAGCAAAAGCCAGGAAGATTCCTCATGTTTCAGAGGAGGGGTTTGGGACGGAGGTAGGAGACAGCAGGGAAAATGATAAGTGGAATCATAGAGAAAATGTGAAAAGTGTAAGAAAGTTGAAGGGCAGTGTGTGTGTGTGTGTGTGTGTGTGAGAGAGAGAGAGAGAGAGAGAGACAGAGAGAGAGAGAGACAGAGAGAGAGAGAGACAGAGAGAGAGAGACAGACAGAGAGAGAGAGTGAGAGAGAGAGGATGTCCCTTTTACTCATGAGGAGACTCAAAGAGGGGGACCAGGACCATGCTGCCATTCCCAGGCTGAGTTATCCCTTCTCCACCTTTCCCTCTTAAGTTGAATTTAGGTTAGTTAAGAAGCTACATATATATGGTAGACAATGGTAACATGAGTCCTTTAATCTCGAGTTCACTTGGACCCAGATAGGGGAATCACTGACTCAGCAGCTTCAAAAAGGTTTCCCTGGACCATCTAGCATCTTTCCCTTGTGAGGTGACACTAAATGATGGGAGAAATTTGACTCAACGCACCTCAGGTGCGTTGTGTTCCATATCCCTCAAGAAACTTGTTAGTCCAAGGCCCGTTCTTTTTACAAAGGACCTTTACTTACAGGTTTGGCATCCTTCCCTGGGGTAGTCTGTCTGGTTCTCCCCTCCAGACACCCAGGGCTGATCCCTCAAGTACCTGCCTCAGCACCAGCACAAGTCTGAACAGGGCCTGGAAACTGTCTCTGACTACAACCCCATTGTCCCACGCCCTGGGAGGTGGGTCATGTCCCTGCTTGCTCAAGGTTGGGAAAGGTAAAACCTGAGTAGCCAGCCTATACCCTCTGTGGAGGTGGGGCCTCATCTGGAGTTTGGCTCCAGGAGTGTATGGAAGGGAAACCCCAGGGAAGACCTAGGCCATGTGAGAGGAGTAGGGGTAGCAACTGGCTTCTGCTCCCCAGACAGTGTGAAGCAGCAAGTAGGAATGAATAGAAAAAGAAAGATGCTGGGGGCGGAGTGGGAGTGGGGAGGTGGATGGGGGAGGGAGGGTTAAGAGGCTAAGAATGTCTTGAGTTTGGGTTCTGAAAACAGATCCTGGAGAAGACGACTCGTGAACATAGTTGATCTAGGAGAAGAGCAGGACAGGAGTGGAGAAGCAGGACGGGAGTGGAGAAGCAGGGCAGGAATGAAGAAGCAGCTAATAACCAAGAGCACTGAGCTTGAATGAATAAAAATGGCTCTATCCTTTGATGTGGTGAAGGGATTCCCACCAAGTTCCAGCCTCAGCTCCCAGACGGGTCTCTGTATGTAACTATGTATGTAGCCATGCCTCCAGAGTCTGTTACACCATGATGAGCAGGGCTCTCATGCTCTTACCACTTAGGCATGACTAAGGATTCCTCAAGACCTACATTCTCTGTGGGTGCAACAATAACTCCAGTGGTCCAGAGACAAATCCCAGATGACCTTGAGTACAGGCATTAGCTATAGAAAGGACAGAAGCTAGAGACAGGTGATCAGAAAAGTGAAAGACAACAAAATCTGAGGGCGGGTTGCATTGAGGACATGTCCCGGCTTTGTTTCTGCCTCTGTGACCCAGCTCCAATGACTTCATCTTATGGACAGGTTTGGCCAACTGTGAAGTGAGGACACTCCCTCTCACGAGGTGCAATGCAAGATAAAGAAGATAACACAAAGGGTTGAGCACAGGGACTGACCCTCATTAATATTGATGATTTGTCTGGTTGCATCCTCCTGGGTGGGCTTAGCCTTGGGGACTCCAACACAGGTGGACTAGAATGCCAGACCTCTCCTTCTGGGCTCTGTGTGGAAGTTTCTTCAGTTTCCTCCCTCTGCCTGCTTCAGACTCCAGCCTCACTGGCCATTAGCTCTGATGACCTTACACTCTGCCTCCCTCAGATCCCCAGTTTGCCCCTCTCCTCGTATTTGTTCCCCTGAAGCATGGCAGAATAGACTGTTCTAGAACCCAGACTCTGGGTTCTAGAGATCTGGAGGAGAAGATCTGGGTTCACATTCTTGCCCTGATGCAGATACAGTAAGAGACGCTGGCAGACTCTTTCTGCCTTTTTGACAGTCAAGAGACGTTGATAAATGTGCGGCAGAGGGAGGAGTAGCCTGTTTCCTTGCCTTACTTTAGTCCCTGGTGCTTCCTGTATACATGTGCCAGATTTATAATCTGTGCTTAATTTTCATGTGAAAATTCTATGTATGTATGTATGTATGTATGTATGTATGTATCTATCTATCTATCTATCTATCTATCTATCTATCTATCTATCTATCTATCGTGTGTGTGTGTGTGTGTGTGTGTGTGTGTGTGTGTGTGTTGAGTATGGAAGACAGAGAGCAACTTTCGGGAGCCAGCACCACAAAGATTCTGGCAATCAAATCCAGGTCATTAGGCTTAGCAACAAACCCCTTTACTAGCTGAGCCATCTGGCCAGGCCCCCTGTGCCACACCTTTTTAAAATGAGAAGTCCTCAAAGATTAGAACTTGCTCAAGTTCACAAAGCTTCCAAACCTGGATTACCACCCATCCATCATGGGGGCTCCTGCACTGCCCTTCCCCCAGAGGCCAGGTCTCAGACCATGGTACAATTTACATTCCCCCATCACATCTCCCTTCTACCTCTGCTGTTATCACAGACTTACTTGCATCTGATGGATGAAATGTATGTCAGTCTTTCCAGCTAGTTATCAGCCTTGAAGGTAGGGGTATGTTTCTGTCCCTGTTTTTCATTCCTAGATACTGTCCTGGAGCATGGCATATCACAGGTGCTAAATATGTATGATGACCAATCTTCATTGTCACCTTCCCTTGACTTAGAATTATCATGGAGACACACCTTTGGGCGTGTCTTTAAGGGTGCTTCCAGAGAAGACAAACTGAGGAGGGGAGACCTACTCTGAACATGGGTGACATCATGACATGGATTGGGGTCTCTGACTAAGTGAAAAGGAGAAAATGAGCCATGCACTAACATCCATGCCTCTCCCACATGGTGGGCTGTACCCTCAGACTGTGAGCCACAATAAACCCTTCCTTCATCAAGATGCATGTAGCCGGTGTTACGTCACAGCAATAGGGAAAGTAAGCAATGGATGCTTGGTTTGTTGAATGACTTAGCCTAACCCACTGAGGAATAGTAGTTAAGGAACATTCAATTTTATAAGATAACTCCAGACTGTGTTCAGATGGGTTGTACCCAGTTCACATCCTACCAGCAATGTGTAAGGGCTGTTGTGGATCCTTATCTTCTCTGGCACCTGACACTGTCACAGTATATTACACAACAGGCACATATATAGAACCCATTCGCTTCTGGTCTCTATTAGTGGCTGTATGGAGCTTTTGATGCTCTGCTCTGAATTGCCAAGGTGCTACATCCCAGAACCATCTGAGAAGGCAGCCCCAGCTGAGGGATTGTCTGGCCCAGGCTGGCCAGGAGGAGGCTGAGATGATTTCAGTCCACTGGAAGGCCCAGGAAGGCATACTGTGCACAAGGAAGGCCATAGTGGGCATGCGCTCTAGAAGCAGAGTTAGGGTCTGGAGGTCACAGGAATAGTAGTGAGAGCCATTCTCACATGTGCCACAGAGCACTTGAACTTCACATCTGTGGGTGAAGGAAATACCTCTGTTTTTCTAGATACTCATTTTACTCTAAAAATCAAACTTTAACTACTTGTCTATCTTGTGAGTGTGTGTGTGTGTCCTAGTGTGTGTGTGTGTGTGTGTGTCTGCATGTGTGTGCATGTGTTATGTGCACATGTACGTACAGGTGTACATGAAAAGACCAGAGGAGGGTATCACATGTCTTCCTTGGCTGCTTTTCACCTCGTTATATTATTTTTGTATTGCATTTGTCCATTTATGTGGGTGTGGGAGGGGGGTAGGTATGGGAGAGGGTGGGTGTGGAAGGAGGATGGGTGTGATATGCCATTCCACAAGTGGAGGTCAAAGAACAATGTTCAAGAATTGTTTCTGTCTTTCCTGGTGTGGCTACAAGAGCACAAGTTCGGGAGGCCAGACGCATTTACCTTCTGAGCCGACTCACCAGCCTCCTTCCATCTTACTTTGTGAGATGGGGTGTCTCACTGAACCTAATGCTCACAGTTTAGCACATGGTGGCTGGCCAGTGAGCTCCTTGCATCTGCCTCTTTTTGCTTCCCAGTGTGTGGGTTACAGGTACTCAGGGCCACGGAACGTTTTTTTTTTTTTTCTTTCCCTAATGTGGGTGGTGGGGATTTGAACTCCGGTTCTCTTACTTTCAGAGCAAGTTTCTTACCCACTGAGCCATCTCTCCAGCCAAGGTCATAAGTAGGACTTTAGGGATGTTAATGATTGGCTTTCCCTTTGCCGACTTTCTAAGGCTTCCAATATGATGATGACTTACCCATATAGGCATTTCTGCCATTGTACTTAGGAGCTGCTGAGACGGTCACAATGCTCAGGATTGTCCCACTGTGGTGGTATAAGCTTGTCTGGAGAGGAATTCAGATCTAGTCTACTCTTCACTATATACGTCACACATACCCACAGACTGTGCTCAGTTGCAAGGTCCAAATTTTATAATAGATTATGTGATGGCTAACATAGTGTTCTGCTATAGGATTAAGTGAGAATCCTAACCCCCAGTGTCTTGTATAAACACCATGCACTAATCAGTTAGAACACTAATGCCCCACAGCATATGGGCACCGCAGGATGCAACCTTATTTTCAAAAAGATGCTTATCCATATACTTAAACTTAAGATGAAGTCATGGTAGAGTAGTGTTGGTGTCTGATCCAGTACAAACACAGTGGTCTAATAAAAGAAAGCCAAGTGAGGAGAAAAGAGACACCTGTGAAGAAAAAGAGATACACACAGAGGAAAGAACACGTGGAGTGTTCTAAGGAGAGACGGCTGTCTGGCTGTCAACATGTGAGAAGAAGGGTCTAGAACAATTCCTCTCCCCACGGCCTGCAGGAGGGACAACCCAGCAGACGCTGATCACAGATGTCTAGCCTCCAGATACAACACAGCATAAGCTTTTGCCGATCAGGCCATCTTGTCTGTGATGTTTTGTTCCAGCAGCCATAGCAAAAAGAAATAGCTTCCGGTCTTCGCTGTAGGACTTTAGGGATGTTAATGATAGGAAGACGGACAGCTTGGGCTTGTGATCTGAGAGACCCTAACCTAGGAGCAGTTCAGGACTTTGTGTTATTTCTTGCTCCTGGCTGACTGTGGTGGTTCGGTGAGAATGGCTGCCATGGGCTCATAGCTTTGAATACTTGGTCACCAGGGAGTGGCGCTATTTCAAAGAACTAGAAGGTGTGTGGCTTTGTTGGAGCAAGAGTGTCGTGGGGGGTGGGTTTTGAGATTTCAAAAGGCCTTGTCCAAGCCACAGTCTCTTTCTTCCTGTTGCCTGCGGGACCCCTCAGCTGCTTCTCCAGCACCGTGTCTGCCTGCATGCCACCATGCTTCCTGCCATGAGGATGATGCACTAAAACTCAGAAACTGCAAAGGAACCCCAAATAAGTGCTTTGTTTTATAAGAGTTGCCGTGGTGGCCGTGATATCTCTTCACAGCAATAAAGCAGTGACTAAGACACTGAGGAGCAAATGTCCTCTTTTCCTCAGAAGGAAATTAAAGACTAAGAGCGCCAGGAGGCCTGCCACCATCCGGCTTCCCAAAATGAAGTCATTCTGAGGACAAACTAAGAAGAGACTCGGAGAGAATGACAAGGAGGGAGGTCTCCCCAGTACTATCTGGAGTGTGTGGATGAAAGCTTTGCCTGAAGCTGGCCAGCCTCAGTAAATCCCCTTCATCGGTTAAGCCCCCTTTGAGTTGATTTTCCATGACAGGCACACTTGAAAGCATTATAAATGATGCATATGTCAACTGACACACATCTCTTCAGGGAAGGCTAATCACCATGATGAGGGTGTTTTAGGAATAGCCAGGTAAATCAGGGGTGTCTAGAGGCCCTCCTGGCTACCCTTCCATAGGGAAGGGGTTGTCTCGAGAGAAGAAAAATCAGGCTTCCTATGTGATCCCAGAAGGCAGGCCCTCCCAGGCACAGACATCAGGGAAATGTGTTCTCTGTGGAGAATTCCAAAACGATGACAAAAGTCGCAGAATGTGCATGTGTAAATTAGCATTGTGCACTGGAAATTCCAAACAACCTCAGTGGATAAAACATTTCATCTTGCTTGGGCAGAGAACTCCCACCCCACCTCCATCTCTTGCTATTCCACTGCCAGTGAAGAGAAATTATAGGGAATTCAGTTTCAAAGCTAATAAAGATAGAGCTTCCTAACGGGCCATAATGGAATGTGCTATCTTGGGGTTGATGAATTATCCATTGCTGGTGCTTTGCAAATAGAAGCTGGGACGTTATTCAACCAATGACTGCAGTCAGGGGAGGGCTACCTTAAGTGACCTTGAAGACACCGGCTGGATCCATGAGTCTCTATAAAGAATGACAAGGGAATGGAATGACTGAGACAACTCTGGTCAACTCAGAAAAGGGCAAAGGGAAGGGCACTTGGGTGATTCCCACAAAGACATGAGCTAAGGTCGGACTAAAGATATTCCTGATCAACTTCAGGAGCAGTAATATTCTCTTGGCCATTGGAGGTCAAAACACACAGGGTTCTGAACTTAGGAAGGGAAATCTGTGATTACCAATAGTAAGAAATACAGGCATCCAGGGCTTGGGAATGGCTCCGCAGTTAAGAGCACTGGTTGCTCTTCCAGAGGAGTCAGGTTCAATTCCCAGTACCCATATGACAGCCCATAGCTACAATCATCTGTAACTCCAATCCCAGGAGATTCTAACCACCCTTTTGGCATTGGTAGGCACCAGGCACAGGCACAGGCACAGTATAGAGACATACATGACGTAAAACACTCGGCCATATGCATAAAATTAAATTAAGTTAAATTTGAAAAATAAAAGGTGGTTTTGGAGCCAGAGGGTGAGTTCTGAGAGGCAGAATTCCAAAACTTGAAGATCACTGTGAAGGACCTAAGCAGTATATTGAGATCCCAGAGAAAGCAGTCACGTCCTATCAGGCTACCTATTAGGTAACTCCTTTCTGGTTAGATCCCACCTCAGAGAGCCAAAGCAGCTGGGTAAGTTACATCTGTGAGTTCAGGTCTTCAGGACTCAGGTCCACACACACACACACGCCCTGAGGACCCGATGTAGTTGCCTTCTCAATATTACTCGAGGGACATTGTCATCTCTCCAGCTTACAGATAAGTGAACCGAAGATTCCCTTTGCCCTAGGTTATCCAGCCGGAAGGTGCTAGTCTTTCAGCTAGAAACAAGGTCTACTAAGGACACAGATGCTGTGAGATTGTGTCTTCAACATGACAGGGAGCGTGCACCATGGAATCTCCACAATATGGCTGCCTAAACAAGATCTGAATAATGGCACCACCAGCTGACAGGCTGGTGTAGAAGTGGGAGCTCTCATGGGACCGAACCTAGATGCCAAGCCACAGGCAATTAATGACAGTTGAGGAAGGATGAATTACTCTTCCAAGGATGAGGCTCCTCATAAGTGATCTAATCCCAAGTGGTCAGCCCTAAACATATATATGTGCAACACTAAATATGTAGATGCAGCAAGTTGCTCTTAAATATTTACCCATTCATATATATTTAATATATATATATATATATTGAAATATATATATTTGAAATATATTGAGCAGGGCGGTGGGGGCGCACACCTTTAATCCCAGTACTTGGGAGTCAGAGGCAGGCAGATTTCTGAGTTTGAGGAGAGCCTGGTCTACGGAGTGAGCTCCAGGACAGCCAGGGCTACACAGAGAAACCCTGTCTCGAAAAACCAAAAAAAAAAAAAATATATATATATATATATACATATATATATATTTTTTGTATATTTTGTATATATATATACACAAAAAATATATATATCTTGTATATATTATGTATGTATATATGTGTATATATACATACATATTGCAATATATTTATATTAAATATATTCCTGTTAATATATTTATATTAAATATTTATATATATTTACATATGTATAATTTTAGAAAAGATGCCATGAATTGAAAGGGAGAAGGGATGGGCATGCTAGGGATTGGAGGGAGGAAACAGAGGGAGAAAATGATGCAAATACAGCACACATTTAGGGCAATTATTTTTTTGTTGTTTTTTCGAGACAGGGTTTCTCTGTATAGCTCTGGCTGTCCTGGAACTCACTCTGTAGACCAGGCTGGCCTTGAACTCAGAAATCTGCCTGTTTCTGCCTCCCAAGTGCTGGGATTAAAGGCATGCACCACCACCACTCGGCCATTTAGGGCAATTTTATAGTTCATTCAAAAAATAAAATTTAAAAACAGTAAAAGTGGAATAAATTCAGCATCACTTTTTGTTAAGTGACATTGGGAAAGCACTGAAGCTCACTGATGCTCTTACAGCTTTGCCTCAGTTCCTAGGACTCAGGGCTTCCTGCAGTCACTGTCCCATCTGAGGTTTTATTGTTGGCTGTCTTTTTGTCAGCATCTCTTCTTATCTCATAATCTAATGTTTCCCCAAGGCACAGCCTCCCGCCATTTCTTTGAGTCCACATTCTCTTCTCCCCTGCATTCCCAAGGCCTTGGGCACAAGCCGAGTGCACACTGATGCTTCAGTCTTCCACTTGGAAATCTTACATGATACTGGGCTTACCTTTAACCCAGAAGAACAAATCACAAATCCATATCTAACTTAAAGGGTCACACAGACTCAGAGAAGAGTGTCATATATCTTACCTCTTAAGCCTTTCACCTCTGTGCAAATGACTAGAAAATGCATCTGAACCATTTTCAACCACTGAAAAGCTCACAGCTGAGCATATTCCCTCCCTCCATATTTGTTTTGGTGTTAGGAAGTTTGAAGTGAAGAGTTTTGTTCCCTTTAAAATAAATGACTGTTTGGTGTGAAGATTATGCATTATCCTGTGGGTTAAATTTAACTTAATTTTACTCACTTCCTATTCATCCAGGTTCTCTGCTTAAAAATTTCTATTGTATTATTGTTAGCTCTTCAAATTGGATTGGATGTTGTGCTGTTAGCTCTTCTCAGGAGGGGAGGACCTCCTGAGGCTCCACCCACAACTGGGGAGCTTTTGGTTTGTGGTAGCTATTGACAGAGGGAGAGAGTTTTCTTCAGCATGTAGTGGATTGCTCGTGTTCCAATGGATGGCCCTATAGACCCATGCTCATCTGGGAAGAACCAGCTGGCTCAGCGATCATGTAAGTAAGAAGTAGAAAGTGAGGTTGGGAGGAGGATGTAGGAGGGATCCAGGAGGAGCTGGATGTGGGGAGCAGTTATGATTGAAATACATTGTATCCATGTATGAAACTACAAAGACTATATAGTTTTTAAAAATTCCAATCAAGGAAAACTTTATTCCAAAAATTCCATTGCCCATTTTGTGTATGTCACTCCAATCACATTCTGAGTAAGTCAGGTATCAATAAATGTGATCTTTTTTTGTCTTACCACTCCATATATTTAGTCTTGTCTCTCATGAAAGCTACTGTCCACTAAACACTGCCACCATGCTGTCTTACAGTTAAATGCAAAATGTTCCAGATGATCATTGGTATTGTTTCCTCTAATAACCTCTTTTATTTAAATTTTTTCCACTAGTAGTTCAATCATGGGGACTCTCTCCCTTTCTCTCTCTCTCTGTCTCTGTCTCTCTGTCTCTGTCTCTCTGTCTCTCTGTCTCTGTCTCTCTCTCTCTCTCTCTCTCTCTCTCTCTCTCTCTCACACACACACACACACACACACACACACACACACACACACACACAAACACCAACTCCCCCAACCCCATCCTTTGATGCTGCTGATTCCCTTACTTTGGTCTTAGTGTCTAGTCATCTGAGTCACTCTAAGTGTTCTTTTACACTTTAGTTTCCCCTGTCAGGCTCCCTCATTGAGAAGCTTCTTTTTTAAAAAAGTTATGAGACAAGATTTCTCTATATAGCCCTGGCCACCCCGGAACACTCTCTATAGATCAGGCTGGCCTCAAACTTAGAGATCCACCTGCCTCTGTCTCCTGAGTGCTGCCTACTGCCCAGTGAGGTGCTCCTTCCAACTCTAACTTTGTAGGAATTCTGTCAACCGGTTAATCTTGGCATCATCAGCCAACAAAATGGAAATATCCTTATCTTCTAGTCTCACATCAAACCTAGCCACCTCTGCCTTTGTCTGTTTGTTTGTTTTCGTGCTGGGACTATACCCAGGGCTTTATGTGTGTGATACAATGAGTCACTGGAATGCTCTATGCATCCAGCCCCAACATGATCCATTTTCATATACTGATCTGGGGGCAGGGAGGATGTCATGTGGAGGCCAGAGGACATCTCTGTTTGCATTATGTTTTATTATTGTTGTTATTGGTTTTGTAATGTAATGAAATGTTTTGTAATGTACTTCTTTGCTTCTCTACCCCTTGTCCTCTTGCAGCAAAGTCTCTCACAACTTGGAGATGGCTGGCACCCAGCAAACTGTCCATAATAACAATATTTTGGCAATATATTTTTGAGAGTTTTCTTAGTCAGTGTTCTATTGCTGTGAAGAGAGACCCGTGACAACAGCAACTCTTATAAAATAATTTAATTGGGGCTGGCTTATAGTTTCAGGAGTTTAGTTCATCATCATCATGTCAGGAAGGGTGGCAGCTGAGAACATGGCAGCGGGCAGACATGGTGCTGGGGAAGTAGCTGAGAGTTTTACACCCAGATCTGCCAGCACCAGGAACAAATAAACACCAGCCATAGCCTGGGTTTTTGAAAGCTCAAAGGCACCCCCTAGTGACATACTTCCTTCATCAAAGCCACACCTCCTAATCCCTCTCAAGTAGGCCACTCCCTGATGACTAATCATTCAAATGTATGAGCCTGTGGGGGCCGGTCTTAGTCAAACCACCACAGAAGGTATGTCACATTATTTATGAAACCCAAATTTTAGTTATTCAGAAGCCTTATTCCTTCGCTAGGCTTTGGATTCTCAAGGACAAGTATGTGCTCAAAACACTGACACATGCTGTCACTCAAAACTTGCACCTGAATGTTCACAGAACTCCAAGCATAGTAAAGACTAGAGGAAACTCAGTGCTCTCTGGTGGGTGAGTGGCTAAACAAAATGTGGCATATCCATCCAAGGAATTATATTAAGCCATAAAAGTGAAATATTATATATACTATAGCGTGGATGAACCTTGAAAACAAGCTCAGTGTGGGCGGTGGTGGCGCACACCTTTAAGCCCAGCACTTGGGAGGCAGAGGCAGGCGGATTTCTGAGTTCGAGGCCAGCCTGGTCTACAGAGTGAGTTCCAGGACAGCCGGGGCTACACAGAGAAACCCTGTCTCAAAAAAACAAAAAACAAAAACACAAAAACACAAAAACAAAAACAAAAACAAAAAAACAAACAAAAAAACCAGAAAACAAGCTCAGTGAAAGAGATGCTTGTAACAATGGACCACATACTGTATTATTCCAATTTTGAAAATGTCTCTAATATGTAAATTCATAGAGGCAGAAAGTAACTTAGTTGCTGGATGC
The DNA here is from genome assembly GCF_008632895.1 of Mastomys coucha. Taxonomy (NCBI): domain Eukaryota; kingdom Metazoa; phylum Chordata; class Mammalia; order Rodentia; family Muridae; genus Mastomys; species Mastomys coucha. Next base: position 97,451,770 of record NW_022196913.1, read on the forward strand.
TCAGAAGACAAAGAGTGGGCATACAGTTTCTTTTTGGAGCAATAAAAGCATAATACATTACAAAGACAATAATACATAGTATTTCAAGTAAGCTTACTATTTGTGTTGGGCCACATCCATAGCTAATCCTGGTCCCAGGAGGCCCTCAGGTGATGGATTAGACACCTAGTCCTAAAATCCAGCCTTGTTTAACATCTTTCTCCAAGCCTTTCAGTGGTAGGAGTCAAGGCCTTTCTTCAACAGTGGTGAAGCCACTGTGAATTGAACACACATCTTCAGAATTCTGACTGTTCCTCTAGATGGTAAAGCACCAGTCAACTGCTAAGAAGGGTGATGTGATATGAAACAATACTGGGACACAGAGATATTTATTCTGCTTCTAAGCTAGAAAATATATCAATTAAACAAGGATCAAATAAATCCCTTATTTATAACATTTGTCAACACCTGTGGCCTAAATGCTTTCACTCTGGTTAATTTCAAGCATAAATACATACATACATACATACATACATACATACATACCATACATACATACAAGAACCAGTAAGACTCTGCTTTTGTAAGAAATGTAGAGATTAATATAGAGAAAAGAAATCCTCACGGCTGCATGACAGATTAGCAAAATATAGTATGTTAATTAATAGTTAAGAATATTGCATAGCTTAACCATGTTTTCTACTTGACTTGTCTTTTTTCCAACACTTGGATGTATTTTTTTAATGTTTCTATAATGTATACAGATTGTTTACTCAATTAAAATATTTTAGTTATTATTGTGTGTGTGCACGATGTGGGGTGGAAGTGGGGTGAGTGCATGAGTGAGTGTGTGTGTGTGTGTGTGTGTGTGTGTGTGTATCAGAGGACAGCTTGAAGTTGGTTCTTTCCTTCCACCTTTGTCTTCCCATGAAACAGAAAGAGACTAAGGCTGTCACACTTGCTTGGCAGTGTTCTTTCCTGCTGAGCCATCTCACTATCCCATTTATGCAAAATTTAAAGGAAGCTTTCCAAATATGAGAAAGGAACTTTCACACCTACAGTTATAGCATGAAAGCTGGCCTGTCCCAGAGGCCCTCAGCAATCCTGTTGGGTGTCTGGGGCTAGGTGAACCTGTTCCTTACCTGCTCTGTGAGTTTGTGGCCCCTGGGTGTGCCTGGCTTTACAACCTGGAGTCACTTAAAATCTCAGAATGGTTTACAAATGAGAACACTCAGAGCGAAGTTAAGAGAAAATCCATTGTGCCCTCTTGGGAGAGACAAGCCAAGCAGAGTGGGTAAAGATGATTAACCCTACCTGGGGGAATGGCGGATGGTGGGAGGGGCTGTGGTAGTATTTATCTGTGCTACTCTTACTCATCTTAGCCGCAGCAACTTCTGTACTGTTAGGGTTTTATCTCATCAATCTCCCAGAAAAGACAGCTGCAAGCTGTCCACATTGTTAGTGGGGAGAAGCTGGGGGTTCAGAAATCTTAAGTCACTCATTCAGGGGTATCCAGAAGGGGCCAACCTATGCTTAGAATGCTTGACTTGGAATTCCAGGGTGTGTGATGCAAGCATTCAGTCAGCACTGGGGTTTTCCATTTAGACTAAAGAGCTAATGTTAGGACCAAAGGCTCCTTCCAGGATGATTGACAGGAGGGAGGTGATGCTGGAAACCAACTAGTAAGAGAAGACAAAGGGTTCTGAGGTAAGTGGTGGTTCAACCACAGGGAAGAAGGAAGGAAGGTGTGTGGGTTTGTTTTTGTCAACTTGATGCAAACTAGAATCACCAAGGAAGAAGGAACATCGATTGAGAAATGGCCTCCGTCAGACTGGGTTGTGGGCACGTCTGTGGGATATTTTCCTGATTACTGATTGAAGTGGGAGGGCCCAGCCCCCTGTAGGTGGTGCCACTTCTGTGAAGGTGGGCCTGGTTGGTATTAAAAAAGAAAGAAAGAAAGCAGGCCTAGTTAGCCAGGAAAGCCAGTAAACAGAGTTCCTCCGGACTCTCTGCTTTAGTTTCTGCCTCCAGGTTCCTGCCTCACCGAGTTCCTGCCCTGCCTTCCCTTGATGATGGACTGCAACTTATGAGCCAAACAAGCTCTTTCCCCCTGTGTTTACCACAGTCAGACTATGGTGCAAAGACAGATTCTAGTAAAAGGGAAAACAGAGAGCTTGGGCCCAAATCACTGAGGGTCTTATAAATGCCACAGGGAAATATCTAAGCAATATTCTGGGACCAAGCATCGCCTGGAACCTTTCTCTCTCTCTCTCTCTCTCTCTCTCTCTCTCTCTCTCTCTCTCTCTCTCTCTTTCTCTTCCTTTCTCTCTTTTCCTCCTAATTTCTCCATGGCCTGCATAGTGTTGGCTGCATGGGACTGACAGCAGTAACAGCTTCAGGAGATGCACTTTGTGGGAGAGAAAGAGGCAATGCATTCAGTGGGTGACATTCCATTGTCATCTCATGAGAGATTGGAGTCAGCATGGAGCTAGAGTTGGATGGCCCTGTCGGAGCCACTGGCAGGGTCTGGAACTCAGAATAGGAATAGGACTAATGAGACAGGCTTTGCAGGCAGGAAAATCGTCTAAATTGTCTTGTCATTGGATTAAGGGTCTCTGTGGTGGTTTGAATATGCTTGGACCAGGGAGGGGCACTATTTGGAGGTGTGGCCTTGTTGGAGTAGGTGTGGCCTTGTCGGAGGAAGTGTCACCGTGGAGATGGGCTTTAAGACCCTTGTCCTAGCTGTGTGGAAGCCAGTCTTCTCCTAGCAGCCTTCAGATGAAGATGTCAAACTCTCAGCTCCTTCTCTGTACCATGTCTACCTTAGTGATAATGGACTGAACCTCTGAACTGTAAGCCAGCCCCAATTAAGTGTTGTCCTTATAAGAGTTGCCTTGATTATGGTGTCTGTTCACATAAGTAAATCCCTAACTAAGGCACTCTCTTAGCTAAAATTCAGGTTGACCGAATGGCTAGTTGGGTCTCCCTGAGATCAAATCTGGGGTAGTCTTTTAATGCCCAGTGTCCATTTCTTCAATGGTAACAGCTTCTTGGTGTTATTTTGAAGCCCCCTCGTCTGGTAGACTTTAGGTCTGTGCCTTTTGACAAAGCCTGTATTATGGCTTCTGGGGAAGAAGGTGATGACATGCACTAGAGCATCCTGCCTCCACCTCACAAGTCATCAGGTCTGATGGCAGACCACTGGCTCTCTCCTCAGTCCTGGCCTTTCCTTCTTCACTTCTGCAGGTTCTGTTCTACCAAGCACATGTTTCTCCTGCCTTTTTCCCCATGGTTGAAATAGCAAGCACCTAAGAGATTAGCACCTACAGCTACAAGCATTGCTTCCTCCCTATTAGGCCCAGGAGAAAAGGTTGCTGAGGCCAGTCTGGGACACCAGAGCTAGTGGCAGAATGGTTCTATTGCCTTACTCTCATCTACTCAGACACTCACTGTACGTTTTAGTTGGAGGCTTGAATGTCTGATCACTTTTTTTTTTCATAACATGGGGTGGATTTTAGGAGGTGAGCTTTCTCTGCCATGTTGTCTTTGTCAGGATCAAAGAATCACTGAAGGTCAGACCCCAGACTCAAATAGTATACAAGGCAAAGAGCATTTATTCTTCAGAAAGAGCATGCAAGGGTCAACCATTCATCAAAATGATGACAACCTATGGGGCTCACAGACCCCCTTTAATGCAAGGCTATGGGAATTTTCCAGAAGGGCTAGGTAACCGCTAATATGATTGCTAGGAGCAATGCAATGGCATTAGTACAATTTTGATTGGTTGCTAGGTTAGTACCATTATATTTGGGTGAGACCTTGAAGAGTTTCACAGACCAGCTCAGTTCTGGCCTTGTTTCTCCTCTGGTCAGCTGTCCCAGGAGCAGATTCAGCTCCAGACTTACCCTATCTAAGTCAGGGTCATCAATCATCAACTACCCATGTTGGTGGCTTCCTCTGAGGAGTCCAGATTGCTTCCTGGGGGGATTGAAAATTTTTATTCCCAAGGTTTCTAGACCTTTCAGTCTTAACATAGAAACTGAACATAGAAAAATCAATCTTACCTTGGAGGATACATTTAAAATAGTGGAAACTTGAGGTCATGCTGGGACAATATTTAGGGGAATGAGGTCACTTTCCCCATGGTCCTCAAGTCACTGCACTTGGGAGGACTACTGTTTACATTGTGGCTTAGGTCAGAGGCTACAAAATGGTGGCCCATGCTCTTTAAAATTTAAGATACTTCACTTGAGTTGTCTTGAGTCAAAGAGCAAAGTCTGTTCATGCCACACAGTCCTGCTTCTTCCTAGCAATTCTTTTAGAGCTGGATACTGGCTGCTGCATTTGAGTAGGTCCAAGAACCCCAGTTTGCTTCAGTTTCTACATGGTTCTATTTATTTCACTTAGCCTATGACTCACTGGAAACATCTTCAATTCCCCCAGACAGAGCTGGCTGAACTTGTTGAGAGGTTTTAGATTACTCTGGATAAAGCAGTCTCCTGGGGATATGAATAGATAACTTAAAGCCCTGGAGCTCGTGGGGTCAGGGAAGGAATCAAAGATGTGAGAGGAGGAACCAGACACTGGGCCCTGCCTAATGTCTTTATCAGACAAAACTACACCAAGTACAACACAGAATATCTGTGTTTGAAACTTACCTCAGACAACCATTGTGTATATATTCTGTCAAGTTTATAGATTTAGTGTTCCTCAGTTTCCCCATCTGTATAAAGAACTATTGAAATTAAAATTAAAACTATCAATAAATTCTTGCCTTGTGGGATGTAATGAATTAACACACTTAAAATCATGTCTGGAATACACTAAGCATTCAATAAATATTAAACTGCATGTATTAAAATGTTTGTATATTCCATGTGCTTGTACAAAGTACATTCCCATAAAGCAAAACCTGGTTTTAAGTAAGTTTTCATACAAAAACTAGAGAGTCTATCCCTAGAGGGTTAATAATTAGCTAAAAAACATTTGCCTAGGAAACAGACAGAGACAGGCTTCACAAGGCCTTGAGCAACACTGGGTGCTGTACCCATGTTTCTCTTTACTAATCATGACTCCCACAACACAACTTCCTAGTGAAAGTGTAAAATTGTGAACTTTTTAAAACAATGGACCAATTCAGTGGTTCTCAATCTGTGACCCTTTGGGAGTTGCCTATCAGATATTTACATTATGATTCATAACTGTAGCAAAATTACAATTATAAAGTAGCAACAAAAATAATTTTATGGTTGGGAGTTGTTGGGGTCTGAGAGTCGCTCCATAAACCACAGCAACACCGATCTTAGTCAGACAGGCATGGTTTATTGAACGTACATCCTAATACTGATTGGATCAGGAATGTAGCTCAGAATTATCTGAGTTACTACTACAAACATTTCTCAGGGCAGGCTTATAAAGGGAAGAAACAAAATCACAATGAGCTCATATGCAGGTGCTGGAAGTGTTGCCTGGTGGTCAGTCTCTGACTCAAGCCATTTTTAGATATAACAGTTCATATTGACTTTTAACTTGATGGGTCCTATGTAAAAATGTGTGGAATTTCTTAAGATTAACAAATTTCAAACAGAACATAAAGGGTATGTGGTCAGCATGATCCTGCTCTGAGTCAAGTTATTTTTCTGTGTCAATGACTGGCAGGCATATTACAGCAACAATATGAAATAGCTGACAGGCATGGAACAACATGGCTATAGCTATTCTGTGGTGATGGGGGAGTGGGGGTGGGGGAGTAGGGGTGGAGCAGACCTCAACAGAGGTCATCATAACATGCGGAACTATATTAAAGTGTCTCAGCATTAAAGTAGAGAACCACTGCCCTAGGTGAATGTGTTTGTTGTGCTTATATTCCAGCACTTGTGAGCTCGAGCCAAGAGTATTGTCATGAGTTTGAGGCCAGCCTGGGCTACATACTAAGTTCAAAGCCAACAGAGGCAAGAAAGGTAGCACCCTGTCTTAAAGAAAAGCAGAGAGGAGGACTGGGAAGACAGTTCCATGCTGAGGACCAGCCTGAGCTTGGACGAGCATCTTGAGAAAGGGGTGTCTGGGAGCAGTGGATGAATAACTTAGAGTTAGTGATGGATGCAAGCAGACGGCTCTGGGTTCTGCTTGAGATAGCTCTCTAGTGCAGACCAAAGCCCGTGTTTTATTTTTGCACAAGCTACTTCCTTAGGAATTAGATATCAATTCAATCATTTACTCCAGGTTCCCTTTTGATTATTCCTCAAATCAGCATTTTATGACCTTAGAGTCCCTTGACTCTAGAGACACAAGACTGAAGCTGCCAAGTTCTGCTGCTTGCTGGAGCTGGAACTTGGCCCCCTTGTTCTATTATATTATCACTAGCTTTCTGTTTTCCAATGCCTTCACTGAATAAGTCTGGCTACCCTGGAACTTGCTCTGTAGACAGACCTTGAGCTCAGAGATCTGCATGGCTCTGTTTCCTGAATACTGAGATTAAAGGTGTGTATCACCACGCCTGGGACCTAAGCTTTTCATGGCCATTATTCCTCAAGATCCGGATCAAAAGCCTGTGTCTTTCAGCTTCAAGATCTGAATCACAAGTGTACCCTTCATTTCTGGATTATAGTTCATTCCAGACTAAAAGTCCAAACTAGTCCTTGTTCAATTTCAAACACAAACAATAAGTTTAACTGAGTGGGATCTGAGATCACCACTCCCTAAATCTTTTTATCTCTTTCCTTGATCTTTCTAACAAAGCGGCTCCTTAGTTCAGAGGCCTCTGTTCTTTCAAGTCTGTGAAGCCCCTTATGCAATTCATATTGCATCCTAATATTTTGTGTAGTTGAGAAACCCTATAAAGAACAGTTTTTACATTGATTTACATATTCTTGAATTCTTGTTTTCAGAGTTCTTTCCAATAGCCTGAAGGGTTGTTCTGAAGGTCAAAGTGCTACCATTTGGCCGAGGATCACGTTCTCACTTCCTGGAATTGTGCTGTTTTCGATATCATGGGGTCATGGACTTTAAGCAGGAGAACATTGCACGAAGGAGAAACAAAGTATATACGTTATTATAAAAACAAGACATATCTACAGAAACCTTCAGCAATAGAGAATACCCACACCCTGCTGGCTGTGCTCCAGCGATGGGAACTATGCAGTTCCCTTGGACCAAGCAGTTGCTTGCTGTATAAGCCTGAGGACCTAAGTTTGGATCCCTAGAACCCACATAGAAATTAGTATATAGGCAGAGACAGGCAGGTCCCTGGAGCTCTCTAACCAGACACCCTTACTGAATTCATGGGGTCCAGAATCAAAGAGACCTTATCTCAAATAAATAATGCAGGGAGCAACTGAGGAAGATACTTCACTGAACTCCATACATAGATGCATATATATATATATGTGTGTGTGTGTATACATATGTGTACCCTTACTCAAGCATGTACATACCACACACACACACACACACACACACACACACATGCACATGTGTACATGTATGTACATATTTCACAGGCCTATCTAATCAGCTCCTACCTCAATCCTTAATTATTTTTAAGGAAAGGTGAGGGAAAGGTAAGCCTATGTTGTCATAAGGGAGGCTTCAACCAGTCCCAGGATGGTAGTGGCACACAACAATCCTAGCGTCTCTAGCACAAGGATCTCAGTCTCTAAGGGGAACTATGCCTGCCACCATGTAGTTTATGGCATGAACTGATGTGAGACTATGACAGTGTGTGTGTGTGTGTGTGTGTGTGTGTGTTGTGTGCATATTGTGAAATGTATGTCTATGTATGTTCACATGTGGAGGCCAGAGTCAACGTGGGGGTCTCATCTATTGTTTTCTGTCTTACTTTTGTAGACAGGTCTCTCACCAAAGCTAGAGCTTTCCAAGCTGGTTGTCCAGCAAACCTCAGGGTCCCTCCTTGTCTCCCGAGTGCTGGGATTGCAGGCACACAGTGCTGTGCTGGGCCTTTTGCTTGGATGCTGTGGATGCAAACTCAGGTTGTCATGCTTGCAGAGTAAGCGCTTTTCCTGAGACATCTCCCCAGCTCCATGAGGTTGTGTTCCGCCATCTTCCTCAAAGCTGGACAATTCCAATGGCCTTGTAGATAGAAGGATACGGGCCTGTTGACTTTCATAGCTGGTTCCTTAGGTAGAGGGGTATGATTCTTCCTAAGGTAGTGCTGGAAGAGGGCATCTCCTCAGAACTGGTCAGAAATCTCTCTGCTTCCCTGTGGCTAGCTGGCATTGCCAGCAGCAGGGTCCTTCCTGGCAATTGGAGATACCATCTTGGAGGTGAGGTCATGGAACAGCGGGGGTGTGAGAGCAGTGGGTGCTGTGGGCAAAACGGCAGCTTCAGGGAAATTTCTAGACTGACATAGCAGGGTCAGGAAAACACCCTCAGGCAAGTGCACTTGACTACGTGAGCTGGCAGCATCCTGGAACCTTGCATTGGGGTGGTCCGGTTGAGCTTTCCCTGGCAAAGCAGAGAACTGATGTGATAACAGGTCACCGCAGCCTGATGCTGTGGTCTGGAGTGACTCATCCTCTTAGCTAACACACTAAAGCAAATACTGGAGCTGGCTGCTCCATCATTATCTGTAAGTTGTTAGCTTAGACCCTGGCTCCCCTCATGACATGCCCGGGCTTTACAGAAACCAGTGTGTCCACTTCCCAGGAGTCTTAAGGTACTAGACCTTTCTCTTCCAGGATGCTTGGTTTGTTCCCTTTCTCGGTCAACCTGACTGAAAACATAGCTTGATCTTTCCCCCTCCCCTCATGCAAACTTTCCTACCCTTTTGCAAAAGGGTAGGAAACTCAGGCCTGTTGTCAGATTCTTATACATCCCTCATGGATGTATAAGAATCTGAGGATGGAGGCTGGAGAGATGACTCAGTGGTTAAGAGCACTGGCTGATTTTCCAGAGAACCTGGATTCAATTCCCAGCACCCACACGGCAGCTCCCAACTGTGACTCCAGTGCCAGGGGATTGGGCATCACACAGACATATGTGCAGGCAAAAGACCAGTACACCAGATGAAAAATACAGATAAATCATTTTTTAAAAAGCTGAGAGTAAATGCTTTTATTTTATGTGTTTCAAAATTATGCTTCATTTTGATTTTATAGATTGTATATATAACATCTAAGGCACTGTACATTTAAGTGTAGTTGTACAACTATATGTTCTATAGATTATACTTTATGAACTATGGTATTAATATGTTCTGTAAAATTATGCAGTGTACACATGTATATTGTTAAATTAGGATCAAATGTCAACTCTCTTGTCAACATGTCATGCCCCCTCCATGAAGACAGCCGAGCCTGCCCAGGTGGCGCTGCTCACTCACTGCATTGGCACCCAATGTTTGCATTGTTTGAATTATTTCCCCACGCATCTGTGTTCTTTCAATCCATCGGTCATATTAACCAGAACCTCTGTAGAACCTTATGTCATCTTAGCACTCTCGTGACGAGGAATAAATGGAGTTTGTGGAGTAAATGGAATCAGAACACTGTCTGGCTTGTGGAAATTGTAATGCATGAAATTAAAGCAGCAGATGATTGTATCTGGGACATAAAGTAGATAAGCTCCTCCCAGACACTTGTCCATTTACTGTGCATCTAGCAACTGAAGCTATTAAACAACTCCCTAGCAAATGGTCCTCTTGCTGTGCCTTGACAGGCTTCAACAGAACAATGAAGGATGCACAGTAATGCATGGATTTTTATGTAGGCAAAGTAGGGTGTCCTGGTCTAATTGATACAGCAAATGTTCAGATATTCTGCTGACAGGCCACTGATGCTGCCATCAACAATAATGCATGCATAATTCATGAGTTTAGTCTATATCAATTCTTCTTATTGGCTCCATTTCATCAAAAACACTGTTTGGGTGTTATTGTAATCAACTTTTCCACACAATTTATGTTCAATTGACAGCAATACCAGATCATATAACTTTTCTCAAATCACAAACATTTTTAGATCTTTGGGAGGGAAATTAATTTCAAATTGAAGAAGCACAAACATACTAGCTAATGCATATAAATATATTCAGTGTTGTAATTTTCTGTCACTAGTGGCTTTAGTGACAAAAAACAGTAGTGGCCCCATGCTATGACAGTGGGTTGGCATGACTGCACAGTGCTGTGCAGCTTCTTAAAGGCTTCAGCAGGAGCCATGCATGGTGCTTGGCATGGAGGGTCTCTGTGAGTTACCCTTGAGAAAAGCTGTGAGGAGCCCTGCTGATTCATCTCATTTCTGTAAAATGGATGATGAAAACAGAGATGAGCACATTCTCACGTTTTTCCAGGACTTATCTGGATGCGGGGAGAGTGGAAGGGAAAGTGCAGACTATTAACTTGGGGCTTGAGTGCCAAGAAGGGGTGGTGGTTGCGAGCTCTATGGAATAACAGAAGCAGCCAAGGGAAGAACGGTGAAACCCAGGCAAACAAGTCTCTATTTGTCTTATCTCAAGTGTCCAATAGTCTTTACGAATTTTGTGGACCATAGGAAATAAGGAGGGAACTTACTTTCTAGACAGGTTTAACATTGTACAGTAAAAAAAAAAAAACATGGTGATGTTTCATTTTATTGAGAACAAATTATAAAACGAGGTAGCCTGTTCCAGTGACTCCCTGGGGCATGCTGGTCAGCCAGCCTAGCCTCATCGATGGAGTTTGGGCCAGGTAAGAGGCTTTGTCTAAAAAAATATAACAAAATGGAAATTGGGGTAGATGTGACGGGAAGAATGACACTAGAAACAGATTTCAGACATCTATACACATATGCAAATGCACGCACACATGCACACATGAACAAAAATTAATTTGTCTGCAGATGTTGAAGGTGGGCTGGAGTACAAACAATGTCTTCAGGATAACACAGGACCCCTGTACTCAAGCACTCCCAACAGCTGTGCTTGCTTGCACAAGATCGAGCCAGTCAGCATCACAGCAGGATTTTAGAGGGGCCCAAGAGTCCCTTCACCTAATGGAGTAGCTACTGATGGGGGAATAGCTTTTGGGAGAGCCAGAGTCCATTTTCTTTAGGGTTGTGGTCTCTGGCATGTCATCCACGATCCATGGGTAGCAGAGCACCCGTGCATCTATGGGCGGCACAAACTGTAGAGGAATATTTTTAAAAGGGGGGGATATGATGTTAGGAGGGTTGGGTAAGTGGTAGGAAGGAGTTGGGGGAGGAGTGGAGGCGACTATAATATTAAAAATATGACTTTAGCAGAACAACACATAAGTACAAAAACATGTCTACTTCATTATCTACTTATTTGCATTTCTCTTGATTTAAAATAGTAACTCACATGCATTTAATCTTAAAAAGTAAAATAAAAAAATAGACTTTGTTTTAGATGGGGAAGGGAAAGTCTGTCTGTCTGTCTGTGCATAGGTTTTCAGACAGACAGGCAAGGGGGAAGACAGGAAGGTGCCATGCCAGGCTCCTGACAGTGCTTCTCTCGAGGATACTGGAACAGAGGATGTAGGAGAAAGTACATGGTTCCTTCACACTCTTCTTTTACCACTTGTTAGAAAGGCATGTAAGTGGCCTTACAGAAAAAATTCCTTTAACGACAGTGACGGGGCAAGGCACCGAGCCACCAATGGGTGTAGAACTTCAGCTTGAAATCAGTAAGCTATGTTTGGTGCTGTTGACTATGAATTTGACCATTATTTAACTAATGGTTCATAAATGATACTGTCAATAAAGCTAGCCTCCACTATTAGCTATAGTGGAGTGTCCACTGTAGCTCACCTTCAGAGGAAGCAGGAGACTTGTGGTGACATTTTGAAAATCCATAACATAAGATACATTCCAGCACTGCCTGTGTCTCCAGGTGACCGCACTGTGGATTCAAGGAAGCATCTCCTCATAGAAGTATCCCCAGTAATTAAAGGAGAGGGAGTGGTGATTGACAGGGGCACATGCAACAGTTACCGATGGCTCATAGGCAGTGATTGACAATGCTTACATTACACAAAGAGGCTAGATGCACATTACTAACACCTTTGAAGGAAACCTGACTCATAGCAAGCCTTTACATCTACCAGTTCAGGATGATGAGATGGCTCCATAGCTAAGGAAGAGTACCTGCCTCCAAGCCTCAACAATCTGAGTTCAATATCTGGGATGCATCTGGTAGAAGGAAGAAACTGACTGGTAAGTTGTCGTCTGACTTCCACGTGTGACACACATACACACCCAACAATGGGGAGACTCTATACCACAAAGGATCTACTCTTTAACACAAAATTTGTAGGGAACAAAGACACAAAAGGATAAAGCTGCAAGTTAAAGAAAACAGCTGCAAAAGACAAACTTGTGCATGTCAGTTAGGTGTGAGACTAGATATCTGATTCTAATATTGTTTGGTGAAATCATTTTGTGGATTTTTTTTAAAGGAACACATCACTTGGAGGTATATATTGAAATTCTTTGTGATAAATATTTGTGATGTTAGTAATTGCTTCAAAACAATTAGAGGTGGATGGAGTATAGAAAAGAAATTAAGATTGGCCTGTGTGTTAATTGCCAAGGCTGGTAGAGGAGTATGTGAGAACTATTCTATTATTACATTCTGGTTTAAGTTTACATGCTTATCATACAATGTGTGTGTATGTGTGTGTGTGTGTGTGTGTGTGTGTGCATGTGTGTAGTCAGTATCTTTCCAGACCCCAAACTGGAAGCAACTCACAGTTAATGCTTTTCAACAGCTTCACATGATAAGATCCAATACAACAACTATGTAGTTAAATGACATCACATTCATGAATTTCAGACACAATTGGGACGGAATCATCCTGACCCAAGAAGATGCACCACATCCACAGAGGCTGAAGCATCTTGCGTGTCATCCTTGCGCAGGGGCCATGCTAATCTCTGTATTGTTCCAGTTTTAGTACATGTGCTGCCAAAGTGAGCACAGGAGGCTGAAGACCTTACATTCCCACTGCAGGGCACACAGGCTCCAGCTTCTCCACTTGGGGTTATTTACTTTTGCTTCCTAACAAGCAGCTTCCTAATGGGTGATTAGATGTGGCTTCTCCTTGAGTTTTGTTCTGCACCTCTTTAGTGATCAGGAATGTTAAACATCTTAGCTCTCGCCGCTGATCTGCCTTCTTTGGAGAACCAGCCTCTCATGCCCTTGCCCCAGTTTTTTTTTTTTAAACTGGGCTGTTTTACTTGCTCGCAAACCTTCTCTCTATTCCAGCGTCAGATATGTGACTTGTCAATGTGTTCTCATGTTTTGTGCATTGTCTCTGCTGACATTGGTCTCTTCTGACAGCATCTTTGATGCATGCACAGAGCTTTCGTTCCACACTTCCTGGCTACTTTCAGTTCTCACATTATCAAGTCCCTGATTCTCTTGAGTCAATATTTTTTTGATTAGACAAGGATTCTACTTCCCCCTTTTGTTTGTGTATGGAAACCATCATCATTAGTTCAAAAGACATCTCCTTTCCCTGCTGACTAGTCTTGGTAACACTATTCAAAATCACTTGACCCTTTGGAAGGGTTTAGCTTTTTAAATTTACAAACAAAATTGCTATATGATGTAGCAATTCTATTTAGATGTATTTATCCAAAAAAAAATTGAAAACACAGCCTTGAAGAGATATTTGAACATTTGTATTGTAGCATTGTCACAACAGTTGCCCCAACTCTGCACTAGAGGCACCCCAAGTCTGAACTTCAGATGGGTCAATGAAATGAGTGAGATCCACCAAAAGGAATATTAGTTAGCTTTGAAAAGAAAATTCTTATGTATGCTACAGCCTTGAGGACATTACATTAAGTGAAAGAAAACAATCGCCAAACAATAAGTGTATAGTTTTTCTTATACAGGGTAGTGAAAAGGATCTAAAGCCATAGAAGCAAAATGGGAGTCATCAGAGGCCCAAAGGAGAGAGAATGGAGAAGTGTGGCTTGACAGGCTCAGTTTCACTTTCATTGTGAGGACCTGAATACCATCCTGTTATGTGCTCAAAATGGAGAAAATGGCAAATTTTGTATTAAATATATTTGTCATAATAATAATTTATTTTCTTTCTTTCTTTCTTTTTTATTTTTTGGTTTTTCGAGACAAGGTTTCTCTGTGTAGCCCTGGCTGTCCTGGAACTCACTCTGTAGACCAGGCTGGCCTCGAACTCAGAAATCCACCTGCCTCTGCCTCCACAATAATAATTTAAAGAATTTAAAAGTCATGTATATTAAGTGCTTACATTTGTATTTAAGGTGAAAACTAACCAACTATGCTAGATAAAAGGATAGTTAACTTTGAGGAAAACTGTGGGCAAATTTACAAGAGTCACTGGTTGGATATGTGGTCAGAAGTCTATACCCCTGTGGTGGCTAATGACTGCTGAATACTTATGATATTTACACTTTCTGTGAGGATGTTATACTTAAGTTAAATAATGGTGTTTTGGTTTTACTTTTCGAGACAGGGTCTTGTTATATCACTGAAGCTGGACTTGAAGTCACAGTCTCCTTGCCTCTCAGCCTTCTGAGTGCTGAGGTTGACAAGCAAACAACATGCATGCCATGTCAAAAACAAACATTAAGAAAAAGTGCTCAAAAAGAAAGGTTTACAAGTTTTTCCTTTGCAGTGCTTCAGGTTACCTTTGAAAAGCCAAGATGGGCTGGGCGGTGGTGGTGCACGCCTTTAATCCCAGCACTTGGGAGGCAGAGACAGGTGGATTTCTGAGTTCGAGGCCAACCTGGTCTACAGAGTAAGTTCCAGGACAGCCAGAGCTATACAGAGAAACCCTGCTTGAAAATACCAAAAAAAAAAAAAAAAAAAAAAAAAAAAAAAAAAAAGAAAGAAAAAAGAAAAAGAAAAGCCAAGATGGGTTGGTTCTCTGCAGAGAGATTGTGGGAGCCCAGCTGGCTTCCTATGTCTCAGCCGTTGGGAGTGGGCTAAATGCAGGGATCTTGTCAACAGCAGGAAATGCCTCTTGAAACAAGAGTTGAAGAGACATCCAAGGTCAGAGCTTAGCAGGCAAGGGCCAGGCCACCAAGGCTGTAACACACACTGCATTAAGAAGGTTCAGGCAGAAGTGGGTCCCAGGCAAAGAGCCTTAAGGACCAGAGCTGAACCAAAGAGCTGAGCCTAAAGAAGCCTGTGGTGTGTTCAAATGCAAGTTAGTGTTTCTCTGTGGGTGAGGTAAATGGTAGTGAGAGACTGGGCCCATTTCAGACTGGGGGAAGAGCTAAAATACAAGGACCAAAGAGCAGGAACTCTGGCCTGGACAAGGGAGGAATCAGTAGAAAAAACTGAAGATATGGAAGAATTTGACTAGCACTAGCAATGTTCACAGTTCACATAGGTCAGTCAGTCACTGGACAACAAGAATCAGAAAACTGGATAATAGTGTCCAGTTTTCCTAAGTTATAGGGCCAGCTTGGCAACCTGGGTCAGGTTGACTGTAGTACTTGTAGGCTGTTCACTGGTGAAATCTAAAATGCAGAGACCTCCAAACTCAACCACCAATATATTAAGGAGTCTCAGGTTCAGAGTCACAAGGACAAGGGTCCAAGTTCCTGCCCTGTGACTTAATAGCTAGGGGAGGTTGACAAAGTTGTTTCCAGGGTTTGGCTTTCTCACCTGTAAAATGAACACAATAATGCTTGGCAGGGTGTCTGTGAGGCAGTGGAGTAGTTGACAAATCTGGGTGACTTTGCCCGTAACTTTGCACCAATTTCATTCTAGGATGTTTATCTCCCTCAGAGCTCAACACTATTGCTTCTCAGTCTTGAGGTCCAGTGTAGATCTGAAGTGCACAGCTTGTGACTATACACATGATAAAAGTACCAGCAACCAAGAGCCATCTAGAGTGTCTCAAATGCAGGTTGCAAAAGAGTCAGAAACAGAGACCTTGAGTCTGAATCCACACTATCTTGGGTTGTAAATGATAGTAAGCCACTTAGCTCCATCATCCCCACACCTTCTCATTTTCAACTCTTTAATGAGACAGAGTGACCGGGAGAACCACCTAATCACACTTGGAAGGACTTATAAAAATGTTTAGGCCTATTTTATGCCAAGAAATTATTTTTGCTGCATTTTTAAAAATCAAAATGTTTCATATTGGTGTAGCATGTAGTTCCTAGTACCCCACTTTAAGCTCTGGGTGGACCATGCTCCCAGCCTGGCCCAGGTTCCCTTGTATCCACAGATGAGACCCACACATTAGCTTATCTTTGACATGTTTTAGCTCAGTGGCCCTGCTTTTCTAAGTCTTCCTTGGCTATCATGCTCTTCATTTCACTCCCGGCTCAGCACTTCTAATCTCTACTCAATTTTAGTTGCTCAGTTACCTTTAGTCCTAGATCAGCACCCTAAATCTGCCCTCAGCTTAGTTGTGTTTCTAATATCCCGCCTGCTACCCCAGGCCCCATCGGAGAAGTAGCCAATGGTTACTCTACCCTAGATCTCACATGGTTGGTGACTCTTTCTCCCTCTGAAGCATCGCAAATCCTTTCCTCTCTCCTGTGTCTACTAGCTTTCGTGGGAACCTGGGAGTCCCACCTATTTCACCCAGCCATTAGTCACTAGCATCTTTATTGTTCAACCAAGAACCAGTTGGGGAACAGGACCTTCAGTATTCACACACAGATTCAAAGCATCAGAAACACCTCCTACATAGTGGAAGAAAATATTTCTGCTCTGTTTTTTTATAGTTTGTCTAAATGTTAATAAGTTGGTATAGCCTCTGATATATGATCAATGCCACATCTGGTAATAGATACAATGTCCAGATTTTTTTTTTCTCTCTTGCTATGGAGTGCTACATGACCAGCCAAAATACCAACATTCTAAGATGATTGCTGCTCATCACCTCAAGTCTTGTGTGTGTCTGAAGCTAGCCCAGAGACTTAGAAACCTGAAACCATAATGTCAAGCTAGGGCAGCTTGCACCTGTGGACCTCTTTCAAGTTGTTCAGCAGAATTCAGTTCCTCACAGTCACAGAACTGAGGGTCTCAGTACCCAGAGGTCACCTGTTCCCTAACGTGGGACCTTCTATACAGGACAGTTGATTTCCTCAAGGTCAACAACAGGGTATGTTGCCTGCTCTAAGCTTCTCCTGTCTCACTTTGGTAGGCTCCCCTCACTGGTCTACCCTCTCCCAGGATAATCCCCCTTTTGTATGATCTTACAGTCTTTTAATTTGGACTTTGCAGACAATTCCTTCAGCTTTGCCCCATATACAAGGAGATCATTTTAGAATTCTGAATTTATTGTGGTGTCTCGTTTCCTTCCGTGGCCTCCTACTCCACTTGGGGGCTGCATCTAGATGGCCCAAGTGGAAAACTTACTTATCATTCCTTTTGTAGCTTTGCCTCCATTTCTCTGGAGATTCCACCCACCCTTCCCTCCTCACCACCCGCCCCCTGCAAATGTGTTATGGCAGATAGCCATTGCCTAGAGTGTTATTCACTGGGTTGGTTGAGGAGCCCTTGGAGAAGCCAGCTCTAACATCTTAAGCTGTTTGGACACAGAAGGTGGCTTTATCTCAGGTAACCAGATTGAGACTCATGGTGCAAAACATGTAAGTGAACTGAGAAAAGAGTACTTTGTGGTCTTTGATTCAGCATGTGCAGATAAGGCAGTCTGGTTGGTTACTGGTGTCAGCCAGGATAATAGCTTAGCTGTCACCAACTCATTATTCCTGGTCCCAGCCTTCAGGCTTTGGAACACCACCAGCAAAGATCAACCCACTTCTTTAACAGTATACATCAAGTTCTTTCATTGGAGTTTATACAGGACACCTAATGATGGGATCTCTCTTGGAGCCCATGAACAAAGAAAGTTTTCCAACTTTTCTGGGCCTTTACCACCCTGCCCCATTCTCCAGTGTCAGTGGAATGATCAAGCAACAGCAAAAACCATTCCTAAGACTTGAGCTGGATGCATCCTGGACCTGTGAGGAAAATAAACGCCACAGTCCCATGAAAACCGTACTGTATCTCTGGTGGGCCTTTAAATTAGAACCTCATGACAGGCTTGATCAAGTAAACAGCAATATCTCCTTTGTAAACCTGTGAGACACTGTTCACTAGGAGAAGTGAAACTTGACACATGCACGCACACACACTCACATACGCACACACTCACGCAGGCGCGCACACACACACACACACACACACACACACACACACGCACGCATGGCCTACTAGACTGTGAGTTCTTCAAGGAAGAGGTCAGTAGCTTATTCTCAGTTTGATTCTTATTGCCTGGCACACAGTTCTGCTCATAGCAGCCTCTTAACGAGACGGGTAAATGAAAAACTGAAAAGACATTCATTCAACTTTGCTTAACTTCTTCCACATACCCAGAATTAAATAGCTTTTCTTTAATTAGCAATTTTTTGACCAGACAGCTGGTTGTTCAATTTCATTGATTTGTGAGTAAAAATTCAAAGCTGCCACCCTACCCCCTTCACGTTCATAAGACCATCTGGCTTAGTGGAAAGGAAAAGAAAACTTGAGGAAATTAAGTAAATGACGTCAGGGCTGGAACGGAAGCAGTTATGCTAGGGGCTGTTTTGTTTGTTTGTTTGTTTGTTTTTGAATGCTTTATGTCAGTTTCCAATAACTACACACAGCATACAATATGTTATCAGGGCTAAAAGGATAAAGGCTATGACAATATAATAGCTAAACATTTCGCTTTATTTACTACATATTAAATATATACGGCTTCACTCTACTGCCTATTAGGGGGTATACGACCTGACAGTGTCTCTGGAAGCAGGCTCAGCTATCTCTGAGGCAGGGCGTGGTGTTCTTGATGAACCTAAAGGAGTTGGTGTCCAACAGGTCCAGCTATCTCTCGGCCAGAGGGCTATACTTGACCACGAAGGAAATGTTTGACTGTAGATAATGTTTGACCACGAAGAACGCTTGCCCTCGAAGCGTTCTTCCTTGGGTGGTCTCAGATGGTCTCTGGTCATTGTGGCAGACAGAGTCTGGAGGCTCAGGAGGTTCACGTCAGCAGCCATGGCTACCAAGAGCAAGGGATAGAGAGAGAGAGAGATGCTAGCTTGTCTCCTAGCTGCCTCTTTAAACTATTTTTGACGTCACACTGAAGCAGGGTTTAGATAACCACTCGCGTCTGGTTATCTTCTCAAGTTGTTTACTTTTCTATGGAAAATTTTCTGTACAAGTGTATACTTCTAATATCTCTCATTTTGGCAAAACATCTTTCATATATTATTCTAGATAACTAATATATCAAAACAACTAACTGCAAATAACTTATTTCAAAACAGCTCCAATCATTTCCTATTACAAGGTGGAGCAAGTCTTGCTGCAGGCCTGCTCCTTACATTCCATCCCCTGATACCTGAAATGATGTCAACATGAAAGGTATCACTCAGTGAGCGCAGTCGGGGGATTTACAGACTGTCGGCGCAAGGCTTTTTGGTAATTTCCATCCAACATATCTGTTATACCATAATCTCCTCTCATACAATCTATGGCATTAGGTAAAGGTTTATTAATTTTATCTGTACTCCATACTTTATACCAATGTAAATAAGCTGCAAACTCAAACAACAAATCCAAAATAAAAGGTCTACAAAATACTCTTGAGCAATAAGCTTCTAAGCTTTTGGGTTTTTGTTCTCTATCAAGGTAATTCATGGCACAACGCCAATCTCCATCACGTAAATACAAAGCTTCCCAAGGGTGATGTCTAATCATAGTTCTGCACATTTCATAATGTGGATAGTTTCCCTTGGCAATATAACAACTAATCAGGCTGGCTAAAATATGACACATGTGGTCAAAGGGGTGTTTATGTATTCTATGCTGTCTGCAATGATTTTCATGATGTAGGATGATGATATGGATTCTGACACTGCTCCTCTGTGACAGTGGCTACAGCAGAGTAGCGGGAGGGTCGTAGACACCCAGGCTGAGTCTTCTTTTTACCTGGCGGCGCGAGGCAGCTAAGGGAGGGCCAAGGGGAGGGATTTGGTTAAAATAACCAGTGTTAAAGTAACCAGTAGCCTGCTGTATTAGTCAGGGTTCTTTAGAGTCACAGAAGTTATGATAGTCTCTATGTAGTAAGGAATTTATTGCAGACTTACAGTCTGTAGTCCAACTCCCAACAATCCACTCCCAACAATGGTCGGCAGCAGCTGTGAATGGAAGTCCGAGGATCCAGCAGTTGCTCAGTCCCACAAGGCAAGCAATTGAAAAAGAGCGAGCTTTCCTTCTTCCTTATATAGGTCTCCAGCAAAAGGTGTGGCCCAGGTTAAAGGTGTTACCACACCCTTAACCCCAGGTGACCCCGATTGAACTCGCAGATCTTCCAGTCCCAATCTTCTAGGATTCATAGCCACTATGCCACCACACCTCCAATCCCAGATGATCTTGAACTCATAGATCTCTCTATCTTAATCCTCTGGGATTCGTAGCCACTACACCTCAAGATCTCCATGGCAAGATTCAGGTAGGAAACTTGTTATCTCTCAGCCTCTAGATTAGGGCCAGGTGAGCCCTCCAATTCTGGATTGCAGTTCATTTCAGATACAGTCAAGTTGACAACCAGGAATAGCCACTACACCTACTTTGGATAGCAAGATGAGTCGTAACCCCACCCCAGGCTCCGACAGGTCTTCTCATTCGCACAGCTCTCAGAGTGGGTGCTGGTCGGAGCTAAGGGAGTCCGATAGGAGTTCCCAGGGCTCTATTAGTGAGGACGAGGAGGACAAGAATGAGCGCCGGTCCAGTGGGCCAGAGCTCCAGGAGTCCAAGTGTAGAAGTGCCTGGAATTGGATTGGTGGTGAGTTCCCTTCTAAACCTCCACTATCTCACCTTCCTGGATTACCCTCTGATCTGCTTCTCCTGTCTTTTTCCCTAGGCCTCCTCTTTCTGCTGGAAGGATGTTGTTATCCATGGCTGTCTGGGTGTACAGGTCAGAGGGAGTGGCAGGACTCAGGGGAGGGCAGAAAGATTTGGCCCCACCAAGCATAGAGGGATCCAGATCTGATTGGGTCAGTGTTCCCAGAAACTGGAAGGATCTAGAATCTTGAAGTCGGGGCTTGAGTGGATTAGGGCCTCTACACATCAGTTTTCACCTTGGTTCCTCAGAAAAATCTGCTCGGTCCTCTTCTTGATCACTACCATGGCTACCATCTTTCTGGCAGGTGAGGAGCATCGATTCTCTGGGGCCCTACCTCTGCACCTTTGCAGCCAAGTCCAGCTCCCCTGGCCTCTGGCCTACATCCCATTCTAGTGACGCCCAAATTGGTCTCTCTCCCACGTGCTTCTGCAGCCCTAGCTTTCACCCCAACTCCTTACTTTCTTCCTTGTCCTCTTACATCAGAGGACACCTTTCCCATTTTGCTTTCTCCAGCAATCTGTTTGAAGATTTTGGTCTAATACATATCTATCCTCTCCAGCCAACCCTATCATTATGAGCACTCCGAGGCCCAGCAACTGCAGCAGAAAGTGTCCAGTGTTCTTAAGGCGAGTCCCATGCCCAGTTGGAAGGCTCAGAGGTCTAGCTGGCTGTGCTCACTTGTAAGGCTGCTTTGGAGCTCCCTCATCCTGGGTCCCACTGTGGGGAATCTTTCTCAAGGCCTTTAAGTTCCTACATCAGAGCATGGAGTTACTGAGAAGCGGGCCTACCTGTAAACTAGCTCACAATTCTCCTGGTCTACCCCTTTGCCTTTTTAGAGAGAAAACTGAATAGGGACTTATAAGCTGGACCATGCACAGAGCTCTGAAGGTAAGACACAGATATGTGGGAGAAGCTGTCTATGATGGTCATAGACAGCCATTCTACGGCACTGATGAGAAGTCCTTGTCAGAGCCCCTAAAAGTGATTTGTGCCTGTTCAGACGCCTCCATCGAACTTGAAAAGTCATCAACCCATTACAAGAGGAGGAAAGCTGTGTCTTAGAGCCAGATCTGCCCATCCTCTGTCACATGGAAGGTGGGCCTGGAGCCAGAGTGCTTGGGGACAGTACCAAGGGGCAAGAGCTGGGGTAAGAACAGGAGTCAGCCTGGTGCAGGGAGGAGTGGAGCTGAGGTCAGTTTGGCTTCAGAAGGCACCTCACTGGAAGCAGACTGACACAGTGTAGTGGGGCTCGAGCCAGGTAGATTCTGGAGTTAAAGCGAAGTGAACTGTAAATGTTGGGGGACCCAGCATTGCCTTATCTGGCTAGGCAAGAACAAGGGCAGAAGGCAGAGTTCTGGGCTGAGCAGCAGTCCTAAGACTGGGCTTCTGGGTTTGTCTTACATTCTGATGGTTTGCCAAAACCCCTGCAGCCAGGTATATTCCCTGGAAACTGCTGGGCTTTTGAAGGTAATCACGGCTACATGGTGATCTGATTGATGGCTTGTGTGCAGTTAATCGACATCACCCTGCAGCATCCTCCACCCATCGTGGCACACACTGGAGGAACTACCAATTCACCTCGAGAATTGGAAATCTTTGTGAGTGAGGCTGAGGCCTGGAGGTTGGGGAGTTGTGACTAGGGAACACTAGGCAGTGGTGTTTGCTCATCTACAAACTGGACATACTTCCCTCTGCCTCACAGGCTGCTCTAGGTTTATAAATCGACATAACCATATGTAGATATTAGGTATGGCTTGCCAAACTCTATACATATATTTTATTGTATCTACAAGACCTATGAAGTACAACGAGCGATCACAAACTCAGTCACACTACTTAAAAAAAAAAACTCCTTTTTTTAAAAAAAAAATGTATGAGTGTTTTTGCCTGTATGTACACCGCATGCATGCTCAGTGCCCCGGGAAGTCGGGTGCTACTCTGGGAACTGAAGTTAAGAACAGTTATGAGCCACCATGGGGGTGCTGGGAACCCAACCAGGGTCCTCTGTAAGAGCAGTCTTTCTGGCCCTGCTAATAACTTCCTAATGCATGGTTTGCATGCCTAAGACAGGGTCACTCTATGCAGGCTGACTTAAACTTAACAATCTTGAATTAGCATTGCTGGTTCTAGGACATGCTGGCTATTACTGGTTTCTTTAAGGCTATGTTCCAAACTACATACCCTGCCATGAGAACCTAAGCCAGAGCATGGGAGGTTACTGCTTTCTCTCCTCTCCCTCTGTATCTCACTGTTCTCACACACACTTCATCCACCAGGGCCTCCAAGCCGAAGACAAGACTGAAGTGTTCTTGGGAAAATTCATCTTTGATGTGCAGAAATCTGAAATCCAGACTTTCCACCTCCAGGTATGTTTATCTCTGGGGGTGACAGGGCAGGATGGGGAGGACAATCTTGACAGAGCAGTTACTGGCATGATCCATTTGTCTCCTCAGAATGACCCTCCATCTGCCTTCTCCGAGGTGAAGATTCAAGTTCTAAGCAACTGGGGCAATCCAATTCTTTACAATTTTCTATCAAGTCCACTTCCATGGCGTGCAGATCCCAGAGTTGGCCTATGATAATGCCACAGAGGTCACAGAGGGACTCCATTAAAAATGCTGTAGATTTGTGCTAAAGAAAGTGCATCGGTGCTAGGAGTGCATCTTTTGGGGAATGCCCCTGAGGTCTGTGGTATAGCAGTGTGACAGGAGATGCCCCTCAACCCATCCCCTTTGCCCGGGGAAGTCCAGAGGGCAATTTCACTATTTGTCATCTCAAGCTTTTGGGAAGAGTCGCCTTTCTTCTAAGTGAGCTCTTCTCCACTACAATGTCATGGTTTTTTTGCTAAAAAAAATTTTCAAGACATTTAAGAAACAAAATTTCTGATTCTTTTCTCTAGCTCTGCCATAGCCACTTAAACTGAGCAAAAAGGTATGGCTTTCATCTTAAAGACAAAGTTAGAATACAGATAGTTATTTTGAGTTCAGGAAAGTGACTTCCTTTGCCCATGGCAACTTAAAGTTATACGCCTCAAAGTCCCTTTAACTGATCTAGGAGGCAAGGCAGGTCTGTAAGCTGTGCTTCAAGAAACTCCAAGGATTCTGAGACTAGCTAGCATTTTACAAAGGAAAATTTACAATTTTTTTCCTGGGATTCCCAACAGTGGCTATTTAACGCCAGACCAAAGAGACAAAATATGACTGAAGGGCAAAAGCGCAGAGCCTGGCTGCCACACCACCCCCAAGAAGATAAAACACAGGAAGAAGAGATTGAAAGGGATTCTCCAACATCAGGATCAATCTTCATACTATTCCTTCTTTCCATTTTTTGGACATAGGGTCTCATTTAACCCAAGGGCCTGGCCTTGAACTCCTAATCCTCCTACTTCTGTGGAAGAGTGCTGGAATCGCAAGCATGCACCGCTGGACCCTAGTCCTGTACAGTTCCCCCAACTTTGTGCAACTTCCAGGTACCTCAATGTGCTCTGACTGCTTTGTCCTCTGTTCCCATCTGGAAGCCACCAACTGTTTCCTGCTCTTAATGAACTCCCAGGGGGAAAGATGGCCACTTATTTTC
This sequence comes from Mastomys coucha, assembly GCF_008632895.1. Taxonomy (NCBI): domain Eukaryota; kingdom Metazoa; phylum Chordata; class Mammalia; order Rodentia; family Muridae; genus Mastomys; species Mastomys coucha. The sequence goes on from NW_022196913.1 coordinate 97,476,188, forward strand.
TTGCTGTGCTTGGGCTGGGCATGCAGTCTCTGCTGCCTGAACAAGGCCCTTGCCTCCGCGAGCTATGCTCTTAGATAGGAGAAAGGCTTGTATGTTTTAAACTTCTTGGAAGTCTACTACACCACACAAGTCCCCAGGCTCCATTTCCCTAATTATTGGGCCCCATTGTCACAGTACAGGACTAGTGACAAAGTGGGCAGTGGTGTCGGGAAAGTGTCCTCAGCTAGCTTCTGGTGCTAAAGAAAGGCTTTTCTAGGATGAGGCCACCAGTAATACTCGAAGTGCTAGTACTCTGAAGGACATAATCGAAGGAATAATCAGGGGCCTCATGATAAACGGTATAAAATGTGGTCCCTGCCTGGAGGCAGCACAGCCTCCTATTGTCAGGTAGCCAAACCCAAATCTGCTGTGTGTGTCTTTGGCTGTTAGGCCAAAAGATTTGCAATACCCTCTCTAAGTGGCTTTCTGAACAGATCCACTGTGCCCTTTCCCTCCATGTAACTTCGGATGGTGCTTGGATCTATCCCTCAAGGCCAGCTTTGCCTACCTGTGACTTCAGACAATTAATTTGCCCTCTCTGAGCCTCAGAAGCCTTCATTTGTAAAATGGAGATAATGTCCACACAAGGAACTCAGTGTGTGAGGCTTAGGTGAGATTCTGTATCATGGACATTTGCTTCTCTCTCCAGCACCCATGAAGAAATGGGGGCAAACCCCTAAGTCGCCCGTGTGATGCAACTAGGTGTGATGGAGGCCACAGTAAACGTAGCTTGGCACCTAACCAAGTTGTGTCAGAAAGTTCTGGGCATCAGTTTGCACCTGCACGTTCCCCTTCTTCTAGCCCACTCCTGGATTTTTCTCATCTCAAAGCCCAGCAACTTCCCTGGTTCTAAATCCCATATTTGCTCATGGGACTTACAGATCCAGCTTCTCAGGCGCAGACAAAGATTCTCAGTTGTCCTGCAGACATCTTAGAGCTCTTGGCCCACCTCTCTCAGGAGGCATCTAGACTTCACATACTACGCCATACCTGGGTTCCCAGAGGGCTTAGGGTGCTGCACCTTTTAGTGGTGAAGAGGACTGTCAACATTAAGCTCAATAGAATCTGGTAGGAGGTGGGGACTCTGCCCATGGGGACCTTGATGAAGTCTAATCAGAGGTCAAAGATTCTTAGATGCTCTTTTTAAAAAACTGTAATGTCCCCCCTGAGTCCCATCTGACTAGGCTCAGCACATATATTCTCTTCTCAAAGAAGCCATATAGATTCAGAGTTATAAGCTAAGGTACCCCCCCACCCCTGTTATCTCAGGAAACATTCCATTTATTATCATTTCTACTTGTGTGCTTAATGGTTTGTTCACCGTTTTTCTTCCCTTATTTTTATTAGGCTGTATAGAAGAGACGTTCCAAAAGAAGAAGTTAGGTTGGGGGTGGGTTCTGCATCCCTTTCACTTAGGGCTGGAGTCAAAAGTTGCTCATGTAGGGAGAGACATTTTCTTCAGTGATGTAGCCATTAGTAAGTTGCCCATATTCCCATAAATAACCCCTCATTAACATTCCTCGTTGTAACCCTAGTTAAACACCTTGTTTCATTAAAGAAAGGAAAAAGGTCTCACTATCTTCTCAGTCACATGACCAAATGCAGCTAGCTACCTGGTACTCTGGAAAATGTGCTCTTTTCTTCAGGGCATTTTTGCAGCCAACTAAAAATTAGAGCTTTCACAGTGATGGGTCATTGTGGATTTTGAGGAACAACTAATGGACTCCCTTTGATTGTAAGTAACATTGTTGAGTCTTCAAGTATTCAAACATTAGCATGAGTGTTTGGTCTGTGGAGATGTGCTGGTGGCTTAGGTTAGATGGTTGGGTAAAGCTTTCAGTGAAGTGGGTAGGTGTGAGGCATGAGTTGGATGGAGGTAGATCACCAGGACCTATCAACAGATAACCACACAGGCACCTGTGATGGAACAGCGAAGCACGCCCCAGTCACACCAGCGGGAGCTTTCTTCCTATCTTATTTACCTTCCCAGGCATTTATTTCTTAACTACCCAGCTAAGTCTCAACCCGCTCTTGTTGCAAATCAGTGTAGGTCTTAACCCACTCAGGTTGGAAATCCCATTTGCATCTGTTCTGTACCATTTAACTAGCTAACGAAACCTGAGTGGCAATGTTCTCTGTATGCTGGCACTGGGCTGAGAATTCTAGTGCCAGGCATAGTTCCTGAGACATATCAAGGAGTCATAAACTGTAGCTCTTCCACTGCTGGGTCCTTTCCTTTGCCAGACAGACCGGTATCCATCACTGTTCAGTAGGAGAAGAACATGCAAATCAGCTTATCTGGAAAAGAATCGTGGTTTCTAAGAGACAGACAGCTGGCACCTGCCAACCCTCTACCCATTAATTCCACTGTTCTTGGTGGCCCCCTCCCTTCACTACCTTTTCCCCAGGAAATACGCTCTTCTTCCTGGATTAGACAGGCTATGTTGTCATGGCTTATCTTCAGAAGCCCAGTACAAATGTCATCTCTTCTCTGAGAGATTTCTGAGCCTCCACCCTTGAAGGCTGGAAGAAAGAGCCCCTTCCTCTTCCATCACTGTGCTTCCTGCTCCTGCTTCTGCTGCAGCTTGTCAGGTAGCAAGGAGGAGGTTGCCCAGCCCAGCCCCTTAGTCCTGCGATGTGCCATGCAGGTTTTCTGAAGAAAAAAAAAAAATCTATGAGGTGTTAAGGTGTCACTGAGGCCAGCCAGGTCCTTAGATGCTGACTATACATGGCTTATTCTCTACATTTTATATAAGATAGGAACCCCATGTTGGGTCTCACGTATCCTATTGGCATTTCCCCTTCAGGGTATCTGATCCTGAAAGACTCTCATATTTTCAGAGGAGGAGAGGGAAGGTTTGCTCTATCTTGTGATTTCTAAACCCCATACCTCTTCAAGGAGAGGATTTTGACAAGATGCTCAAGACCTTTTCCTCCAGTTGTCATTGTCCTTTCACCAAGGCACATATGGATGAGGAAAGGGCCGCAAGGCAGCAAGAGGGCTGTGTGGGTGCTTGGGAGGAAGCATCACATGCCAATGCCCTGTAGTCCCTTCTCCATGTTTGCCTTTCTCCTTAGTCTGAAGGCTCCTACACAGGCTCAAACTGCAAAACTACCTTTACTTTCAAATGCCACGGTTTGGGGAGATGCTTATTCAGTGAATGGACCTAAATATAAACAAACTGCTTAGCTACATGTCTAAGAACCTCACAGAATTATCTCCATGAATTTTTTTTAGCACAAAGATATTTAAAACTTCTATTAACAAGAGTTTGCAGTTCTTGACTCTTTTGAAATAAAATTCTTTAAAGACCTCAACTTGACCATATGTAAAAATAATGTAAAAAACAAAACAAACAAAAAAACATTTTAAAAGAGTATTGAGAAAATCAGGCATTAAATATACAAGTATGTTTTTGTATCAAAAAGAGATGTGTCTAGGCAAAAAAAAAAAAACTCCGAGCTGTCTAGATAGCATAGGTGGTTCTGGCTTATCAGGCCAATTTTCTTTCTCTCTTTCTTTCTCTCTTCCTTTCTCTCTTCCTTTCTCTCTTCCTTTCTCTCTTTCTTTCTCTCTTTCTCTCTCTCTCTCTCTCTTTCTTTCTTTCTCTCTTTTCTTTCTCTCTTTTTTTCTTTCTCTCTTTTTTTCTTTCTCTCTTTTTTCTTTCTTTCTTTCTTTCTTTCTTTCTTTCTTTCTTTCTTTCGAGACAGGGTTTCTCTGTATAGCCCTGGCTATCCTGGAACGAACTCTGTAGACTAGGCTGGCCTCGAACTCAGAAATCCGACTGCCTCTGCCTCCCAAGTGCTGGGATTAAAGGTGTGCGCCACCACCGCCCGGCTTATCAGGCCAATTTTCAAATTCTCAGCTGGTGGGTCAGCTGCTTTTGTCTCTTGGGCATCTTTTGGGTTGGGCTACTCTGGGCATCTGGGTGGGTAATTGAAGTGAGGCTGACTGTGAGGTGGCAGCTGACCTTGAGTCTCCTTTTGATTTCATTGTCCTCTCAGCTGGCCTCCTCTCTAGACAGGAGGACCTGTGCAGAATCTTAGTCTATTACTTTCATACATATCCTGTCCCTTTGTGCCAATAATCTCTTGCATCCTTGTTGTTAGTCCCTCTCTCCCTCTCTCTATCTAGCCCAGGAGAGCTGGAAAGCTGTAGTCAACACCCAGACAGTCTCCACATGCAGCAAGGGGAAAATGTTTGCCTGCAGTCGGTTATTTTGGGGCCAGACCTTGGGGTGTATTCATGAGTCCCTCATTTTTTTCCCCTACCTTCATTGTTGTGGTAAATGCTGCGCTTGTAATTGCATGGTGGACTCAAATGATGCAGATGCCTTACTTAAGCAATGGTTATGGTGGGTCCAGAGCGTACTTAGTGCCTTGACTGTGAACTCTACCAGTGCCTGTCCCATCTGGTGCACCTGCCCAACACCAAAAACTATCAAAAACGCCACTGCGTCTCCCACATTGTGCAGTCAAGTGCCCAGAGTCAGCCTCCTTCCTGGGAGTCTGGTCTTCGCTGATGTCATTCCTATTAGGGAAATCATTTCTTCATCTAATTATGTTGCTGTCTTGTGGGTCTCCATCTGGCTGCCCATAGTTGCTCTACCTCTGAAGGCTGATGTGGCAGCTTCAGTCCCTCCTGGGGTCCGATGTAGACCTGGTCTCCAGTCAGAGGACAAGCGCTCTCATATTGTACTTCATGAAGCCCAGAGAATTAAAAGACTGTATCTAAAAGTATTGCTGATACTTAATCCAAGTCTCGCATGCTTTAAGACCCACACTACCTCCACTGGGTCAGAAAACAGGAAAAAAATAATTTATAAGGGTTTGTGCTATTATCAGAACCTTGGCTCCATTGGCTTGCCCAGCCATTGAACTAAATAAATCCCTTCCTCAGGGACATCTGGAAGGCTGGGGAGAGAGAATAATCAAGAAAGGGATTTAATGCTGCATGCTGCTGCTTCTGGGTCATGGTGGCTGAGGGGAGACTTTGCCACTTTGCAAAGAATTCCCCAGTTTTAGTATCTTGACATTACTGTAGACCTAAAAGAGCTTTTGTTTAAATGGGTTGTGCCTTATCAATTTTTGCAATAGAAATTTTAAATTTTAAAATAAAAATTGGGAGGTCAGGTATCTGGAGAGATGGCTTTGGAGGTTAGTGGTGTTTTCTGGTCTCATAGTGGGCCCAAATTTTTTCCCAGCACTCATGTCAGACAGCTCACAATTGCCTGTGACTCCAGTTACAGATCTGACAACCTTGACAACCTCCTTTGGCTTCCAGGCACCTGTATGCACATCAGCGCACACACACACACACACACACACACACACACACACACACACGCACGCACGCACGCACATACACACACATATGCACGCACATACACACATACTTTAAAAATAATTTTACAATTTAGCATTCTTTAAAAATGAAGATGTGGAGACCAGTATTGCTTTTTTTGCTTCTTGACTTTTTAAACAGAGAAGATAGAGTCTTCAGTCTGTCTCTGTATTTCTTTTACTCAAAGAGAGGCCTTGACCTGAAATATATGCAGATTGTCTATCTTCACACAGCCATGTAGCTGCAAGAAATCCAGAGAGAGCCAGGTGGTGGTGGCACACACCTTTAATCCCAGCACTTGGGAGGCAGAGACAGGTGGATTTCTGAGTTCGAGGCCAGCCTGGTCTACAGAGTGAGTTCCAGGATAGCCAGGGCTACACAGAGGAGAAACCCCTATCTTGAAAAACCAAAAAAAAAAAAAAAAGAGAGAGAGAGAGAGAGAGAGATCCAGAGAGGTACTTTAATAAATAACCTTTACAAGAAACCTAAGAAGTCCGATGATTTTTTTTTTAAAGCCAGTGGAATTTACCTAAATATTAATTGCAAAAAAATTGCAATGTGAAATTTGAAACCATATTATTGTAATGTTCGTGTTCTGTCATACATTGTATCATCATACACCTTAATCTATGCCGATTGAGCTACCAGGGAGAGTTAGGAACTTAGTTTACTCAGCTTCACTAAGTATAATCCCATATTTTCATGCAGTAATAGTTTCTTTAAAGGCTACACTTATAATACCACTGATAAGAGGCAGAAACATCTTTAAGCACTGGAAAGCTGCCACATACATAGTTAGCAAATGAATTTTTTTCTTCAAAATTCTAATTTTCGGTTGACAGCTCAGATGTTATTATTGGCAACAAACTATGTCATTTGCTGTCCTGGATATAATAGGCTCACTTTGTTCATTTCTTAAGGAAGTGACTTCCAAGTCTCCATGTGAATAACTATAATTCGTCAGCTACAGAGTTCTCAGAGAAACTCATATTACATGGGGAAGAAAAGGATAGTTCAGCTTGTAACTCAAATGTCCCAGAAGCCTGTCTGTCTGGATGTCCTTCTCTGCTGCCTGGCATCTTTCAGGGTTCAGCTTAGCATCATTGCCAGGACAACATCACTGACTTCCAATCTGTTTGTGCCTCCTCTCTGGGCTTCCACAATCATTCATGTCAGGTTTAGAAATGCTTGGGAAGTAGCACATAGTAGGTACCTTTAGAAATGCTCAGGAAGTAGCACATAGTAGGTACCTCTATATTTAGCAAGTGAATAACTTGGGTTGAGCATGAATAAGCATGTCAAGCCTACACATCCCTCGGTAAACTGATGAGTTGTGGAAGTGATAGTGGTTTTTCATTTGTTTTCTCTCTAGCTCTAACTTAATACATTTTGTTTTCTAGAGATAATCTGGCATCAGTCTTTCCAAGGGCTTAGAAATCACCCATCTTCAAAGTTTTTCCAGGTCAGTATGTGATCTTGGATGACGAATGAAGTCTAAATTCAGAGATGTGTTTAAATCCCAGATCTGCTACACACCTAGTTGTTCAATAGCCTTGAGGTTTGATTTTAATGGGGAAAGTAATAGGACCTCTACAAAGGTTGTTTAATAAATTCCTTCAAGATTTTATGGTGGGGATTCCATAAATTCATGCAGGAAAAAAAAAAAAAAACACAATGGGGCCTGGAGTGTGGAGTGTGGTAAGCACTCACTAAGTGTCTATTTGCATCTAGTGATTTGGGCACAAGGCAGGAAGGAAACTAGGAGAGAAATGAAAAGATGGAGCAAGAGGCGCTGGGCAAGTCAAGATGGAGAGGGAGGGGTTGGGAGAGGGTTTTGATTAAAAACCCTGTTACTCCTTTTATACAGAACATGGAGTAGGCACAGAGTTAGGGAGAGAAGTGAGCAGCAGCGAGATGGAGATGGTAGGAAGGAGTCTGCTGCTTTAACCAAGCAGGACAGCTAAGGCCTCTGGGTCCTGACAGATAGATCCATTCCACAGTCGGTTCTACAGACAGCCACTTACTTTCCAGACTTAAGTGAAGAGCTAGGCCATCCTGACAAGCTCCTATTTGAAGGTCTTTTTTGCCCTTTCCCTATAGCATTGCATTATAAGCACTCAGACGCTACAAAGTGCAGGCTGTGGTGAAGGCTGAACCCGGGCGGGAGAAAGCTGAGTTGAAACCTAAACAGGTTGATCTGTATATTGCAAAGAGCTGTGGCTTTGGGCTCCAAGTGGCCTGGTTGGACTAAGTGGATGGTGCTAGTTGCTTCATTGAACTTTTCTGGCCTTCAATTTTCTCATCTGTAAAATGGAGATAAACTACCAACTTCATAGAAACTTCAGTCTAGTAATAAAATAAGAACAAGCATAACACATAAATAAACCATCTGAACTTCAGTTTCTCTTTTATCCGATGTGCTCAGTTGTCTTCTATTCTTAGTACTTAGGGCCTAATATTATAAAATTCATTTATTCATTACAAAATGAATCTCATAAAAGCAGAGACTTTGTCCAGCATCTTGCTAGGCACTATAATCTAAGCATTGTAGTACCTGTTGGTACTAAAATATAAAATAATTCCTATTCTTTTATAAATTATAAAAGAATAAATTCCATTCGTTTATTTCTTCATTACAATATAGAAAATGTTGACAATTGGATTGCATCTGTTATCTCTTGCTGTGTAATAAGTTACCCCAACACTTAGTGCTTGGCAGCAGCAACTTCCAAGGCTACTGTACCAGGAGTTTAGGGGGTGGTTCAGTAGGGAAGTTCTGGTTAGGGCCTCTCATGAAGTTGTACCTCTGATTCTAGTTGTCAAGACTTGGCTGATCCTATCAGGATCTGTTTCCAAGGTGATTCACTCACAAGACTGCATTGCTGCCAAGGTAGGTTTTCGCTCTGTAGAGAGCATTGGTGAGACTGCCTTGACTCTTTCTGATGTGGCATCTAGTTTCCTTTGGAACAGGTTAAGTCAGAAGGTCATGAATGAATATCACGATGCCTTAATGATCTAGTCTTTTGCCACCTAACAGTTTCCTGGAGTCACATCTGTAGTCTCAAAGACCAATTTCAATTCAGGAAGAAATAAACTATATAAGGGCATGAGTTGAGGTAAGTGAAGATCGTTGGGAACCATGCTACAGAGACCAAGCGGCTAGTTTGTCTACCTGTGTGACAACAGGCATGTGTGGTCAGCCTGCAAACACCAGGCACAGGTTGGACTGTGAATGTGTGTATTGGGATCTGCTTTCCAGGTGGTGACATTCCCCTGGAAGAGGTAAGCCACACAGAGGCATTGAGGGTGTCCTATAAAAGCTCGTCAAAAACCAAACAAACAAACAAAATCAAAACAAAACAAAAAAGAGGTAAGAGTTTCTGAAGTGGGTGACTTGGGCAATTAGCTTCCAAGTGTGACTTGACAGAAAACCGTATGAGAGGAGTGTGGACAATTCCAGAAGAAGACGGAGATGTGAGCCAGGGAAGGATGTAAAGTGGGGAGTGGTCATCAGTGGGGTGTCCACTTCCATTTTATGTATGTCTGGCCCCCATGAGTGTCTGCACCATGGGGATAATAACTGAGGTTCAAGGGTGAAAGCAGGCAACGTGTCATCTTCCAGTTAGTTCCAGTCAGCGTGTTCAGTGCCCCCTTATGTTGGCGACAAAAGCAGCTTCTTGCTTGGTGCCAAGAACGGAGGACAGGCACCTAAGCTTCAATGCAGATGAAAATAAGTGAAGAAGGAATGTTGAGCGAGGAACAGAGCAAGGGGTCTGGAGGCCAAAGGAGGACCCTGTCACTGCGGTTTAGTGTCAGCACATCTATAAATAGTTAAGCTTAAGAAAACAGAAGAGGATGGTATGATCCACTGTTTACAAAGAAATATTTGTAAAGACTGACTCAGGGTCTCTCCTCTATTCCCTTTCTGCATCCCTTATGGACCTCAGAGAGGCCAATTCTTCTCTGTCCAGCTGAAATGAGGTGACCCACATAGGGGTGGATGGAGACTGTAGTAGGAGTCCCTGCCTTGTGGAACCTAGAGGCCCCTCTAGCTTACCCCCTGAAGCAATGTCAGGCCTTAGGACATTTCTGAGCCACAGGCTAATCAAGTGGAAGAGGGAAAATACAGGTCATGAAGTGTGTGCCACATGTAGCTGGGGACAGCCAAGGTTGACATTGTTAGTAGGAGTGCTTTTTCCAGGGCATCCTCTTACAGCCTTATTTCTGAAGGAATGAACACACATCTCTCATATTCTCCTCTGGTACCTCTTGCCTAGTGACCTGAGTGAAGCAGCCAAGAACTGCCTCATTTTAACAGGAAGAAGTCAGAAACCAGAGGCAGTATCAGACTTGCCCAAGCAATGAGTTCAGGCCTTTCTCCCACTAGGATGACCTGGAGCCCAAGCAGGGACTTGAGGGGTGGAATCTTACTCAAGCACCAAAGGCCAAGCTAAGGATGCAGAGCCTCTATGGACAGTCTCTGGAATTGGAGCCAACCAGGATAGAACCAGATCCCCACCCTAGTCAGTCGACAGAGACCAAAGAGCAGCCATTTGTTCCTCTCCCAAGCTTTCCTGTGTGTTCTCTATGTTGTCTGAGGCTCCAAAGCTTTGTTGCTCCATAGACACATCCAAAGGCATGCTTCCCCAATCCAATGAGGTATGTTAACGTAATGCCCAATCATCATCACCTACACCACTGAGGCTGGGAGAACACCCTCTCTCCATGAAGGCAGCGTCAATAAATCAGCTTACAAACATCTCAAGAGGGCTATCGAGTACATGTAAAAAGGAGTGAGGTCTGGTCCACGTCCTCGTTCTGTTTGACAAAGTAAGGGAACAGAATAGGGTCCCACTTGAGCAAAGCCCAAGGGAGGTAGAGGCCAGTTCATCAAGGGGTAGGTGAGAGGTGGCCCACAAAGATTTGGTAGGAAGACATACTTACAAGTAAGCCTGGAATTGTGTCTATCCGGTGGAATGAGTGGAGCAAGAAATCTCGGGGAAAGAAACAACTTGCAAAGACAGAGCAGTGTGACATGCCCACCTCCTTCAAGGCTTCTGGGAGGACCCGCAGGCAACTACACAAGGATCAAGCCCTACAGAGTGATGTGGAAGGGGAGGCTGATAAATCTGGGCAGAGAGGGAAAGCCAGGGCTAGAAAACGACCATGGTCAAGGTATGGAGCTTGCCCTGCCAAAGATTGAAGAGAGTCATTGCAAGAAGCCTAAGCCAGATGGCAATGGTAGGGTGTCCCAGGCAAGATACTTAACCTCTCTGTGCCTCTGCTTCCAAATCAGTCATGAGGACAATAAGAGCATCTTTTTTACTCAGAGGGGCTGGTGGCTATGAAAGCCAGGACTGTGTTAACAAGAAGCTGGCGTCACAAGCACATTTTAGAAGGGATCATCTAGTTTCTAGGGCAAGGAAAGGAAAGAAGGATGGACCAGATGCATCACAATAGGAGGTGACTTCTGGGACCAAGGTGATGGTGGCCCCATGGAAAGCATTGGGAAAGCATTAAACAGGATCTGAATGGAGAGACCAAAGAGCCTTCAGAATAGCAAGTGGGAGCAGTGAGGGACCTGAGAGCATCAAGAGATGACATAGGAGTCCCAGAAAGTCATCTATAAAAAAAGTAGGGTTTACACAGCCAGAGAAATGCACCAGGGAACAGAAGCAGGCTAAGAGGACAGCTGTCAACGGATGCCAGAGGAGAGAGGGCAGCCTAGCCATTGCAGTCCCTGAGAAGATCTTGTCAAAATGTAGACAAGCTGGGCAGAGGTCTCTCCTCCCAAGCAGAGTGCAAAACAGCTCTCAAGTTCTTGTCTGTAGCTGCTATTAACAACAGTGAGTCTCTTAGAAAGTAAGCTCCTCCCCCTACCCCCACACCCTCAAAGCAACTACTTGAAAAGTCAGGAGAATAGTAAGATCCCACCACTGAAGACAGTTTTCCAGCTATCCTCATTGTTTTAAACAAGACCTCTTTCACATTGGAAATGGAAAACTACGTTGCTGCCTGCCTGCCTGCCTGCCATGGTTTTAACCGTCACTATGGACAGCTCAAATGTTCTCAGTACAATAGGACTTCCTTCCTCCCTATGACCTGACCCACAGTCAGAACACCAAATCCTCTTCTACCTTCTCTTCCTCACTGGTACCAGATCGTCTTGGAACTTGCAAGTCTTCCTCAATTATGTTCCAGAACAAGATAGATGAGATGTGATTCCTATCTCATTTCTGACCTTTCGAGGGCTTTCTTTTTTTGTTTGTTTTGTTTTGTTTTGTTTTTTAATGCTCCGCCTGGATGCTTCCCACCCTCTATCAGAGCATTGTGGGCACTTCCTGGAAGGCTGTGAAGAAAGCATTGTGGTAATTCAGGAGCCCATTTTTCCCTGTCTAATTAATGGATTCCATTTCTAGAAGACAACAGAAACCGAACCCTGAATGGAGAGGCTCTTGCGGGCTGCTGGATATCCCAAGTCTCCACCCAGTGGAGGAAGTCCTCTGTAGGCTCTACAGCAGTCTGGTTTTGGTTGGGTGAGCGGCAGCTGCTTGCCATTTGCTTCCATGCTGTCTTTGGAGGCATTGCTATCTGAAATTGTGTGGGGAAAAAATTAATTCTGGCCTGTTATGACCCTTTTGTATAAGGTAAGTTTCTAGGAATGACCCTCCTGATTAAAATGAATGGTCCTGCAGTGATCTTGGTTGCACGAGCCCCTGGCACAATTGCCTTGTCACTCTCTCTTGCCTTGCATGACAGTTTTCATGTCTCATCTTCTATGTTACTAATATTTGGGGCCAGATTAATCCTTTATGTGGACAGGGGAGAGGGTGGCTGGCTGTCGAATGCATTGTAGGATGTGTGGTTGCACCTTGCATCTGTATCCACAAACAAAATGTCAGAAGACCCTTCTCCCATTCAGTTGTGACCATCCTAAATGTCTCTTAAAGATTTCCAGATGTCCTCAGGAGGGGTATGTGTGTTCATGTGGACAGAGAACTCTCAGGGGCAGACAGCTGTCTAGTTCAGCTCGTCTAATGCTTTGCAGAGTTCTTGACATAGGGCCCCAAGTGTTCAGTGAGGGACAAGAATGTGAATCACCCTGTGTGGTAGTGGGCATTAAAAACTTCTCTAGATGACCACTGTATGGAAACTCCCTTTATAATCTTCTCCTCTGGGTCACATTCAAGTTGTATGGCAGGCTCTGCTGCTTCTCTGTCCCTGGGGAGACTTTGTGACCCAGCTTTTCTATCTCAAATTCCATGGAGATCATTGGATTTCAGAGCAAAAATAGTTTCCTCTGGACTAAGAAATGATCTCTGGAGGCTTGAGTAAAAGATAAGGGAAGTATTATTGGGTCTTGGGGATATTTGGGGGGCAGAAGCTCAACCATGACAGGGGGTCCACTGGGCGAGGCCTTGGGTGGTGTGGAAATAGCAAAGACTTGCCAGGCTGAGATAACAGAGGTCTAACTGAACAGAGGACTCACGGCCAGCAAGACCCTGGAAACTTATGGATATTGTCTAAGTTCTCAGGTCCTTGGAGCAGACTGGAAGTCGTGGGGGAAATAGAATCTTCAAGATTGACTGAGACACAATGTTAAAGCTTGGAGTTCAGATCAAGTTGCTTTGTTGGTTTCTGGCACACCTGACTTCTGACTTGGGATTAATACCATGGCACATACAAAGTGCTAAATCAATAGTAGCTAGTATTTATTGAGTGCTTATTATATACCAAACACTGTTCTTTCAGTTTTTGATGAATTTTCTCCTTTCATCTTCACAAAGTTCCCATGAGTGGGTCCCATTGATTGTAATCTCTTGAGTTAAAAATGAAGAACTGAAGACGTATTCTCAAGGTGGTAGATGCAAGACAATAAGAATCACAACCTTGTAGCACCCACTCTGAACCAAGCACCATTTGATACTTTGCAGGCACTGGTTTATTTAATTCTCACAACAACCTATTGAAGGAGGTACTATTACCAAGCCAGTTTTACAGATAGAGAACCCAAGATGAATTTTCCAGAAAGAGAGCCACGGAGGAATCCACCCAAGTGCCACCAGCTCGTACTTGACAAGTTTGGACTTTGAACTTGGAAAGCTTGGCTGTAGTGTCTGTGTCATCTAGCTGGTTTGTAAACCAAGCTTTTGAGACTCCAAGACCCACTGCCTTCTCCACACGCTCCTATGTGAGCAACGTGGTAGCTGCACATTTGTAGTAAAAAGAGGGTTTGGGTGGAGCATGCATGGGGCTAGAGCTAGAGCGGCTTCTTCACAGACAAAGCTGTGAGCTGTTGACTCTGCTTTGTGTCTGCATCAAAGACCAAGACTAAGACCAGCGAAACATCATTACTCCAGCAAGGACTGATGACAGAGGCCAGCCACTCTGGGTAAGGTGGCTTCAGGGATCGTCACCAGGCAGAGCTTGATCAGAGGAAAAGAAGAAGGAAAAGAGAAAACTCTGTCATCAGGAAACTATAGGGACAACTTGAGAATAGTCATCCTAGTAAAGGGTATGGTGTAGTACAAGTAGATAGATGTCTTTAGTAACCCTGGGATTCTGAGGGTTAGACCAGGAAGGGGTTAATATCATATGATACTTCTTGCACTTGGCAGTTGGACACAGCCCCTCTGAATGGATGCGTCTCCCTTTTACTAGGTTCATATTCCCTACTATGCAGTGAAGGACTTTCTATATACCCCAATTTAAGCCAATAGAATATTTTATTATTTCTTTTTAGGTAGCCATAGAACTTTTTAGATAGCCATAGAAATATGGACAACATACTATAAGATAGTAGTAAATTAATGTCATTTTATAAGAATTATACTGACACTGGAATTATGAAAATGTTCCTTGTCTCCACTTACCTAAAGATGCATCTAAGAGTGAACTGACTTACAGAGAAGCTCCACCCAGGAAGTCTCTTCAACATGGCTGCCTAAACAAGATCTGAACAAAGACAAGGCCAATGATGTGCTAACACGAAAGGGGCAAATCTCCTAAGTCTTCAAGCTTAAGAACTACAGGTGATAAGGAATGCAGAAAAGAGGAGAAATAGTCTTCCCTGGGAAGGGCCCCGAACTGGTGTTCCGATACCATGTGGTCAGCCCTGAAATCATATATGTACAAGTACATTATAAAGACTGATCAGGTTGTATATGTGTATTTAGGAATGAGAGGCCATGCATTTGAGAGAGAAAGGAGGGGCTGGAAGAGAAATGATATATTTTAATTTCAAAAAGAAGAAAAAATTTAAGAGTGAATTGACTTGTATAAGTTTGTGTTAAAATACTCAAGCAAGGATAGATAAGATGGCCATGGCAAAAACCATTGATGGTTCTTGGATTCAGTTACTGACTGTACTTTCCTGCTTTCTTTTGTGTTTGGAAATTTTTATAACTTAAATTATATTAATAGATTTTAACACATAGTTTGACAATTAAGGCATGGCTAAATTTGGCTTTGAAATTTCTGACAGTCTGTTGATAGAATCAAGCAGCTCTTATGGACACAGAGTCAATCAGGGTCCAGTTCTAGGCTTTACCTTGGTTCTCACACTGACCTTCCTTGAAGCATCCCCTTTTTCTCTACTCTGTACATTTTTTTTTATTGGATATTTTCTTTACGAACATTTCAAATGTTATCCCCTTTCCCGGTTCCCCACCCAAAAATCCCCATCCCATCCCCCCTCCCCCTGCTTCTATAAATAGGAGTCTTCCCCTACTCCCGTCTCCCCCTCCCTTGAATTCCCCTACACTGGGGCTTCCAGCCTTCACAGGACCTCTCCTCCCATTGATGCTCGATAAGACCATATTCTACTACATATGCAGCTGGAGCCATGGGTCCCTCCAGGTATACTCCTTGGTTTAGTTTTAGTCCCTGGGAGCCCTGGGGGGGGGTGTCTGGTTGGTTGATCTTGTTGTTCTTCCTATGAGGTTGCAACCCTTTTCAGCTCCTTCAGTCCTTTCTCTAACCCCTCTACTGGGGACGCTGTGTTCAGTTCAATGGTTGGCTGTGAGCACTTTTTAAAAATCAAAATGTAAAAGCATGAAACCACACATGTTTTGGGGATATCATGTGATGGTTCCATACATTGTGCAATGTTCAAATCAAGATAAGTCTGTCTGCCTCCTCCCTGACCATTTCCCTATGGTAAAAGCACTCTAAGTCCCATCACACCCTACAGTGCAATGGCATGTGGGGCTTTCTTTGAACACACACCAGCTATGCTAAGGAGCACTCCCAAAGGAACTTGCTATCATTCCAGGTAAACTCTCTAGACTGGTAGCATCCTTGTTCAATGTTACAGGAAGGAGCCCAGCTGCACTTATCCTTAGATTTGAAAGCTCCATCAGAAGGGAAGATTTAGGGTGGTTGCCAGCTGGTTACATGGTAGGTAGAATCAGCTATAAGGTTTTATTTTGAGGGTGTGGGTGTGGCATGTGTGGAGGAGCACACAGAGACCAAAAAACAGTACTGGATCTCCTGGAACTAGAATTACATATGCCATGTGTGTGCTGGGAATCAAACTCAGGCCCCTGGAAGAGTGCTCCTAACCCCTGAGCCATTTCTCTAGTTCCAAGCTATACAATTTGAGAACCTGAAGATCTGTCCTAGGCAATTTGGCCTTGATGTGTGTGTTGGTCCTTCTCCCCACAACTGAAGATGGACTCCCCGTGCTTTCCTTTGAATTTGACACGTAACAGCCACTCTGATACATCAACCAACATAGAAATTCTCAGATGTACACGTTTCCAGCATACAAATTTGTATAAGCGTGCACATGTGTGGGGGAGGAGGGGGTGTGGGTGGAAGTAAAAACGTACACATGAACACATGAAACATTGGAGTTTATTTCCAAAACCAACCCCCAAAGCTAATGAAAATAGCTCCTATGAGAGTGGCCTAGCAGGATGGGGAGATGAGATTGTTGAATATATGTTACGTGTGATAGAGAAACAAGATTAAACTAAGAAAAAAAATATGCCAACAGCTCTGGTAGTATATTGTGACATGAGAATAATGTAAATGTTTACACTAAGTCAGAAGATAAAATGTCATCCCTAAAAGCTGAAAAACGTAGAAACAACTGTAAGTATCAACCCATCAGGTTGGTGGTACGAAATTAAGGAATGTCAAAACACCCAAGACCCAGTGTGTTCGCAGAGCAGCCATAAAGCAGTGGTCTAACAACCTGAGGCATGTTTGTCACCCAGAGATGATGCCTGGGAACAACTGGGGCCTTTTTTTTT
>NW_022196913.1:97492838-97505545 GCF_008632895.1 Mastomys coucha
TTTTTTTTTGTCACAATTGGAAGGTTGCTAGTACGGTTGTAGAGGCTGCAGCACAGTATCATCTCCACAGTAATCAATCCAGCCCCAAACAGGTATGGCTGAGAAATCTTGTCCTGCAGGAATATATTATAAAGACAGAGAGGACTAAAGTTATCTTTCTCAAGTCCACGGTATCAGTATTGCTTCTAGCAATAACTTAGCACTACTGAGTATTCCCCATATATTACTGTTGTTCGATGCATGCGTTCATACATTTTTTGAGAAAGATAATAAAATGCAATCCTAAAAGTTCTTGTGCCTGGTGCCTGATGCTGCTGTCCACCTCACTCGATGGGCCATTCTACTCTCCAGTGCCCCATCATCCAGTGAGCTTCGTGGACCCCTCCAAGTATGGTGGTCTCACAATCATCTTTCATAATGGCTTGCTTCCAAGAGGCAGAACACGGAGAGCCAAATCTTCCAGTGGCATGATATCACTCCCACTGGATTCCAACCAAAGCAATGGTCTGGGCATGCTCTGCATCAAGACTGTGGTGGAAGAGAGCACATCTTGATGCAGGGATGGCATGGTGACAGAACAGAAGACAATGAGCAAAGGAAGGTCTTGGGGTGGCCCCAGTTTATGACAGTGAGGTATTCGGATGATGTTGAGGGCACAGCCTCCACACCAGTGGCTGTAAACAAGGCTTTTGAGTCGGGACATATAAAAGCGTGGGGATTCCTAGTCCGTTTTTTTTTTTCTTTTTTCTTTTTTTTTTTTTTGCACATCTAGATTCACCTATTGTCACAGAAACCCCAAGTCACTGATCATTTCCAGACTCATTCCCACGTCTGTTTTCCCCAAGGGTGGCGTGACTGAGAGGGAATGTTGTCTGGGGAGCCACAGGAAGGAATTCCACAGCTGGTGTAGCCTCCCCCACCCGAGGAGCCAGAGCTTGGGAGACCCTGCCCCGAGGTGGATGCTTGTGTGTCGGTTGTTGTAGAGGAAGCAATGCCAGGGCCACAAAGCCCTTCTCTCAGAACCACTTTCCTCAGCCTTTCCATCATCCTAGCAACAAGAGTAGAAAAACCATGAGTTAAAACTCTGGAAAACCTGAGCGAAATAAAGTCTCAAGATAATAGGGGTGGGGGGTCGGGGGGGAGGAGGGAGGTGTGTATGCAGAGGCTACGGACAGAAGAGACATGCTTTCAAAGGAGCAACTGTGTCCTGAGCAACCTCGCCAGACAGCTTTTCAAACCTGGGGAGACAAGCAGTTGTGTAGATGGGGATAGCCCACGTTTTGAAAGTTCTAGGGTCGGGTGTATTGGGAGTTCGAAAGTAAAATCACGGGATACTTATCTGTGGTGGACTTGCTCACCTGAGCACCGCAATCCAGTTCTCAAGGGAGATTTCTCTGCTCTGTTTCTGGAAGCCTCCTTGAGCCTGGCACCCTAAGGTGAGGAAGTGAGGGAAGGCTGGCTAACATCCCCTCCTCCATACTGATTTGTCTGTCTAGTCATGTAGAGGCTGCTGGCCTCCACCCTCTCTGGTTTCCCACTAGGACAGAGGGTATTTTCACTGTGGCTTTCATCCTTTTCGGCCAGACCCAGTGCTTCTGCTCATGAGTGCTGGTCTACACTCAGGGTGCAGGAGGTAGGGGGTGGGAGGTGGCCAGTTCACTCAATCAGAGATCAGGGAGAAGGCCAGCAGAAATTGGTTGGACAGAGGGTATTTTCACTGTGGCTTTCATCCTTTCCCGCCAGACCCAATGCTTCTGCTCATGCAAAGAGAAGGAGCAAAACGAATTCACTCTCTTTGCTGGAGTCCTAGTGACTAGCGTTAAATCTGAGTCAGAGAGAAGGCAGGTCTCTCACTCAAGCCGCTCTGGTCTGAGTGAACTCTTGTCTCAGGGCACTTGGCAAGCAATGGCCTGGGCTAAGCAAATCCTATTGTTAAAACAAACAACAACAAAAACAAAAACAAAAACAAAAACAAAAACAAAAACAAAACAAAACAAAACCGTTTTCCTTGGTATTTCCTTCCCCAAGTATCCTAGGCCTCCTATGCCCCAGCAAGTATTTCTGCCACCTCGGTGACCACATGCCCTTAGGATCATGTTGCTCCCTTTCTTGTCAGATAGCAATGCCTCAATTTCTTTAGGGAATTAAAAAAAAAAAGTGCCATTTTTTTCTGCACTTTTTCATGTTCACGTGGTCCTTATTAACTGTCCTTCATGACTCTCTAAGATGGCAGACCGATACCCAGACTGGTCAAAGAGCACCTTATTCTGGGTAGAATCGCTGACTCAGAGGTGAGCTGGTGTTGTGAACAAGGCCAATCAGAAACTTCCCAAAGACTTTATGTATGACTGCTGATGGAGCTACTCTGTCTTCCACAAGAGTCAGGAAAGGTTCCCTCCATGGAGGGAGACTGGCAGCCAACTGCCAAAATTCTGAGTCTTGAACTCATGAAGCAGCACAGCCAAGAGAGAAGGAGTCCTGACAACATGGTTCGAGTCCTTCCAGGAGACTTTAAATAGTAAAATAATAATAATAATAATAATAATAATAATAATAATAATAATAATAATAGCAAAACCTCCATTTTGTCTTCCAGTTTTGCCTGGGTGCTGTTATCCAGAATCCTCTGCAAGACTATCTGTAATAAAAAGACCATATCAAGGGTATTCCCTTCTCACCCCAAACCTTAAAGTACTGAAGTCCTCGGGAGTTGTGCTTTCAACTGAGATATGGGGACCAAGAAGTGCAGGGAGGTGGCTTTAGCACAAACCGTGCTAAACCAGATCTTACCCATAGGTAATTTACACATGAAATGGGCTGGAAGCAATGGTTTTGAAAGTCTCTTAGGGCTCCTGTCATCCAGGACTCTAACCCTGCGTCTGACCTGACAAAGCACTTGACCTTTAGAGAGCTGCCTGTGCGCCTGTGCTCTCCCAGCCTCTACTGGAAGGAAGAGGCTTTAAAAAAAAAATTGTAGCCACCAAGAAGAACATCACCTTCATTGCATCCTTGCAACCTAAAAGACAGCCAAGAGAGGCTTCTTTATAAAACACAGTCAAAACTGCCGCATGAGTTAATCAAGAGACTCGCCTGCTGACGGAGAGAAAAGGACCAGTAGTTCATAGGCATGGCGCTTCCTTTCACCTGTTTTGATTCCTGCTTCCCAGTTCCTCTACTGCTAGCATGTACTGGGTGTGAGGGAGCTTGGGGGCTGTGTGTTAGGAGTGTGAGTTTGTTCACGTCTGTCCTTGCCCTGGCCCTGACCTGAAGGCTTGAAGAGGCCGCCAGGCTAAATCAGATTTGGGACCGGACTCCCCTGCAGAGAGAACATGGGTTATCTGTGGGAGTAGGTGGGTCCTCAGATACATGGCACCCCAGGGACTGACCAGTGGCTGACACTGTTAGATGCCTTCAATGTTACCTGCCTCCCTTTAGAATGACAAGACACCTGATTTTGGTCTAGGCATAGGCAGTCTTTTACCAGCCTCCTTTTCTGCTAGAGGTGACCAGATTCTCCCCTGAAAATGAGATGTGATCAAAGTGATCCCAAGGTGACTTTCACAAGAGGCAGCACCTATTTCTGTGCCCTCCTGTGGGGTTGGGGTGTGCATGCCCACCATGTTGGATAGTACAATCCGAGGCCATCCTAAGCTAACTCAGCCACCTGGGTTGTCTTGAGCTTCTGAAGTTATAAATCCAGCAGTCTTGAGTGAATATGCATGTATATTTGCTTCTCTGGAGGACTTTTGCTAATTCAGTAGTTCTACTTGGGAGACCATAGAAAGCATTACCTATAAAAAATTGACAGCAATCCAGGAAAGCAAAAACCTATTAAATAAAAAAGCAAAAATTTGAAAAGCACAAAAAATTTTAGTCTCTCATTTTAAAATGCTGTGAGCAAAGCAAGTGTCACACGGCTTCCCAGTCCATCTGCAAAATAGACTGAGGTCTAGACAATGTTTGTTTTGTCTTCTCCCTCTCTGCAAGGTTCCTGATAGGATTAGTCAGTGATAAAGGATGCTACCAGAAACACGGAGGTATGGCTAAACACATCTACAGTGTGACCTTCAACCCCACCCTATTTCTCCTAAAATACATGCCCCTCTGAAAATGCTATTTGGGGTGGGGGGGCTAAGGCAGCAACAGACATAGAACTCATTTCTATTATACCATCATCTAGTCTGGCTTTGGCACTTTCTCACCATTTCAGGAACAGTGTATGCCAATGACCCATGTACTTGGTTTTAAACTGTTGCTTGTAAATTGACCCCCTTGGGCAAGCCACAGGACAACATCAGCAAATCCTTCATGGCACAGGAAGAGGAGGGGAAAAATCGAAGTCCTTACATTCAGGAGCCTTCCTGTTTATGGAGTCATTTGTTCACAGACATTTTGTAATCAACGTAGCAATCTGTGTCTGGGTCGTCTGCCACTGGAGATGTTTAGAGCCTACAAAAGACTGGTGTATTAGTGGTGCAGTTAATTATCTATTTATCTGAGAGCTTGATTACAAATCTGTAATGAATGTCTAGATGTCTGGGGAAATTGGATGTTGCAGTTTTATGTTTTGGTGGATTGTGGGTAAATAGTAAACAGAAATGTTCAGTGATGCACAGTAAACAAAAATTTAATTTTTAAGGGAATAATGGGCCTGGGTCATCAAATGAAAGATGGTGAAAGTGAAGCCTTCTGCCTGAACAGCTTCTTAGACATTAACACCTTTCCTAGCAAATTGGTATAAGGACAGCTAATTGACTCCTGTGGGGCCCCTAGTTGCCTTGTCCATAAAAGAAAAGAGGCTGGGTTTAATCTTTGCTAAAGACTCATCCATCTTTAAGATACTGGATTAACATGAAGTTTCAGGAAACCTTTGCTTACATTTCCATCCCATTTTTAGCACTCTAGTATAATAACAAGCCACCCAGATAAATTGGAAGTCCTACCTTCCAGAACTGCTTAGCCCTCCAGCATGCCTCTTATTCTTTTACAGGGTGGCAGCTGCCTCACTATAAACAGATTGTCACCTTTTAGTTCAAGGCACTTCTCTAAATTGGTAAGTCTTCCACTTACAATCAAAATTCAGCCTTGTGAGATTTTGTTTCAGGATCCTAGACTACATTCCCTCTAGAACTAAGGAGAGGGACCTAGCTTCCCACATACATTTCCAGAGAGGCTCAGTTCAGGAGCCAACTCTACAACCTTCTCCATCATCCCCATCAGCCCAACCCCACAGGTCCTGGGAATTCTTTCTCCAGTATCCCAGCCTGCATAGCCTCCTGCACCAAGTATGTCTTCCCCTGCTTAGGCCAGACCACCTCGTGTGGGAGGCCCTCTGCCAGGTTTGTGCTGCTCCCAACCTTGGTCAGAGAAGCATCTTATTGTAGTGGGTAGGAGTTAATGCTTTGGGGGTTAATCCCTTATTACTGACTTATTACAAACTTCTTCCTGTTCAGGTTGCTGAGAATCAGCAACTGTGACCATTCAGCCACAGATGTTGTGTCTTATATTAATGTCCCATTCCTAGACTCAGGAAATGTCTCAGAAGTGGGTCTGGGACAGAATGCTAAATACTATACTGTAGACATGACTGTTGCATATATGAACTTATTGGAGCTCTGGTTACCTTGTGCACAGGACTTGCATAAGATCAAGCCAGCGAAAATTCCAGGGTGGAGAAGGGAGGGCCTCTGGAGATGCCACCCAAGGAGCTTTTGGCAGTTAATGGTTGCCAGAGAAAGCAGAGACCCTTTTCTTTCCGAGGTAAAGCCACGGGTTGATTCCCCATGCCCTAGCAATGACCCACAACCCAGTGCATCTAGACAGCACAGATCTGATGCAATAGGTTAAGAAAAATAAACCAAATCTTTTAAAAGGACATGAAGTTGGGTGAGAGATATGATGGGGTGGTCTTGGAGGGGCTGAGGGGGGAGTGAGGGGTGGAGATGACTGAGATACATCGTATACATGTATGAAATTTATTTATTTTTTTAAAAATTAAAAGTCTTTTAGATCATTACCAGCTTCAGCTCATTGGCTGCTGCCAATACATTTTCTGTATTTATATCTCCATGCCAATGGAAGAACCGTAAGGCTTCCTAATTGGTGGGGAAAGACATTTTCTATCAAATGGTCATAAAAAGTGAATGTATGAAGCCTCCCCAATCCCACTCACAGAATGGCTTTCTCACAACTGCCTTTTGTTTCACAACTGAAAGAACTAAAATTCAGAGAGGGATGATGACTCAAGATTATATAGCTGGTCCTTCCTGAACATGAGAAACACTCAAACCCAAGTTACCCAACTTCAAACCTAGATGCTTTTCAAGATACAGAGCCCCTGTAGTATCATCTTCACAGTCAAGAGGTTTGGCATCAAAGCTGCTTCCCAGTTCATCACAGTCTTTATGTGGCTCTCCAGAATAAGACATCCTAAGGCTGACTGGTCCTATTTGCTCCTCTCTTGCTGTATTAGCTCAGGGAGACAGGAAGGAAAAAAAAAAAAGGTGGGTTTAATTTAAGTGTCTTAGTAAAATAAGCCAGGAGAAACTCCAGAGTGCTCCTGACTTTCTGTCCCTCTGCCTATGCCCAGAGTCGAGTCCTTTAGGTCTGCTGCACTGTGACAGAGTGCCAACCTCTAACTGCCAACTGTTAACTGTTAACTGCCCAGGGCTGCTGAGCATGATGTCAGGCCTGATCATGTGACTTGTTTTGGCCAATGGGGTGTGAGTCAGCCAGCAACTAGTTCTTCCTTCTTTCCAATGTTGTTTTTTAAATTCTGTTCCATGAGACCATCTAGACTAGATGCTGCTAGCCATGCCAGGTCTCACAGCAAAAAAGATGGCAAGCTGAGCTTGAGGCCAACTTCAAGGAATGTGTCGATAAACCAAGGTGTGTTGTAAGCCTCTGAGCTTGCAAGCTCACCATTTGTTGTCACAGCAGAATTCTAACCTGTGCCAACGCAGCCTAACACACATTTCTTTGTATTAAAAATGGTTTTTTTTTTCAGCTCTTATCAGGCAGCAGGCTCTTTGGAAGAAGATGTTCTATCTTCCAAAACTAGACCAGAGGTCTAGGGAGACAATGATGAAGGGTTTTAGAAGGATACTATAGAAACCAAATGGAGTCCAGATTGGTCAGATGGAGGGAGCCGCACGCTAATGCAAGTTGGATAGGTGTTACTCTGTACTCTATTCATGCCCACTGCTATCCAAGAAATAGTCCAGGACGTGGCTGCTTGGCATTTCTGAGGTGGGGGGAGGGATATCACACTTTGGGACCTGGAGTGGTTCTAGGGGACAAAGATAGCATCTTAAATATTTTGTGTCCTAACATCTAACCAGTACTTCCTAAAACATCATCTCTGAATCTCGCTGCTTGTGTCTTTGAGTCAACAACTTACACTGACACTCAATAGGAAGGGTCAGTGACATGGCTCACCAGGGGTTTTTTTGTTGTTGTTTTTATTGTGTGTGTGTGTGTGTGTGTGTGTGTGTTTTAAGTGCTTGCTGCCAAACCTGACAGATTTGGAGTTGATCTCAGGACCCACATGATGGAAAGAGAGGATAGACCCTGCAAATTGTCCTCTGACTTATGCATGTATACTGTGCCTTGTGATGCACAAAAATAAATAAATGTAATTTTAAAACATTTTAAAAAGAAACACGCGGATGAGGAGATGGCTTGATGGGTTATAAAAGCACATGCTGCTCTTCCAGAAGACTCATATTCAGTTTCCAGCATCCATGTCAGGGGCTCATAGCTGCCTGGAACTCCAGTTCCAGGGGATCTGGCATTCTTGTTCTGGTTCTGCTCACACCATGTATGCACACAGACACAAGTGCGCATGATGAAAATCAAAAGAACACGATACAAGAGGGAAAGATGAAGAAATGGAGGGGAAGGAGACAGAGAAAGAAAGGGAGAGGAAGAGAGAGAGGGAGGCTGGAGCAGAGCCCTGTCTGGCCATATGGATGCCTTAAATGTCAGCCCTCCTAGGCACCATGCCCTGTGAGTAGAAGGAAAAACCCTCAGAGGAAGGACTCTTGGCCCAGCCTTGGATGCTGCTTCTGTCACTGCCTGTGGTCCATGCACATGGTCTTGGGTCAGGAGTGTCGGAGAGTAGCCATGAGTGCAGGAAAGTTGAGAGAGACCTTGACCGTGTCTCCCTTACACTGCCCACATGGCATTGACACCAGAATGAACTCAGAAGATAAAATGCCCTTCAGGATTGTCCTACATTCAGCTGCTATAAAGAGTTGGTCTCATCTGCATGACAGTCAGGAAACACAGACTGATACAGAAGAACCCATTTCAGGAACTTCTCCCCTTGCTTATAATGCATGTCAGCAAATAGCTTGCTTGCAGTGGTTGTGCTCAGGGAACTGCTGGGCCCTAGCACAGTAGCAGTCTGCAGCTGAAATGTGAGCTCATTGAGACTCTTCCTCAGCTCTGGCAATAGACTTTGACATCTCCAGATATGTTATGGAAAATGCTACTTGAAGCTGTCCTAAGATGTCACTTGTTATATCCCCAAAGTACTCTGGAATTACTGTTAACCTTCAACCCATGGCTGGCATATCCCGAATCAAAACGAGAGCGTTTCTGGTGCTCTCTGGTAATGTGGGAGTGGGTATCCATCCCATCTCTTTTCATCCGGCCCCAAATGATCAACTTCTAGCAGTTTCCTTCTCCAGATCCTGTCCCAAGTCACAGGCTTCCACCATTGCCTCCACCCAGGCATAGTGCTCTTGCCAGAGTAGACAGAAAACAGTATGACTATGCATATAAATGTTAACTATGCTCCATAGGAGACACTGTGGCTTAAAATTCACATTATGATCCTCAGACTTGGGCTGGTGAGATGGCTCAGTGGGAAAGGCAGTGGCTGCCAAGCTTGACAACCTGAGTTGGATTCCCAGGACCCACATGGTGGAAGAAGAGAACCAGCTTCCACAAGTTGTCCTTTGACTGCCATGCATATGCGGTTAAACACACACACTCCACAAATACTTGGAGTAATTTTTAAAAAAAATTTTCACGTGAGGAAAGTCTTCTCAGGCCCCTCTCACAGGCCATCTCCTCCCAGCCTGAGTTTTGAACAGACCAGACTCTCTCTCTCCCTTGGGCCACATTTCCACTGGTCAGCAGATGATTAAGGCGTCCTTGGGGGGAGCATCTTTCCTCCAGAGGCCGACTGGGCAGCTGGTGGGTGGGATGTCACAAATGTCCTGAGGGATGGCAAAGTGAAGCATCTAAGGCACTAATTCAAGCCTGTTCTTGTAAAGCTCGTACAACTTAAATTTCCAGTGACTGCATTGGAAATTTTAAATCGTGGGATTTCTCCCACACTCCCTTAGGAAACAAACACAAACAGGCAAGTGTAACAAAGGGACCTATGTGGGGTTTTTTTTTTTTTTGCCTGAACATTCACAAGGGATATTATTCTCAGAAACATGGGAAACACCTGAACATGTATGTTAAGTGTGTCCAGCTTTCTGGAGACAAGAAGAAAACACGAGAGTACAGCTTCCCTGTCCCCAGTTTTGACCTCAGCAGTTCTGATGCATTAGCCAGTGTTCACCTTCCAGTCAGTCCCTGCTACAGATCCTTCAATGTCACCCCTAGACTGTCAATGAGGACATGGAGACGCACAGGTGTCACATGGCTTGTCTGAGTTGCAAGCTTGCCAGGCAGTTGCAAGATGAACATCATGCTCAATAAAAGAATTATGCAGACCCATGATTCTCGAACTGAACTCAAAAACAAAAGAAAATCAAAACCTAGAGAAGGGTTGTGTCCTATTTTACAGATGGAGAAAATGGGACTTTTTAATAAGTGATTTAGCAAATGTTGTTAAATCAGGGTGTCTCTGCAGGTGACGCTTCCGTCCACCTGTCGAGTCATGGTATTGGAAAGAAGAGCAGAGCCCTGTTGGGACACCTGGCTATGTCAACCCTCCCAGCCACCCTTTGTATGGAAGGAAGGAGCCTTGGGGAACAGCTCTTGGCCCAGGCGACCAACAGAAAGGCTCAGATGGAGCCTATCGACAAAATGTTAGGTGTGATAAGTGTCACATTGCAGGCTCATAGTAGGGAGTAGAATAGAATTGACCTGCACAGGGAGGACAGACACTGTCCTGTCTCCTCACAGATGGCTGCCTTCTGGCTCCAGGGCTCTGGCCAGCAGCCCTGTGCTACAGCCATGACCTACTTTTCGTTTAGCCAGTTAGCCGTGTGGCCTATTTCTTTCCTGCAGAATTATTTCCTAACACTGGCTGGGTATGACATGCTGAGCATAGCATTTATGCACTTGGATGTGAAGAAAGAAAAACCCCTTTAAACTCGCAGAACAGTATTGTGGAGCCAGGAAAAATTAAGATCAGAGTCTCAGATGGTTCTCTGCTTGCATTCACTTTGGTTTCCTTTTCTACAACTACCCCAAATTGTGTGTGTGTGTGGGGGGGGGCTCTGGGTTGCTGTACCAAGTGCTTTCCCAACTACTACCTATTAGAATACAGTCTTTCCCAAGGTTGCTTTGCACAGTGGCATCTTAACTTGCTAATAAAACCCCACTGCCCACAAGGGCCCTGCTGCAGGATTCAAGGGAAGAGTGAGAATGTTGGTAAGTGATGTTAAGGTGGTAATTAGGCAAGGTAATTAGACCCTGTTGAAAGAGCTGAGCTGCAAAGTGCAGCGTGATAAAGGGGATGCCTAGACAACTAAATGGGTGTAATTAGATACAAAAGCTCCCATTCTCTCTCCCTTTCTGCTTCTCAAGCTTTTCTGATTCTCAAGTCCAAACCTGCTGGTCCTCAGCAGCCCTAGAGACCTGGGGAGTGTTGTGTTCCTCAGCTAGCAACCTCCCCCTAGTCTGCGCCTCGGAGTTCTTTATCTTTTTCTCTACCTTATTGCCACACTCTCCCAATACAGAGCTGTAAACTCTAAGGATTTTCAGAGCATACGGTTACAAAATCAGCCAGCCGGGGAAGTCAAAAGGCTTATGCCTGCCCTGAGCTCTTAGTTTCCGACTCTTCTCGGAAATTGATTGGATGCTCCATTGGCTCTGGAAATGGGGTTCCACCCACTGTGGGCTTTGGCTCCTGCCCTCAGTGGTCATTTCAACACACAAATTGGAACGCATCATTCTTTAGCTCAAAGCCCTTCCGGGCTTCCCCAGCGTACACACAGTGGCCCCGAGGCTCCTTCTCTATCGTCTATGTCCTCCGTGATCTGACCTCTTCGGCCGCCTCGTTCTTCCTCTCCGTGTGCCTGCTTTGGTCTGACTCCCCTGTTGTGTTTCCAGCCAACGCACATATCTGCACTCGGGACATTTGCACTGAGCAGTAGTCCTTCCCCCATCACGCCCTATGGGTCTCAGCTGAAATATCACAGTCCCACGAAAGTCTTCTTCAACTTTGCTCCAGCAGTTCTGTCTCCTTGGCGCTTTTTTTTTTCTTCAGACTACTAAACCACAACGAGAAACTACTCACTGTTTGTCTCTTGTTGTTCCCCGCCTCACCACCAGGCTGCAGGCTCCCCTCGAGAGTAAATGGTCTTTTTCACTGGTAAAGGAATGCATCTGGAGTCCTTCAAACAGTGGTGAGCTGAAACACCACCACCACCACCACATTACTATTTCTCCTGTACCTATCTTGGGCACCTGCGTTCATTTTTCAACGCCTGACAGTTTGCCTCCGGTTTCAGTAATCACTCCGGACCCAGGCCTTCACATTACTTTCTTGGGTTACTTGCTACTTTGCTTTCTATCACAAATAAACACCCCGACCGACTGAAAGCAACACGGGGAAGAAAAGCTTTCTATCACCTTAAGGAGTCATCACAAAGGGAATGTAGGGCAAGAGCTAAAGCAAACAACAACAACAACAACAACAAAAACAAAAACAACAACAACAAAAAACAAAAACAAAAACTGGAGGTGGGAACTGAAGCACGGAGGGGTCCTGCTTACTGGTTTGCTCCCTGTGGTTTACTCAGCCTGCTTTCTTATGCCACCCAGGACCACAGGATGGCACCACCCACAGTGGAATGGGCCCTCTACATCAATCATCAGTAAAATGCTCCATAGACTTGCCTACAGGCAATCTGATGGAGGTCATACCACACCTGAGTGAGGTTACTTCTTTCCGGACGACTCCTGCTTCTGTCAAGTTGATAAAAATAAAACCACCCAACAACACACACGGACTCCAGTCATTGGCTCACTCACATCTATGAGGAGTCCATAAGCCCAGCTCAGAAGGGACGCTTTAACCAAGTCTAACACATTTCTAACTTAATGGGAAATTGGCCAAACAACTCAGTACGGTGGTCCCCAACATGGTAGTCTAATAGAGAACTACTATATGCCCTGAGAGATGGAGAGGGTGGAGAGGGGAGGGTGGAGGAGGTAGGGATGGAGAAGGCATGGATGTAGGGAGTAGGAATGGAGGGATGTAGGGTTTGAGGAAGTAGGGATGAATAGTTTAGAAATGGAGAGGATAGGGTAGAGAAGATGCAAATGGAGAGGACCGGTGAAGAGGGTAAGGGTGGTTAGGGTGGGGGTGAAGAGTGTAGGAATTGAGAAAGTGGGGTGGCCAGGGTAGGGATAAAGAAGGCAAGCATGTCGTGTAGGGAAGGAGAGGGTGGGAATGGAGAAGGGTTGAGATGCCAAGGTGGAGAGCCTAGGGGTGGAGACTATGGTGGGAATGG
>NW_022196913.1:97506041-97516898 GCF_008632895.1 Mastomys coucha
AAGGTGGAGAGCCTAGGGGTGGAGACTATGGTGGGAATGGAGAAGGGTTGAGATGCCAAGGTGGAGAGAGTAGGGGTGGAGACTATATTTTTGGAAAGGTTAGGCATCTCCATGCCACTAAAGGTTCTGACCAAGCTTCCAATAAATGACTCTCGAGCAACCCTCTCCAGGAGTTCCCAATAAGTGACTTCTCGAGCAACCCTCTCCAGGAGTTCCCAATAAATGACTCTCGAGCAACCCTCTCCAGGAGTTCCCAAAAAGATAAGCAGTGCCTGAGGGGAGTCTCAGATGGAAGGGGTTGTTTAGAGCCACGAGCTAGAGAGCTATGACATGAGTGTCATTTGCACTGAGGTACAGCTTGGGGGCCAGGTGGGTGCGGTGGGCATTTCAGGCCAGTGTCTGTGGGAACTGAGGCTGCTCAGAGGCCCGCTTCATCTGTCTCTAAGGAGCTAAGTGGCCTTGTTTCCTATTCTCTGGCTGGCTGGTACTTAACTAAACCCAAACTCTCCATACTTTGTGCTTTTTCCACAAGCATCCAACCCCCATCCCCACTGCCCTGAGAGCACCAATATACTGAATGGTCACACTTTTCCTAGCAAAACAAGTGTTCTGAAAAAAAAAAAAAATGCAGTTAGTGGGAAATTTGCTCAGTGGATCTTTGCTCTGATATGGTCATAACTTTGAAAGGAAGGAAAGAACTGAGACTATAAATATGAAAACACAGTTTAGCACCATGTCTTATATTACTAATCATCATGCCAGAGGCCTTTTGTTCTATTTTTTTCTAATAGTTTCTACCACTTTCCCCCCACACACTGGGATTTGAACTCAGGACCTTTGGAAGAGCAGTCAGTGCTCTTAACCACTGAGCCATCTCTCCAGCCCCTTTCTATCACTTTCTAATTGTAAGATATCCATCTGCAACAGTGGTCTTCAACCTTCCTAATGCTGTGACGCTACAGTTCAGTTCCTCATGTTGTGATGTCCTCAACTATAAAATTACTTTCATTGCTACTTCATAATTAATTTTGCTACTGTTATGAACCACAATTGCATGCTGTATGAATCATAATACCTGTGCTTTCTGATAGTCTTCAGTGACTCCCCCCTGGGGTCTCGACCCACAGGTTGAGAACTTCTGATCTTCAGCATGGCAAGCACTCTGCCTCTGGGTTGATCCACCCAGATACCTCCTGTAGCTACTGTGTCCATGCCAACAGACAGACAGATGCATCATGAGAGAGATGAAGCCTAAACAAGTTCAAGAGTGCTATGTGAGGGGCTGGAGATACTATGAATCAATAAAGGGCTTGCCACACACGCACGAGGGCCCGAGTCTGGAGGCTTAATGCTTACAAAATCCAGGCCCAGCGATGCACATGTGGGAAGTGGAGTCAGAAGATCCCTGGAACT
The DNA here is from genome assembly GCF_008632895.1 of Mastomys coucha. Classification (NCBI taxonomy): domain Eukaryota; kingdom Metazoa; phylum Chordata; class Mammalia; order Rodentia; family Muridae; genus Mastomys; species Mastomys coucha. The sequence continues at coordinate 97,507,455 of NW_022196913.1, forward strand.
TACTGGCTGGCCAATCAGTGGGTTCCAGAGTTAGTGAGAGAGACCCTATCTCAAAAAATAAAGTGAAGGGCCAGTTGAGAAAGACACCTGACACTGCCCTCTGACCTCCACATGCACACAACCATGTGTGCACACACTCATAAACATACACCTCATCTCCAATACACACACAGACACATGAACACACACACATAAACATACACACCAACTCACAAACACACCCATACTTGTACACATCCACATGTGCACAAACTCAAACATATATCTCCTCATAAACATGCACACATACCTTATACATGAAGGCTGCTTAGTGGACACAGTTCTGGAGGAGCTCTGAGTGAACTTCTTCAGGAAATGAACTAAGTGGACAGTTGATGAGGAATCATCAGAACCATGGTAGAAAGCTACTCTGCCATGGCTCAGGTGTGAGGTGGGATTGGGACTGGATAAGGACACTGGAGAAGAGTCAACACAGGTATGGAAAACTCAAAGACTCTTTTTAGATGGCCAAAGCTACCAGCATCTATAATATACCTGCCCCCATACCTGGGAAAGAGGTTTAACAGGAGATGAGTGAGGCTGAGAGGTCCGTAGCTTAGCTTCTTGCCTGCTCACAAGGAAAAAGGCATTGCTTGAGTATAGCATGTTGAGAGCATGTGCCCTCACCTGGCTGATAACGAGTCTAGGTTCTACACTGGGGCAGGTAAGATGCTGTGAACTGAAGTGGCATCTCCCTAGCTCTGTTCCTGACTCAGGAGTGACAGCTGCGGGTGTCTGTCAGGTTGCCCTGACACAACTCTGAATCCAGTAAGCAGAGACGGCTCGTTGAATGGGAATTATTCTATCCAATAGAGGGTCCTAGAATTGACTCCATCTGAGGTTGGTGGAGGAAGTGCCATTCTGAAGGCCTCTCAGAAACCTTGGAGGTTTGGGGGGAAAGACCTCCAAGCTGGAAGGAGTTTAGTGCTTCCTGGGAGACAGGCAAACCCAGACAGGAAGTCTACCAGAAAGAGGCAGATGAACAGAGCCTGAGTGGATCATGACTGTACAGGATTGTCTCTTGAGTTGCCTTCCATAACTACCCTCGTGTATGCATCTGGCTACTGTCCCTCTTATCTCTGCATGTCTGGGTAAAGATGGCACAGCAGGTACTGATGATCAGGATAATGTGGGAGGAGAGAATGGGAGAGTATGGGCACACACACACACACATATCTTGGTATTTAAAAGTCACTGTAAACAAAATCTCAATGAATACTTTTTTTTAAAGATTTATTTATTATTATAATTAAGTACTGTGAGATTCCCAGAGGGACCCCCACACTCAAATCCCGGGAGCGATGACCCCACACACCACCAAGACATGGACTTGATGCAATCTATAAGAGGCTTTTTATTCCAGCTAGCTGGGGCGAGACTCATATCCCTCACAGGGCTAGAGGAGTCTGGCCCCGAACAAGGTCTTAGGTAGCTTTTTATTTCTGTGCAGTTGCTGGGGCAAAAGGGAAGACTGGGATAAGGGAAAGGTACGAGGTGGTTTCTGATTGGTGCTGGCTCATGCTAGGGTCTAGGGGCGGGCTAGCCACCTGGCAATTGTTTGTTACCTCATTTTTCTTTTCTCCTTCCAGGCCACTCCGATCTCTAAGCTCTGGGAGCTGGTCTCCCATTCTTCTATGTTCTGGGAGCTGGTCTCCCATTCTTCTAAGTCCTGGGAGCTAGTCTCCCATTGAGTTCAACTAACGGCTAAATTCCCACAGTACAGTTTGAAAATTTTAACCTCTCATTCCCTCCTCTTCTATTGGAACTAGTTCTAATCCTAGAACGTCTGATTCTGATCTTTTTAAGGTTTGATACTGTTGACAGAGCATGAGTACCTGAACCATACTAATTCTTTTTCTGATAAATCTTACCAGCCTGTTTAAAATGCAAGGCCCAAAGGTCAGCAAAAGAAACAGGAGTATTAAAGGGCCCATTAGGGAGGATATCAGGGTAGTGAACCAAGGCGACTTTCTTTTAGAGCAGCACATAACCCCCCCCTTCCTTTAGGAATTGCAACACAACTTCAGATAGGGAGCCTGTTGGAGTCCTGCAAAGTAGTAGGGTTGTTGGATCAGTGCCGTGGCCCCTGTGCCCACTCCTGCCACACTTAGGCCCAACACTATGGCTAGGGTCAAAGTTACAGGCTCTCTCTTGAATCTGCTCCTTTTTTCCATTTCATCTAAAAAAAAGAATCAGTATGATATAATAACCTTGGAACTAACTGAACCAAAACACAAAAATTCTGTTAAGGGCAGGGACTGCCGTGACTACTGCAGCCTGAGGCCTAGGGGCTGCTGCTGGTAGTATGGGGTTCTGTCCCATAGCTGTCCCGGGAGGTGCTGTAATTACTAGTTGAATAATAAACATGATTCCGCCAGGTGGTGGTGGCACACGCCTTTTATCCCAGCACTTGGGAGGCAGAGGCAGGCAGATTTCTGAGTTTGAGGCCATCTTGGTCTACAGAGTGAGTTCCAGGAACTACTGGGTTACACAGAGAAACCCTGTCTCGAAAAAACAAAAAAACAAAAAAACAAACAAAAAAAAACCATGATTCCTTGATCATATCCCCGTTGAAAATATGCCCTCTCCTGTATCCAGTCTTGTGACTTTTTTCCTTGGTCAGTAAAAGTTATGGCAAGGGGGTTGCACTACCCGTGGTGATCACAGGAGGGACTAGTAAAGTTTCTTTTTTATTTCGGGGACAGACATAGAAAGGGCTCTTTTTAACCCTATCTCTACCTCCCCCCACCCCCATAACTGCAACCTAGAGCTTGTTGGACATTACTTCCGGGATACCACGCTTTCATGGATTCTGCTAGACTTGTATCTGCACTCTCCCACCCTCCTCCCACGGTACCTGCAGCCAGGACACACACATCTGGGGAGGGTAGGCCACCAAGTATAGGGAGGGGCTTCACGGGTGGTACTCCAGACTACTCTGCAGGTCTGTGAAAGGACTTGCCAAGTGAGCAATTGAGGAGCGTGGGGGCTATGGGAGGCTGGGTGAATGAGAGCCAGAAACATCACTGCCCACCCTAACCAGTCTAATCTTGAGGGGGTCTGGGGCCCTTTCCACTGTCCATCTGTCTGCTGACGAGGGCGCTTTCTTGATGTGCGAAGCATGGATCCAGGATGAGATGCTATCTACTTTGACAGCCGTAGGGGTGGTCAGGAGGACGATGTAGTGTCCCTTCCACCGAGGCTCGAGATTCCCAGTGTGGTGATGTCTCACATACACAGCGTCTCCGATCTGGAACTGGTGTGGCACTTGGAGGTCACCAGGCTTGTAGGCTTCAGCTAGGGGCTCCCAGGCCTCTCTCTGTACGCCTTCAAGAGCCTTTAACCTTCCAAGGAGGGTGATGGGATAAAAAGACTCATCTACTGGAAAGGCATTGAGTGCAGCAGCCGGAGGGGGGACTGCCATATAGAAGTTCAAAGGGTGTAAGCTGAAATCTCCCCGGAGTATTTCTAGCTCGAAAAAGGGCATAGGGAAGAAGGACTGTCCAGTCTGTTACACCAGTCTCAATTGACAATTTGGTCAAGGTCTCTTTTATGGTTCTATTCATTCTCTCTATCTGTCCTGAACTTTGGGATTTGTAAGCACAATGTAATTTTTATTCCACCCCAAGGATCTTGGCCAGTCCCTGACTTACCTGGGCAACAAAAGCAGGTCCATTATCAGACCCAATTACCTTAGGAAGACCAAATTGTGGAAAAATATCTTCTATTATCTTCTTGGCCACTATTACGGTCTAACAGATGCTTTTGGGTTCCTTGGTACCTCTGCCAGGACACTACAGATTGAATGCCTTGGGGCTAGGGAGATGGTTCAGTCCATAAAGTGCTTTCCATGAAAGTATGAAGACCTGGCTTTGCATCCGCAGTACCCACGTGAGAAGCTGGGCATGATAGCATGTATCTGTGATCCTAGCACTGGGGAGGTAGAGAGTGGAGAATCACTCCCCAGTTAGCCTTGCTGAACTGCTGAGCTCCAGGTCCAGGGAAAGGTCCATCTCAAATTTGGGCGGTAGAAGGGGGTGGGCACCTGTGCCGGTTTAAATGAGAAATGTCCTGTTGTCTTCCACATTTGAATAAATGGTACCCAATTAATGGTACCGTTTGGGAGGTTTAGCAAGTGTGGCCCTGTCAGAAGTATGTCATGGATGGGGTGGCTTTGGGAGTTTAAAGCCATTTCAGAGTTTGCTTTCTTTGCTTCTTTCAAGATGTTCAAAATGTGAGCTTCCTATTCCGCCGCCACGCCTGCCTGCTGACGTAACTCCCAGCCAGGATGGATTCTTACTCTTCTGGAACTGTAAGCTCAAATAAATGTTTCTCTTTGTGGTCTCGGTCCTGGTGTTTTATCTCAGCACTAGAAAAGTAACACAACACTTGGAATTCATCTTTGGCCTCAATATGTGAACAGACAGACAGACACACACACGCAAGCAAAAGAGAAGGTGGGAACCAATGATGGATGCCACTTTACTGTACTTGTAAAAACAAGCTGGTGACAAGCCATTCAGGCCAGGACCCTACACACCTGGAAACACTGATAAGCTTTGGGGTGCAAACAAACACCTCTGAATTCCCAGAATCCGAGTTCCCAGATTGCCCATCACCATGTGATACAGACCAGGGAGGGTGTATGTTCATTGTTGAAATGAAGGGATCATGAGGTTGAAGTTATTGTTTTCAGCAGAAACCAGTAAAATTTGGACCAGGGTCATGATGCTGAAGAAGACTGACAATTATGGTGAATAAAGTTTTCCATGTGACCACACTTATTTGAACAAACTACTTCTGTAGTGTGTGTGTGTGTGTGTGTGTGTGTGTGTGTGTGTGTGTTTGAGAATCGAATGAAGGCCGGGCGGTGGTGGCGCACACCTTTAATCCCAGCACTTGGGAGGCAGAGGCAGGCGGATTTCTGAGTTCGAGGCCAGCCTGGTCTACAGAGTGAGTTCCAGGACAGCCAGGGATACACGGAGAAACCCAGTCTCGGAAAAAAACAAAAACAAACAAACAAAAAAAGAGAGAATCGAATGAAGTAATGATAGGAAATCCATAATCCCTACGGTCCCAGTCAGGTAACTGTTTGAAGCAGTTTTTAAATCTACAACAATAGTATATTGTTATGTACTATCATGGCCTTCTTAGCTGACACTATCTGAACATCCCAGCAGAAGCCTCTGACACTGGTAGTTGACCCCACTCAAGCCACCTGCTCTCCAGCCCGCAGACACAAGTCAGCAGGTTGCCTCCCTTCCCTGCCTCCCCAACCCCCAACTGCCTTCAGCCTCTTCCTGTTTCACAGCAGCCAGATGACCTCTGTGCTGTAGGCTATACACTGAGCTTAGGAGAGCTGTCACTGTCAGACACAAGAGCAAGAAGCAAAGATATGGCCAGCTACTAAGCCCTCACTGAACTTTTGAACTGTGCTGCACAGGGCCAAAAAAGTTGCCGCAGAGGAAGAAGAAGAGGAAGAAAGGACAACAGCAAAACAAAACAAAACACTTGGAAATGGTGGCTTATGCATGTAATCTTAGAACAGGAGAGACAGAGGCAGGGGGATTGACACAAGTATCAGACAAGACTTAGCTTTGGAGTAAGTGAGACCCTTTCCAAACACACACACACACACACACACACACACACACAGACACACTCACGCAGAAAGAGAGGGAGAGAGAGGGAGAGGATTTGCTCTAAGTTCTTGAAGGCCCTTCACTCCGTAGCTATCTGTATCTGTGTGTGTGCATGCACACAGGACACCTGGCTCTCTGCTTCCACCAGTGGCTAAGGCAACTGTGTATCTAGGTATTGTCCCTCCTGGGATGTGCTTTTTTAGAGTCAGACCTAGGAGCAGGCCCCAGCCTTGCTTGTGAAAGATGATCACATGACACAGACCCCCGTGGAGTACACGTGCTGATATAGTTCCAGATAACTGCTTCAGAGACACATGATCAAGAGATTGTTCCTTCTTCCTGCTGCCCAAAATTTAGACATTTCTCTTTTTATGCAGGTAGAGATATCCGCCATAGACTTGTCATGGTCCTAGGTAACAAGGAACTTACCCTGCATGTGAGCTTGGCTTTCTGCAGATGTCCCTGTAAGCTATGAGCTTCTCCTTCCTGTTTTCTTCCCCTACCTTAATAGTCCTCATGTATTTCACCTCCAAGAAAAACTTTTGACCATGTTCTGCTAATACTTATAAAGAGCCGGATGGTCCCACTCCTCGGAGAAATGGATCACTTCACTTGATACTTGTAATGACAGGATATGTGTGTGAGTGTGCATATAAACGTGTGCATTTTGCACATGTGTACGTGTGTTCATGCCTGTGTACTTTGTGTGTACATGTGTGCATATGCAATGTTTGTTTGCATTGTACAGATGTGTGTTTCTACAAGCATGTCTGTGTGTGCATGTCTGTGTTCATGTATGTATTTGTATATATGCATGTGCATGTGCTAAGTATGTATACATATGTGTCTCTGTGTGCACTGTATGTTTGTAGCTGCTTATTGTATGCATATATGTGCATAAATTCACATATGTGCCTTTATGCTCATGTGTGTGTGTGTGTATGTGTGAATGTGTGTAGTGAAAGTTTGGATGTGTTTGGATTTATATGCAATGTGTCTATGATTTTTTTGTGTGTGCACATACATTTGTGTATTCATTTGTGGGTTCACATGTTTACATGTGTGTGTGTTATAAAACTTTCCACACTGTCTAAACAAAAGTGATCTGAGTACTCAGGCTTTCTGGCAGCACTGTTTTCTGGTGTAGACTCATGTCTTTTTCTTTACATATCCATGAATTTCCCAAGTCCCAAGAGATGATTGATAAGACAGAAATATTGCTTCCTTCAGTGATGTGATGTATTCCTTCATGATAGCACCTGTGAGGCTCCCCTTCCAAGACAAGGACAGTTGGGAGGCATTCCCAAGTAAGCCTCCTGGGAGTGGACAAGCTTGCTGTGTTTCATCTGAGCACTTCCTGAACACTCAGGGGCCAATGCTATGACAGATATCACTTGTCACACTGTAAGATTAACCAAGGGACACACATGGCATGCAGGACAATGAGTAAGTTAGAAACTGTTCATAGTGCCGCTTTACAAAGCCAGACCTGAGATTTCTTCTGCAAGGAGAGGAAACCCAGTGAATGGCTTCAAACAGCTTTGATATCCTCTCAAATTAAACTGATTTCTTCTTTCTCCTGAAGTAGAAGGGCCATGAAGAGAGAAGGAACTGCACACATGCATTCAGCACTGAGCAGAGGGGCACTGGTTTGGACTACGTGAATGCAGTAATATCTCGGAAGCAAAGAGCTGGGCAGGAAGCAGGGTGCTTGCCTGGCATGTGCAATGCCCTGAGTTCAGTCTTCCACATGTAAAGGTGAGGACAGAGCAGAGAACTCCTTCATGGAATTGACATTCTAGGAAAAAAAGGAACAATGGGCTAGGGAAGTGGGTCAGTGAGTTAGGTGCTGGCCATGCAGGCGTGAGTCCTGAGCTCAGAGCCTTAGGGACAATGGGAAAACAGGGCATGGCCTCGTGTTTTCAGGCCTGTGACCTTGACATGGGTGAGAGAAGGCAAACAGCCAGCTCATCTTGCCAATCGGTGAGCTCCAGCTTAGGGGAGAAACCATGCCTCCGTGCCTCAAAACATAACAGAGAGAGGGACCGAGGAAAACACTGGGCTCTAGATACTGACTTCTGATCTTCACTCAGGCTCACACTCAGCCAGCTCATCTTGCCAATCGGTAAGCTCCAGCTTAGGGGAGAGACCGTGCCTCCATGCCTCAAAACATAACAGAGAGAGGGACCGAGGAAAACACTGGGCTCTAGATACTGACTTCTGATCTTCACTCAGGCTCACACTCAGCCAGCTCATCTTGCCAATTGGTAAGCTCCAGCTTAGGGGAGAGACCGTGCCTCCGTGCCTCAAAACATAACAGAGAGAGGGACCGAGGAAAACACTGGGCTCTAGATATTGACTTCTGATCTTCATTCAGACTCACACTCACAGGTAAGTATATCCTCACACACATAACACAATACTCAGGCACACAACTAATCTAAGATGAAATGTCAGATAGTAGGTGGCTGTAATTTTTAGGCAAGATGATAATGAAAGGAAAATGGTGCCAACAGCTCCTCCTTCCCAGGGTTACGTTTAAAAAATGTAAAGTTCTTCACCTTCAGCCAAAGCATTGTCCACCCCAGACCCACTCCCTGCACCGTCTCCATAGGAAGAACCCTTTGGCTGAGCTCTAAGCCCTCAACATGCAGGAGGACTTCAGACAATATGTTTTCCAAGGATGCCGTTAGTTGTCTTGTAGCCAAATCTGACTTTTGAACAGCAGAAACTAAATATCACCCAAGTCTGTCCCTTTGTGGTCACTTCTCTGTGAGAAGTTAGACATGGTGTATCTCAGGTGAAGTGAGACCAAATGTGAACTTCATAAGCACATGGAAACTTGAACAGGCATCAGAGCCTTGCTGTTCATAAGCCTGGACTGTGTCACATCAAGACTGTTGGAATAGGGTGGGTGTCCTTAAGACTTGTCCAGATTGCACAATGAGACGTCCGGGCCAGATTAGAGACTCTCCACGCTATTGGTGCTGGAGCAGGGTCTTTTCTGAAACATGCAAAAGCTACTATATTGCACTTCCGGAGGGGGTGTTCCTATTTCTGTTCCTTTCTTAGTTTGCTAGTGCTACTGTTACAAAACACTCTTGGGGTAGGAGGGCCGGGTTAGTGGTGCATGCCTTTAATCCCAGCACACAGGAAGCAGAAGCAGGCAGAACTTTTTTGTTTGAAATCAGCCTAGTCTATAGTAAAAGTTCCAGGACAGCCAGGAAACCTTATCTTGAAACAAACACAACAAAGAGCTTACAAAGTACAACGCTGGGTGACTTAAGTAACATAATTTAATTTGTTTCTGTGGTCTGAAGGACAGAAATCCAGCGCCAAGGTATGGGCAAGGCTCAGTTCTCTTGAGGCCTGTCTCTGGCCCACGGGTGACCGACCACGTTCTTACTGTGTGCTCCCATGGGCTCTGCTCTGAGCATGTGCATCTCCTGTATCTATTTTGCCCATATATCCTTCCTGCCACACTTCACCACATCTCTAAGGGCTCTACCTCCATATACAGTCTCCCTGGAAGACAGGCTTCAACATATGATTCTTACCGAGTTGAGGCTACAGCCATTTCCTAACTGCTGAGAGACTAAGCCAAATGTTCCCACCCCTTCTGTGGAGCCTCCCAGCCTACCGTGCTGGGGAATTCTTTCACTTGCCATTTTTGGTCTTTTTTTCTGGTATTAGGTAAGATGGTTTGGTTTTGTTTGTCTTTGTTTTGTTTTGAGACAATTGCCTTTTTAAAACTCTTTTTTTT
>NW_022196913.1:97516909-97520434 GCF_008632895.1 Mastomys coucha
CTGTAGACCAGGCTGGCCTTGAACTCAGAAATCCGCCTGCCTCTGCCTCCCAAGTGCTGGGCTTAAAGTCGTGCGCCACCACCGCCCGGCTTTTTTTAAAGCTCTTAAAAATCCAACACCATTAGAAAAAGCTGAGATCACTTTTCCTTTCAGAGCCTGAAAGCAAGGCACTAGAGATAGTTATTGGGCACCAGAGATAGACCTTCAGTCATTGTTTATGTCCTGCTTCCCTAGGGTAAATACCTTTTTAGACAAATGAATACCACTGAATCTATAACATTGTTTTTGGATCTTAAGGAAAGGGATTTAACGAGGAATTTAAAAGGAGGAATAGTTGCAGGGGAATTAAAGATGATTTCTAGCAAGCAGCCAACAATGAAGGCTCTTGCAGCTGGGTTTTAGTTGTATCGTGCACACTAGTAAGGATGGTGCTTACAAGCCTTTTCTACATGAATACTAACTCCCTTATTCGGTAATTATTGTGCTCAGCACAATGGTATGAGCTTTCCATGTGCGCTACCATTTGATTTAAAATTGAAGAAGGGCAATTAAAATATAAGGATATTCTTGCCCCTTCCACATCTTCCCCCATCTTCCCCTATAACCTGGGTGTGAAGTGAGGTTGGCGCTGACCAAGGCAAGTGACCATGGGATTCCAAGGAGGGAACATACCTAAGAATGACTCAGAGGTGGTGGGGTCAATTTTGTGAGTAGTTGATTATGAGATAAGGGGAGGGCTGGAGAGATGGCTCAGGGGTTAAGAGCACTGACTGCTCTTATGAAGGTCCTGAGTTCAAATCCCAGCAACCACATGGTGGCTCACAACCATCCTTAATGAGATCTGATGCCCTCTTCTGGGGTGTCTGAAGACAGCGACAGTGTACCTACATATAATAAATAAATAAACCTTAAGTGAAAAGACAGTCACAGTGCTCACCTCTCCCAGGTCTGTGTGTAGAGACCTGGCTCTGTGTAGAGACCTGTATGGCACCAAGAGTTAGAATTTCCCTGCACTTCAGCAGGACTGTCCAGTCTTGGTCTTTTGACGTCTGGCAGGAGATTGGCAAGTAGTGAGTGGGTACTAGGTTGAGAACATTTGAGACTGACTAACTGTGGCAGAATCTGTGGCCAACGAGTTCCTAGAAAATTTAACCTTCTCCTCTTCTTCCCCTACTCTTGTCCTAGTACATGTTTTCTCTCTCACAATACATATAACATACACTTCACATAGTTACATAATTGTAGCTATATAATGCGACATTAGAGAGTATCTGTGCTCATAATCCTCTATTCCATCCAGGTTTGTCTGAGTTACATAGAATTTACACAATATTGCTTTTTTTTTCCCCTAGTGTTTTACAGAGCGGGAGATTAAGCAGTCAGCTTGCTCTGCAAGACAGCTTTCATTTTGTTGCTGTCTTAGAAACAGCTGCCTCTGGAGCCACCTGCTGACGCAGTGTAGAATCCTGTGCAGCTGGCATCACTAAGCAAAGCTGCTCTCCAAGGGAACAGGAGAGGAGCTCAAGATTAGACTCTGCCCCATTGACTTCCCACAGCCAAGGAGGTAAGTCATCCTGAAAATCCCATTGGTCATGTGGATGCTTTGCTACAGTAAGTGGGGCAGCCACGTGAAGTCCTCTAAAACTCAGGAACCTTTGCTTGAGAACTACTGTTGATGTAATTTTGAAAACGGAGTAAATTGATCATGACTATCCACCATTTATATCTGCCACACCTTAAATTCAAGATGTAAATGCTGGTATTTATCCCACATGTAACAAATAAGGAATATAGATTCTGAATCTGTCTCAATTCTCCTATAACAAAATACTAGCAATACATCAAAGTCGCCATAGACTACTTTCCCCACTTAGTGATTTGTTTCAAGAACTTTCCAGCTGGGGACACAACTTTTTCATATATATGTCTGAAGAGTTTTCTGGGTTTTGTTTGTTTGTTTTTTGTTTGTTTGTTGTTTTTTTGTTTCTGTTTTGTTTTGTTTTGTTTTCAAGACAGGGTTTCCTCTGTATAGCCCTGGCTGTCCTGGAACTCACTTTGTAGACCAGGCTGGCCTTCAACTCAGAAATCCGTCTGCCTCTGCCTCCCAAGTCCTGGGATTAAAGGCGCGTGCCACCACTGCCCTGGCCTGAAGAGTTTTCTGTAGAAGTTAAATTGCTATGGTAAAGAAAAAAAAAAGTTGGGATTTTGATAAGAAAATGTGTTCTGTCCCTTCTCACTCAGCACTGTGGGTCCCTACCGCCCCCACCCAAGGTCTGGCCAAAACTGCATGTGGTTGTGTTTTTTAAATCTCTGTTTATCTGAGGATAAAAATTGTCCCACAGTTTCAGCATTAGATCCAGGCTTGAGAGCTGCAGAAAAAAGCATAACGGGGCTGGCGAGATGGCTCAGTGAGTAAGAGCACTGCACTGACTGCTCTTCTGAAGGTCCTGAGTTCAGATCCCAGCAACCACATAGTGGCTCACAACCACCGGTAATGAGATCTGATGCCCTCTTCTGGTGCATCTGAAGCTACAGTGAATGACGTAGGAGCGAGCGGGGCCAGAGGAAGTGGAACCAAGTTCAATTCCCAGGAGCCACACACATTATGGCTCATAGCCATCTGTACAGTTACAGTGTACTCATACACATAAATAAATAAAATAAATCTTTTAAAAAAAAGAAAAAAAAGAAAAAAGCATATCGATCATGGAAGAGCCGGGAAGAGCCTGCCCCAGGCTCTCCGCCCCCAACTGGGTCTAGGGTAGCAAAGAGAAAATATAGATTTTAGTAAGTAATAACTCAGGAGTATTGAGGGGGAAGCATTAACAATGTGGATGTTTGGGAATGTCCCAGCCATTGAGCTGTTTAAGGCACACTAAAATAGAAGGCTGAGTGTGTGTGTGCCTTTTATTCGGGAACTCAGAACATTCGGGCAGGTATCGAGGAACGCACAATGCTGCTGCAAGTGCCTTAATCACTTAATGTAACAATTCTGAATATTTAACCTTATACCCACAAGTAAGTGCAGTCCTCAACCCTCCCCAAGTGGCACTTCTCTTTGCGACAAATGGATATCACTACAGAAAACCACAATAAATCAAATAGCACAATTATGGAACCTAGCCCAACTGATAATCTACAACATAATGCCTGTACGGAAGGCCTATTGTTGAAGAGGTCAGAAAGACTGTAGGAGCCAGAGGGATAAGGAGTTTGCTGTGGGATTGTATCTCCTAGGAATGTCAGAAGCGACACCCATTAAGTTTCATCAATATGACTGCCTTAACGTGAACATGGACGATAGACATGCTGAAGTGGGTGAAGGAACGCCTAGGCTGCAAACCTATACAAACATACAGGCAATTAAGGAATGTTGGGAGTGGGAGAAAGAGTCTTCTCCAGGGAGGAGCACACCAGCTAGTTATCCAAAACCAAATGGGCAGCCCTGAAGACATATTCATACCGGTAACATTATACAGATGGGGCAGGTTGAATTTATGTATTTAAGGGCACACACATTCTCTC
>NW_022196913.1:97520553-97532870 GCF_008632895.1 Mastomys coucha
ACACACACACACACACACACACAACCACCACCTTTACCACCACCACCACCACCACCAACAACAACAACAACAACAATTAATGGAAGAAAAAAGTCATAAAGTTTAGACAGAGCAAGGAGGAGTTTTATGGGAAGGTTTGTTTGGAAGAAAGAATGGGAAAGAAAATGATGTAATTATAATCTCAAAAAATAAGTAATTTAAAAAAATGTACAAAGTGGTTTTGCTCTTTTTCTCAGAATTGAGTAACTATCACCTTTCTCTATTAAGAAAAGTTATCACCCTCAAAAGAAAACCCATACAGTCATAAAGTTTGGATGATTAAAAAAAACGCATGAAATGGGGACTGGGAATATGGCTCAGTTGATAGAGTGCTTGCTTATCATGCATGAAGTACCCTAGCACTACATAAAACTGGGCACAGTAGTACATGCCTATAATCCCAGTACAGAAGGTCTAGGTTGTTCTCCGCTACAAGACCACTACAAGTCCGCTACCTGGGACTTTGTCTCAAAGTAAAAAAATAAATAAATAAATAAAAATAAAATCTCTTAAATGCTTTCATTTATAAGAATTGCCTTAGTTATGGTGTTTCTTTGCAGCTATATAAAAGTGACTAAGACTGTTGGAAATATTAACCAGACAGGCACTGAATAGGGTGTATTTGTATGATTTTCTCACTCATAGTTTGTGGTGGTTTAAATAAAAATGGCCCTATAGACTCATACATTTGAGTGCTTAATCACCAGGGAGTGGCACTTTTTGAGCAGGATTTTTTGAGACATGGTCTCTTTGGAGGAAGTGTGTCAGTGTCCATGGCAGGCAGAGCCTCCCTCTTTCTCCACTTTCAGATCACGATGTATCTCTCACTCACTCCTCCAGGACCACAGCTGCGTGCCACCATGCTTCATACCATGGTGATAACGGACTCACCCTCCGAAACTGTAAGCAGGTCCCAGTTAAATGCTTTCTTTTATAGGAATTGCCTTAGTTATGGTGTTTCTTTGCAGCTATATAAAAGTGACTAAGACTGTTCTAACTTTAAAAACGTTTCCAGAATCAAAAGAATCCAGTTATGAACACCTTGTGCCAGAAAATAAGTAGATACATTTGTGTCTTTCCATAAGCTCCACTTTATTGAATAACAATAAATATATACTCTATGTTGGTTTAGTTGGCTGCAATTTGCCAGATAGTTAAGATTTCCCTTATAATTGGCCATTGACCCCCCAAAAGTATTCTAATCACCATGATTAACATTAACCCTCAGATGACACAGTACACAGTAATTACATCTCTATGTATATATGTCTGTCTGTCTGTCTGTATGTATGTATGTATGTATGTATATGTGTGTGTGTATGTATGTATATATGTAGGTTAAAGAAAGGCTACAAAGTGTTAAATAAGTCACAACAGAGTTTAGTGGACTTAAAGGGATCTTATAAGAGGTATGAGAGGTGCTGGAGCAGTGGCTCAGCAGTTATAAGTGCCAGCTTCTCTTTCAGAGGACTGGAGTTCAGTTCTTAGACCCCCATCAACAGGCACACAACTGCCTGCAGCTCCTGCTCTGGAGAATCTGATGACCTCTTTTGGCCTCTGCAGACACAGGGCTGGAGAGATGGCTCAGTGGTTAAGAGCACTGTCTGCTCTTCCACAGGTCCTGAGTTCAAATCCTAGCAACCATATGGTGGCTCACAGCCATCTGGGATCAGATGCCCTCTTCTGGTGTGTCTGAAGACAGCTACAGTGTACTCTTATACATAAATTAATAAATCTTTTTTAAAAAAACAGACACAGAGGTATAGAGCTGATAAAGATGCAAAGAGAGTCTCGGATGAGGTGCGGGAAGAAGATAAATAGCCCTATTGTCCTATTGGAGAATCGCTGTGGAGCCAAGCCACCAAACCATAGGGTCACTGTGTTGAATTCAGGCCTCTGAGCTGAGTTGAGCTGCAGAGGCAAGGTGCAGAACTTGCTTAGAGGATGGGCTGCAATTCACATAGGTGGAGTCAGCAATAGGGATTGAGCTGAGCTGCAGTACTGGGACAATTGGGAATCTTCTGCCTGTCAATCAGGTGGCCAGATGACAGCTCCGTGGGGACCTTCATCATCACAACATTTGATATCATCTTCTTTATAGCATCCAGGTGAGAGGGTTGTACCTTAGATAAACCTTAGGGTTGTTTCTTTCTGAGTTGGGGTGGGGGTTAATATACCCAAGCTCTCACCTGGCCTGATCTATTCTGATAGGTTTATAAGGTAGGATAGGAATAGGCTATTTACCAGGGCTTATCCATAGATAGTGCTAGAAAGGTGGCAGTGTCTATGTGCATAACAAGAAGAGTCAGTCATCCTGCCTCTGAACTCAAAATGGTGCCAAATGCTGTACATTAAGTGGTGAGCACATACAGGGCGAGGTACAGGATGTGAGTGCTCTGCTTTACGTAATATGGATTGGTTTTCTGTCTGGGCATTTCCTGGTCTGCAATTTTATCGAGCACTCTCATTGTTCAGCTTGTTTCCCAAGGTCATCACTCCCTCATCCTGGGAGGTGAAGCTCTCCTTCAGAGTATTCTCAGCAACTCATGTCCTCTGCTCAGACTTTGGTGCCCCATTTGCCCTGGAAGTCCCTCACACCGTCTATCATAAAAGTCTGCTGTGGTTTCCTTCAATCACTCCACCAGCCACACTTGAAAACATCAACTGGATTGAACTGATTTCCCATTGCCTATTGATTTGGATTTCATTCCTCGTTTTGGCTGAGAGGATTCCATGAAACTCCTGCTTCTTTCATCTTCCTCTCCTCTCTTCTTCCACTCTTAGTTATGTATCATGTTTTCCTCAAACCCTGGACTTCTGGCCATTTTCCAAACAATAGATGTCCACAAACTCTGGGTGTGCAAGCACTGTTCCCTTTGTCGCATGTCCTGTCACCCACCAGACTCCTGTTCATGCTTCACAAACCAACAGAGCTCTTCTGAAAATAATTCCTTGTATTTCTCGAGACTATTCTATTCAAAAGACTTAGTTGTTTCCCCGGAGCCAACATAATAGGTTCTTAATTTTTCTTACTACAACATCTGGCATGTTGTGTGGCAATTTTTCCCAATTTCTTTTCTTGTCCCCATTTAACATGGATTGGTATTGACTGCACAGTGTGGACCAGAGGTGGGGAAAGGCATGTATGAGGCTAGCTTGTTGTGGCTGCCTGCAGCCACACAATGGGTCTTCTGGAATGGGAGTCAGAGCCTGAAAAATTAGGGAACCGGAATGCAGGAAGGGGTTTAAAAAATGAGACCAAGGCATGGTGTGCTTTCAGTCCTTCATCATTATTGAACTCTCTTTGTTACAAGCAGGTAGGTAGAGGAAAACCCTCCCTCAGCAACTCTTGGCCAAATCAGCATCTTCATCTTCAGTCTCTGGAGGCGGGACTTCCGGCTTAACAGGAACTTGGAGAGAGGCGTGGCTATTTGCAGGAACTTAGAGAAAGGTGTGGCTATTTGTGGCAAGGCAAGGTCTGAAAGAACCAGCACTTAGCTGAAGGAGGGTCGCAGCTTGTAAAATAAAAATGTTCTAAATTAGCAAATCTCTGAGGAATTTATAATTAAGATAAGGAGGGACATGCTACCCAATGTTTACATTCTTGTAGTCCCAGAAACTAGCACAGTTGGTATGTGCTCATGGGGAGCAGAGGCTCTGGTGGAGGCTGGAGAGTTAGGTAATCAGCCCCAGAAGGTGAAACACAATTAATTGGCTTGAGCCAATCAAAGCAGTGATTGCTGTAGTAAGTCCTAGCAAGTAAGTTACAAAGGGAAGCTCTGTCAGGGTTACTATTGCTGTGATGAAACACTGTGGCCAAAAGCAATTTAGGGAGGAAAGGGCTTATGTAGCTTCTGCATGGACCTCACTGTTCATTACTGGGGGAAGTCAGGACAGGAACTCAAACAGGGCAGGAACCTGGAGGCAGGAGCTGATACAGAGACCACAAAAGGGTGTTGCTCACTAGTTTGCTTCTCAGGGCTTGCTCCTCCCAGCTTGCTCAGCCTGCTTTCTTATAGAATCCAAGACCCCAGTCCAGGGGTATTCCAACTGACAATGGGCTGGGCCCTCCTCCATGGACCACTGCCCTGGCCTAGGAGTCTATTGATAAATTGCATCTGTGTGTTTGGAGGGTAGGACTAGGCAAACTGTGGTGGTTTGAATGAAAATGGCCCCCAGGGTCCCCCAGGAAGTAGCACTATTTGGAAGTATAGCCTTGTTAGAGTAGGTGTGGCTTTATTGGAGGATTATGTCACTGGGGGTGGGCTTTGAAGTTTCAGATGCTCAAGCCAGGCTCAGTGGTACTCTCTTTTTCTGTTGCCCGCTGATCTGGATGGAGATCTCTTAGCTCCTCCCTAGCACCATGTCTTCTTGTGTGCTACCATGCTTGCAGCCATAATGACAATGGACTAAACTTCCGAATCTATAAGCCAGCCCCAATTAACTGTTTTCCTTGATAAGAGCTGCCCTGGTCTCTTCACACTAATAGGACACTGACTAAGACATTAGGTAACTGATATTTGCCTTATTGAACACTGTCTCAGGAGGACTCCAGATACACATGAAAGCATTTGTTTGTATCTTAATCTTTGAAGCCTGTTATTTGTAGTTATTTTCTCCAGGTTGGAGCATTTGTTCTGTAAGTGACAACATGTGGAAGATCCCGAAATAAGATCCATAAGGTCTCTCCCCAGGTAGTAACAGCTTCTGAGCAGGAGACCCCTGACTGGCCAGTCAGCAAGCTGCCTGCATATTGCACAGGGAACCTCCAGAAAAGCAGCTTTTGTGAGTTGCTGGCTATGGGTGACAGCTTTCAGGTGATGCAGATTGAGTCATCTATGCTTCTGTAAGTAACCCTTCACCCATGCTCGGTAAATAATCCTGATGAATACATTGGCTCACCAATTGAACTTTGAGTGAAATTATTACGCTATCCATTATTGGTGCCTTCTTTGGAGTGAATACATTGTTCATGACTCCCAAGGAAAAAGTCATACAATACTCATGAAAGACTAGTGATTTCCTAGAAATACTGGGAGGTATCTTTTGCTTTTCACTATATTCCCAGCATCCTATCCCTTACTCATGGAAGTGGTCCAAAGGCACAGTGCATCTGATACTGAAGTGGGCAGAAATGATGGACCACGAGGTTCCTGCCCTGTTTGAGTTCCCTTCCTCCACATTCTTCCTATTCATCCAGTGTTTGCTCGCTGTGCTTTGCTCCTTGGTTGAAAGGTCTGCAAATTCATTTTTTCCATTAAATAATCATAGCAAGTGGTCTCTCATATGGCATGGTGGAGAAAGTGCTGGAAGCCAGGCCATCTCTGTAATCTGGTTTTACGGGACAGAGCTGGTAATTTTGTTTCCTATCTTATATCCATATTAGATATGCTCAGCTGGCTTCTCAAGTGTTTTCTCAACAAGGTTTAGAAAAAAATTAAATCAGAATATATTAAGTATACACAAGAAGTTTCACTGTGGCTTCATATAATAATTCTCATACATGTATAATGTCCTTTGATCATATTGAACCTGCATCACACCTCTTTTCTGCCACTTTCCATTCTCATTAGTCACTTTTAACAAGTTTTTAGATGTCTTCAGAATCTCCAGGGACAGAAAATACAAAAGTGAGGAGTTGTCCATAGGTAAAGTTCTGCCCCAGCATAAAGCCGAGAGAGCCAAGTTTGGTTGGAAGGACTTATGTGGAAGAAGGAAAGAACCAACTGCCAAAGTTTTCCTCTGGCCTCCATATGCATGTGTCCAGAGCAGGCTGCAAGTCCAAGAATATTTGGATGGAACAAATTAAACTTGGGTTTAAAAAGAGAGAGACCATGAAATTCGGTGAGTAGGTAGGTTTTCCTGTGACATGTCTCTGTATGCTTGTTTGTTTTACATGTGGCTGTTCTCTTGCTGCCATGGCGGAGCTTGTGACAGGAAGCTAGCGGCCCACAGCATTAAATATGATATATACTATCTGGCCTCTTTGCATAGCAAAGTTAATAATCCCTGACCAAGCCAATCCAATTCATTCTTATTTTCCTCGGGTGACAGCATTATTAAATTCCTGACCCTCTGTAATAAAGAAACCTTTTTGAATTTTCCAGTGATAGGTTTTGTAAGCACTTGTTTTTTTTCTTACCAGGTCAAGGTTACCTGCTATATCCTTGAGGAATTTAATCAAGATGGTTGGAGGGGCCACAGCAAAACTGAGGCTGTGACAATTTTATTGAGAGCAATCAAACTTTTACCTTTATCAGAAACAGAATGTAGTGTCGATTGCCAGGATTCACGCGGTTGTAGTTGCCAGGATACAAAAATGTTCGCTAACTATAAAGGGAACACAAGATTGATGTCTAAGACCAATTGTCCTGTCAAACTTCCATGCTCCCTTGACTACTAAGGGCACGTCCAGAGAAACACAAAGAGGCTTGGGAGCTTCACTGTCTGCTGAAGGAGTGCGTCTGTCTCCCAGGAACTGGAAGGCACATCCAGGAACTGCCATGGATTCCAACCTTAAAAACCCATGATATTTACCTCTCAAGGCAGCTAGACCAGAACTGCATGGTTCCCTGCAAGGTTTCTCATGGACACATTATTACATCAAAGGCAGCAGCGCTAGGTGCTGGTCCCGGCCTCCTTTAATGTACCACACAGCCATCTTCCAGTTAAAGGTTTGTCTGCCAGCTGGCCAAAGGTCTATATCTCTCCATGTGTTTTTACTCACAACCTTTTTTTCTTTATTTCTCTTTTGTTTTTGTTTTTGTTTTGAGATAGGATTCCTCTGTGTAGCCCTGGCTGTCCTGGAACTCTATCTGTAAACGAGACTAGCCTTGAATTCAGAGACAGGCCTGCCTCTGCCTACTGAAAGCTTGGACTAAGGCGTGGACCACCACTGCCCAGCTACAAAGTTGGATCTTGTACCCAGTTCTGCAGCCTTCTTATCAATACCCATTAGCTCTTGCACTAATCAAGCTCAGTTGGGCCTAGAACCCATCAGAGCTGCCCTAGGACTAAAGGTTTTTTTTTTTTTTCAGGTGGGGGGAGATGGGTATTTTGTTTGTTTGTTTTTGCCGGCTTTGGGGGCGTGCTTAGCATTCCTTCTAGGCTCTACCCAGCAGCAATAGCCAAGTAGGCTTGGCTTACTATAAAAGGGTCTGTTTGTCCCCCTCCTCACTCTCTTATTCTCTCTGACTCTCTTCTCTCCCTGACCCTTCTCTCTCTCCCCCCATCCTCCTCCCCCCTCCAAGTGTTCCTGGCTGCCTCTCCTTTACTCTTCTCCTATCCCCATCCCTCTCTCAGTCTGTTTTTCTGTCTCTACTCCCTTCTCAACTCCCCTTCCCATGCCTTATATAAACGCTAGTCTACACTATACCGGTTATATGGCTGGTTCCTCCTTTTTTTCTTTCTTTCTCTCTCTCTTTCTTCCTTTCTTTCTTTTTTAAAATAAAACACAACAGGGGGTGTGCAATAAATGGGCTTTAGAATTTTTGGAAGGGGCCAAGAAATAGATCATGACCTAAGCTTCCAGAAATCTCTTAGAGCTGTTGCCAGTGCTACTGCAGTTTCTAAGAGTCTGGGAATTACACCTTAAGTTTTCTCAACTCTCAAGTCTGTTGCCTCTGTTGCAACAAAATTCCGTGTGGTGTTTGGGCTATATGACAGAATTTCTCCTTCTCATTTTCCTGGAGGTCAGACGTCCAAGGGCAAGCTGCTTTCAGCACTGGTTTCTGGTGAGACCCCCTCCTTCTGTCTTGCAGACTGCTCCAGACTGGAAAACATAACTTCTGCTCACAGCAATGGCATCAGAACAATAGAAGCTTAATTGATTTCTGACAATAGCGTTGGTTGTGACGGTAAATGTGGCAACACCCTGATGGGTTAAAAAACTGGTCTCCAGTCAGGCCTGATCCTGAGGCGCCTGAGCTGTGAGAGGAGAGTGGATCAAAATTAGTCAAAGAAATTCTTCGGGCCTCTAAGGGTTAAGACAACCCTTAACTTGCCCATCCATCCTAGTTTCCTAGAGAGGTCTGGACAAAGCGTTTTTGTTGAAGTGAAAACTTCTTGTCCTGTCTTCTGGGCTTAGGGGTGTAGGACCTAAAGCCGGCGGGTTCCTTTCTCCAAGACGACTGGGGAGAATTGGGGTGCAGGGAACCACTGTGCAGCGACCCCAACAGTGAGCTCCTGTTGGGGAAAGGAGGCGCTCTCTCACCGGGTTCAGTAGCTGCAGGGCGCAGGCGCAGCACCTCCGCGGTCTAGCTCTACTGGTTCCCGGGCGTCCCCACCCGCCTCCCCCGAGCCTTGCTGTGTACTAGCACCCGGGTGCAGGGAAAGCTCCAGACAAGCACAGCCCATCCTCTTCACCTATAGCCGTCCAAGACACCCTTCTCTAGGCAGGAACCGATATTGATTGCCATAGATGACCTGGATTTGCCTGTTTTGCGAGCCCGTGTCTCCCCGGGCTCCTCTACTACCGAATTTAATAGGATGTTAGGGAAAGTGGTGAAATGTGAAATGTTACACGGACTTGTCGCTTGTAAATATCAAAATAGAAATACGTGACTGAGGCAGCATAGCATTGTAGAGGTAGTTATATCTATATTTACTAACTGTCTGCTTTCTGTGTGTTGTGGTCTTTTTAAAAACTATGCGTACAGCCGGGCGGTGGTGGCACATGCCTTTAATCCCAGCACTTGGGAGGCAGAGGCAGGTGGATTTCTGAGTTCGAGGCCAGCCTGGTCTACAGAGTGAGTTCCATGACAGCCAGGGCTACACAGAGAAACCCTGTCTCGAAAAACCAAACAAAACCAAACCAAACCAAAACCAAAAAACAAAAAAAACAAAAAAAACCCTACGTTTTGCTTGCATATATGTGCACCATGTGCGTGAATGGTGCCCACGGAGGCTAGAAGAAGGCATGGGATCCCCTGGAACTGAAGTTACAACGGCTATATGCCACTATGTGAGTGGGTATTAGGAATTAAACTGGAATTCCCTGGAAGAGCAGCCAATGCTCATAACTGCTAAGCCATCTCTCCAGCCCTCGGTTTTGTTCGCATCCAGGTGTTTCTTTTTGGTTCTTGTCAAACTCTGTGGATGTAATTTCAACCTCTGACCTTTATAACAAACCAGTTCTTAATCGCTGTGTGCTCTTGTTGGCTCACTGGGTCTGAAGGTTTGGAAATACATAAAAACACAGTTGATGCAGCTACTCTAAGGATTAGTTGCACTTGGAAATTAATGCTCAGCGCTACTTCCTGCTTTGGTTTGCCTGAATCCGTGGTGTGAAAGGCAGCGTCCAATCAGCTTGAGACTCGCACCTGGGCTACTACTTTCTGGTTGAGTGGCCTTGGGAAATCCCTTAGTACCTTGGGCACACCTGTAAAACCTTCCGTAAGATAGTGTAGATAAAAATCTAAAATTGTTTATACACCTCAGGCTGATCAGAGAATTAGGAAGAAGTGACTTATTGTTTGTGATGTACAAGCAGCAGTAGGGGCAAGAATTAACTCTGTGTACGAATATCTTTGCCTATCCTTTCAGGGGTCTGTGTCTGCCAACCATAGTGTTTGTTATATACTGAAATGGATTCTGTGCCCTTGTGACACTAGATGATCACATTGTTGTTAGCTCCAGAGACAGTCTAGGTTGACATGCAGAAAGTAGAACCTAGGAGCAGTGGGGCGGGGTGGAAGGCTGTCCTTCGTATTTAGGAATCGGTATAGGAATTGGGTTATATAAGGGTTCTTTTTGAAAGTGACTTTTTTTTTTCTGTCAAAAGCTTTTTTCCTGTCAACAACCAACTGATCCTTAAGACCCTAAACAAGGTCCTTCACTGTTCGCTGCTTTTTGCATATGGATTCTGTGATGCCTTTATGTCTTATTATTCTGCTCTTCCTAAAGAAGTGTGTTGTCAACTTCAATTTAGAGGGTTTCCAAGCCACAAGTGATTAGTATTCATTCTACCTTTGAAACTTGATCCTCAGTACAGAGATAATGATAATAAATAGCAACTAAGCTATCATTATAAATTCTTTTTTTTAAAAAAAAAAGTTTTAGTTGTGGCACTGGAGAGGTGGATTAGCAGTGTGGAGCACTGGCTGCTCTTCCAGAGGACACAGGTTCAGTTCCCAGCACCCACAAGGTGACTCACTACATTGGCAACTCCAGTTCAAGGGATCTTATACCCTCTTCGGTCCTCCATGGCACTGCACAGACAGACATGCTGGCAAAATACTAACACACGTAAAATAAGGGTAAGTCTCATTTTTTTCCTCTTAGTTATAATAGGAACAGGAAACCAACTCTTTTTTTTAATTTTTATTTTTTTTAAAGATTTATTTATTTATTATACATAAGTACACCGTAGCTGTCTTCAGACACGCCAGAAGAGGGTGTCAGATCTTGTTATAGATGGTTGTGAGCCACCATGTGGTGGCTGGGATTTGAACTCAGGACCTTCAGTCGGTGCTCTTAACCGCTGAGCCATCTCTCCAGCCCACAAAACAACTCTTAATTCTGAGGAGACTTTTGAAGAGCATGCTTCTCCTTTCCATTATTTTGTTGTGATGGTTGGGAAGAGAGGTAAGAGAATAAACTTAGCAACTACCGCTCACTGTGATCACTGTTGTTCGACACAGGGCTGTCCATCCTTAGCCTGGTATGGAACTGAGCTGTTGGGTTTAGAGTTTCACCAAGTGGAAGAGTTTAAAAAGCATGATTGCAGGTGAGGAGGTCAAGATGATCTGAAGCCTTAGGAAACTTGTTATAAACTGTGCTAGATACTGTGTGGAAAAGACAGTGTTCAAGGGCGCTGGAGAGATGGCTCACTCGTTAAGAGCACTGTCTGCTTTTGAGAGTTCCCGAGTTCCATTCCCAGCAACCACATGGTGGCTCACAGTCATCCATAATGGGGTCTGATGCCCCTTATGGTGTGTCTGAAGACAGCTACAGTGTACTCATATACATAAAAAATTATTTAAGAAAAAAAAACCAGTATGCTCTCTTAACCACTGAGCCAACCCCTATAGAAATGTTTTAAAACTAGTCTTACTTTTAAATCTGGGTGTTCACTAGTGGATTTGCTGTTCTTATCCACCACACAGACTGAGTGTTTGAATATGCAAATCCCAGGGCAATACCAACCTAAAAATAAATACACTAAGCTTGATTTGAGGTTTAAAAGGAAAAAGGGGACCTGAGTAGACTATCATATGAAGTAAAAACAGGACTGAGCAAACCAGGAGTCAGAATGACCATCCTGTTAGATTTTACTAGTCAGTTTGACAGAAGCTAGAGTTGTTTGAGAAGAAGGAGCCTCAATTGAGAAAATGTCTATCAAATTGAATTGGTCTGTAGGGCATTTTCTTTTCTTTTTTTGTTTTTTTGTTTTTGTTTTTGTTTTTTTTGAGACAAGGTTTCTCTGTGTAGCCCTGGCTGTCCTGGAACTCACTCTGTAGACCAGGCTGGCCTGGAACTCAGAAATCCACCTGCCTCTGCCTCCCAAGTTCTGGGATTAAAGGCATGCACCACAGTTCCCACCTGATTTAGCATTTGAAAACATACACAGGGGAGAAGCTCGTCCTGTGTGGCGAGTGTGGAAAAAGTTTCATCAATACTTCCCACTTTATTGTCCACGAGAGAACTCACACCGGAGAGAGGCCTTGAAAGTGTCCTGACTGGAAAGGGGTTTCCGGCAGCAGCCCCTTATTCAGTATACAGATTACACACCGGTGAAAAAGGACATATGAATGTCCTGCTTGTGGGAAAGGCTTCAGTCACAGCTATATTCTAGTAGAACACAGACAGACTCACACTAGAGAAAAACCCATCCAGTGCTCAGAATGTGGGAGGGGCTTCAGTTAGAGCGCCAGCCTGATTCACCAGCAGTGAATGCACACAGGTGAAGAGCCCTCCAAGAGTTTCGGTGAGAAAAGGGCTTTGGTTGTAATTCTACCCTAACAAAGCATCAGAGGACACATACAGGAGAAAAGCCTGTCCAGAGTGTGGAAAGACTTAGTAGTCAAGGTTCAAACCTCTTAACACACTGGAAGATGCAAGTGGATAAGAAATCCTCTGGAAATAAGAAATGTGAAGAAATCAGAGCCTCCGTGTGACAGAGGAGTGCAGAGTCCAGGCAGGAGAGAAAGCATCCAGGTGATGGGAATGTGCTCCTGAAAGACCCCTGGGGGAGACCCCCACTCAAATCTTGGGAGGACGCACACCCAAGGAATCACAAGAGACCACATCTTGATGTAATTACAAGAGGTATATTTTGA
>NW_022196913.1:97534178-97534419 GCF_008632895.1 Mastomys coucha
TCCTTTAGGAACAACAGATCTTATCTTCTTCTATTTTGAAGGACCATTTCTGAGAGGGAGGTAAGTGATTTTTGTAAGTCAGCCAAAGTCTTTTCTATTCTTTTTGTATCTGAGTCAATGGCCTCTCTTAGTTCTCTATACCCTTATGTTATAAAGTCATAACGGATGTTTTCGTGGCTGTCTCTGCAGTCTAACATAACTGTCAGGGGAACTCTTAACTCTCTTTTTTATTGTCAGGCAC
>NW_022196913.1:97534876-97538892 GCF_008632895.1 Mastomys coucha
TTTTGTGGATTTCTGATGTTTTTGAAAACCAACTATCTATGTAAAGTAATCTGGACTATTATCTATAATCTACTCTCAATCCTTTTCTTTAAAATCACCCTAATAATTAACTCAGAGCCATAAATTTGTAATTTGGCCCTAAACTCACAGGTCTAAATATCTCAGATCTGTCTATATAGCACATTTCAGATTCGCCTATAATATTAGCAAAGGTGGACTAGATGGAAGCCCTCTCTTCTGAAAAAATAAAGGAACTATTTATATGCCTATTTATAACTTTTACTGAAACTAGAATTTTCTTAACTTGATTCAGAGGGATGAAACTTCAGACCCATTCCCTCTATCGCACCAGCTACCTGTAGGGATCTGAAGAGCAGTGTGTAACCAGTGGCTAGCGTATCATTAAAGTTCTTTCTAGAGCACCATTCCTGCCAGGCTTATAGATATTTCCTAATACTGTGCCTGCGGCCTGCTGACTTGTTATGGAAGTGGGACAGAGTGTTAAAGCTTTGAGTCAAGAGATTGATACTTAATCAGTGACTGTTATGTTCTAATCTGTGTCCAACCAAGTGGATTATCATTGTCTTGGCCAAAATCAGAATAATAGGAAGGATTCTGAGTTCTATTTTTCAACGTGGACACAAGTCTTTCCCCTGAGTTAATTCTGTGTTTTACCTTTGGCCACAGTTCCTTAGCTTCAGGAGTGACAGTTTTAGTTTGCCTGTTTGTACGCTGGGCACATGGAACTGACCACCAAGATCTCATCCTATGTTCTGTGAAATGCTGCTTTTTGAGAGTACGAGATACATCTTATTTTTTCCTACTAGTGCCCAAAGGTGTTAGACATTTAGGAAGGTTAAGACTTCTAGCCGGGCAGTGGTGGCCTTTAATCCCAGCACTTGGGAGGCAGAGGCAGGTGGATTTCTGAGTTCCAGGCCAGTCTGGTCTACAGAGTGAGTTCCAGGACAGCCAGGGCTACACAGAGAAACCCTGTCTTGAAACAACAACAAACTAACAAACAAAAGACTCTTTAAATTGCCTAGAATTTCAGCTTACTGTTGGTTGGATTGAGGATATATTTCATTAAGAATATGGAGAGACGCTCATTAGGAATGTGGTGTTAGGGCCAGAGAGATGGCTCAACTGTTAAGAGCAATGGCTGCTCTGTCAGAGGTCCCCAGTTCAAGGTCCTAGCACTCACATGGCTGCTCACAACTGTCTATTACTGTAGCCCCATGGGATCCAGTGCCTTTTTCCGAAGTGCAGACACACATGTAGACAAAATACATAAGTAAATAAATCTAAAAAAAGAAAGGAAGAAAAGAAATATGGCACTAGATAGGGTTGGTTGTGCCTGTTGCAAAGGGTTGGTAGGAAGCAGTTCCATGAGATTTACTTCTTTCATTATGAAAGGATAAACGGGTTAAACAACTGTACCTTTTTGAATGACAAAAAAAAAAAAAAAAGGTCGCAGAAACTAACAAAGATATTTGAGAAGTGTTTAGGGTGAGACCTAAGCCATAGATAACTAAGAATTCTATGAAAGCTTGATAATTAAATGGTACTTGAAATTCGGGTACAAGACAGTAGTAGGTGTGGGTAGTATAAAATGATCAGTCAGTCTCATGAACGATGGCAGATAAACCGCTCAGTTACTTCTGTAACACAAAGGTAATGCCATTCTTGGAGGGCTCCTGTAAGGGTTGAATAAATGTTTGCAAAGCTCTGGCATAGTGCTTAACACATAAAACAATCTTGTTAAACAGTTTGGGGATTGCTGTTGACTAGAACATTTTTCCTTTTTCCTTTCTCTCTCTTTCTTTAACCCGAGCAGGATTTTACTATGTAGCTTTGACTGGTCTGG
This sequence comes from Mastomys coucha, assembly GCF_008632895.1. Classification (NCBI taxonomy): domain Eukaryota; kingdom Metazoa; phylum Chordata; class Mammalia; order Rodentia; family Muridae; genus Mastomys; species Mastomys coucha. Next base: position 97,536,741 of record NW_022196913.1, read on the forward strand.
AACACACTAAGCAGACCAAGCTGGCCTTAAACTCACAGAGATCCTCCTGCCTCCGGAGTTCTGGATTAAAGGCGTGACCCATCTCCACCTACTGACTTCTTTTTTTTCTAGCCCTCGTTCACTAATTACGTCAGGTTCGCCCGCGTGTCACGTTCTTCTCGCTTTCCCAGCCCGTGCTCATCCAGTCCGCCCGGATGGCTCCAGCAGTTCGCTTTTAAGTTTGAGCTCCTCAAGGCCACCAGGAGTTCCTCCAGAGCGAGCACCACCCACGGCCGGTGGGACCTGAGGACCCCGCGGCAGCCAAGCCGGGCGGGCACCGCCCCATCCGCCCACCGGGCAGACGCCCACCCCACGCACCCGCCCCGCACCACGCAACATCGCCCTAGCGCCTCTGCGACTGGCGCCGCGCGGAATGCGTCGCCTACGATTGGACAAACGCTCTATAGCGCCATCTCAGCCTACCGCGCGGTGCGCGCTCTCATTGGTTCGGACGGCGTGGGAGGCGGGGTCTGTTCAAGGGGCAGTGCCGGATCTGAGCCCCGCCCCCCGGTCCCTCGGCTGGGCTGAGCCCGCCCGGCGGCTGAAGCGCGTGGGGCCGCGCTGCGAGCGGGGCGCGCAGCGGTTACTCTGGTTACAGTCCGCGAGGGATGCTGGGGACCCAGAGGGCTGGAGCCTTCGCCTCGCTCTGAAAAGACGCTCATCCGAGACAGCCATTCACCTTCGAGGAAGGCAAGTGTGGGTCGGACAGGTTCCCGGCCGTGACGTCGGGGCTAGCTTGAGGAGGATTCTCCAGGGAGGGCTGAAGCTGCCAGGCTGCTGCCGCGCTTCGGGACGCCGTGGCCATCTTTTGTTGGAGAAGGCTGCCGGGGCAGTGTTGCTAAGGGCAGCTTTCCCAGCACCTAGATCCTTCTACGCCCCCGACTTCTTCCTACAGAGCACCTGCTGCTGGTGACAAAAGACCGTTTACAACCAGACGAGTGGACGTCGAAGTATACAGTAACATTCGCACACCTCAGCCCAATAGAGACCCACCTGGCCATCAGTTGGCTGAATGAAGTGTGTAATCAGGAGCTGTTGGAGTAGGCAGGCTGTAAATGTTGCTTTTTAAGATCTGGACAACTTAAGATACGTTTGTACTCCCAATGATTTCAAAAATTGATCTCATCTAACTCGTGATCCTGAAACTATTGACTGGAAGAAGTAAGGCCGGTGTCCCGGACCCCTTTGAGAACTACGTATTGGGGACATTTTAGTCACCTAAACCCTTCCGAGGAAAAAAGACCCCCAAAACAAAAAAAATCCTCAGCCTTGGCTGGTGCCACCAAAGAAGCCTTTTGAGCCATGTGGACTTTTCTTGGCATTGCTACCTTCACCTATTTTTATAAGAAATGCGGGGATGTCACCCTGGCCAACAAGGAGCTCCTGCTGTGCGTGCTGGTGTTCCTGTCATTGGGCCTGGTGCTCTCCTACCGCTGTCGCCATCGAAACGGGGGCCTCCTTGGCCGCCATCAGAGCGGCTCCCAGTTCGCTGCCTTCTCGGATATTCTCTCTGCTTTGCCTCTTATTGGCTTCTTCTGGGCCAAGTCACCTGAATCAGAAAAGAAAGAACAGCTGGAGTCCAAGAGGGTATGCCGGATTCCACAGTGGGCAAATGAATGGGATCTTATTTTAAACTTAAGATCGAGGTCACTGAAGTTTGTGATTTCTTTAAAAGGCGACAAAGTGATGGCTTAGAAGCTTCAGTATTCTCACTTAATTGAGTTTCTTCCTTTTTTTCCCCTTCTTTCTTTCTTTCTTTCTTTCTTTCTTTCTTTCTTTCTTTCTTTTCTTCTTTTCTTCTTTCTTTCTTTCTTTCTTTCTTTCTTTCTTCTTTCTTTCTTTCTTTCTTTCTTTCTTTCTTTCTTTCTTTCTTTCTTTCTTCCTTTCTCCCTTTCTCCCTTTCTTTCTTTTCTTTTTTTCCAAGTTCTGGACTGTGTTGTGGCTACAGTCCTCGATCTTAGGGAAGACCAAAAGCATTTGTTGCTTGATCCTTGGATAGAGGTTGGGTAGTGATTTGGTAGGAAATGTTAGGATTTCATTTGGAAGACAGACTACTTGTGGCTTTTATTTAAATCCCTGGGTAAGGATGATTTTTTTTTTTTTTTTTTTTTTT
>NW_022196913.1:97538928-97552824 GCF_008632895.1 Mastomys coucha
ACTTGAGAAGAGAGAATTGTGTGGCAGGTAAGGCCACTAATAAATGTGATGGCAGACAGTGGAAGGTGACAGCAATTTGAAAAGCAATAAAGATGCCCAACACTTCCAAGTCTTGGGCCATTGAGGCAGTGAGTAAGTCAGTGCAGTCAGGTCCTAGGTCGAGTCATAGCTGAATGACAGTCTTACGTAGAGACTGGGTCTTTAAATGTTTGTGGTGCCATTACTTCGTGGGAATGATGGGGCCAGTGGGAGGTGATGAGAGGGAGAGAGGGCAAGTCACATCACATAGCACCTATTAGCTGGGGATATGTGAACTTTTCCCCTAAGAGCATTGGGAAGATTTAAGAGTGAAAGTAACAATGCTTGATATTTACAGAAGTAAAAATAAATAATATTCGGGAACTACATTGCAGTACACAGCAGTGAAAGAAGGGACATTGCTATGAGGCTCAAGCTGGGTGCTCAGTGTGGCATGGGAGAGAGTGGCCAGGATGAATTACCCACAAAGCAGTGCAGACTTATAATGCCCATAGTACAAATTAGCAAGGTTGATAGAAGAAAAGAACTTGGCTCCGAGTTTTGGCTCTGCCACTTGTTGCTGTAATTCTTTGGGAATGGTTTGATTTCTGTCAAAATCAGTGTCCTGTTCTCTTAGGTGAGGGTAGCGCCACCATCACTGGTAGTCTGGGAATGAAGTAACTTCATAGTTGCAGAATGCCCAGTGCATAACCATCTAATAAGTAACTAGCTGTTGTCGGTAGTCTAAAGGCGGCATACTCTGTCGACTGGTTTCCTTTTGTGACTGCTTCAGGCTTTCTCCTTACCTGGAACCCAGGGAGCTAGCTGCTGGAGTGAGTTCTGCTGAGTGCTCACTGCCGCATACATGGAAACTCAGAGGTTGTGAGAGGCCTGAACCTGGAGGTGCTCAGTGTAGAGTTGAGTAGTTAAATTAGGATTGGCCCTGGGTTCTGTCTTCGAATCTCACTGTAGACATACATGTACAGGCCTCATGTGGATTTCTAAATATGTCCATATAACATTTTCTAACTACTGTGTCTGGAAAAAGAAATATATATTTAATTTTATTAGGATATATACATTTTTTTTAAAGCCGGTATTTTGATCCTGATTATATATGGTTTGGATTTAAAAATATACCATGGATATGATTTAATAATGCTTGGGGGGCGGGGAGTCTAGCTTTTGCTCGTTATAAAAGTCCAGTGTGTTTATGTGCTGGTCACATGGTTTATGTCAACAGATTTGGAAAAATGATAATCATTTTTATTAAACAGTGCAGAAAAGAAATCAGCCTTTCAGAAACGACATTAACAGGAGCAGCTACCTCAGTATTGACCTCTTCTGTGATGGACCCAGAAGTGATTATCGTGGGATCTGGTGTACTTGGATCTGCCTTGGCCACGGTTCTCTCCAGAGATGGAAGAAAGGTGACAGTGATTGAGAGAGATTTAAAAGAGCCTGACCGAATAGTTGGAGAGCTTCTGCAGCCAGGTGGCTACCGTGTTCTTCAAGAGCTGGGCCTTGGAGGTAGGGTCATCTGATCTCGAGCAGTCAGTGTAAATAAGTGCTCTTCACTCTAGACCGTTTAGGCTGCCTGCCCTCTTTCCCTCCTTCCCTTCCTTATAAGCTTTACATGAACTAAAAACCTTACGTGAAAATGAGAGCGAAGGAGGAAAGAACCATATCATCGTCTGAGGAGAGGCTACTGAGACATAGTGAGATAATGAGATGCCCCCCCAAAAGTAACACCAAAAATGAAGACGATAAACCCAGTAACCAGAACTACCATTTACACAGTATGTAATGCGCTCCTGGGGTGGTGTTATTCCCTCTGGTCTTTCATTTAAGGGTGATTCATTCATTCAGCCAGTGCTTTTTAAGTACGTCTTCCATTCATTTAGGAAATATTAGCCGGGCGGTCTGGCGGACGCCTTTAATCCCAGCACTTAGGAGGCAGAGGCAGGCGGATTTCTGAGTTCCAGGCCAGCCTGGTCTACTGAGTGAATTCCAGGACAGCCAAGGCTACACAGAGAAACCCTGTCTCGAAAAACAAACAAACAAACAAAAAGGAAATATTTATTTAGTGCTGTCCTTGAATGAGGTGTTACACTGAGTACCAAGGTGTACTGGTGATGAAGACAGACACATCCTTGAGAAGCAGCACAAGAGGTACTTAGCTGCGAGATGAGCCTGGTGCTGAGGAGGCCAGGACAGGCTGGTGGGTGCTCTGGAATTGGAGGTACTGAGAGGAAGCGTTGAACTGTGGTCCTCTGGAAGAGCAGCCAGTGATCAGCCCAGAGACATGTGTTGAGAAACACTTTTAATGGCAGAAAACAGAGAGGGTAAATATGAGGACAACGGAGATGCATTTGATACAAGACTATTTTTATGGCATTATATGATAAAGTAGATAGGGAGAAGCTGATGTTGTGGCTGACAGTGACAAATACATTTTTTTTTTATAGATTTATTTATTTTATGTATGTGAGTACACTGTTGCTGTTTTTTAGACACACCAGAAGAGGGCATCAGATCCCACTACACTTGGGTTGTGAGCTACCACATGGTTGCTGGGAATTGAACTCAGGACCTCTGGAAGTCAAGTGCTCTTAACCACTGAGCCATCTTGCCAGCCTGACAAATAGTTTTTAAGGTGATAGATATGATGTGTTCCATAATTATATTGTCAAGGTACATGAGTTCAGCTTTCGAATTATACCCCATAAACACATAAAAATTGTTATGTCAGTGATACGTATAAAAATAAACACACATGCTTTCTCCTGAAATGGCATATCCATTGTTACCAGTCAAGGGAAAACAGGCGGCAGGTAGGGAGAGTTTGGGGTGCTGTTGCCTCGAGACTGACTTTAATCACCACAGAGGCTGGCTAAGAATGGTCCTTCAACAAAGACTTAAAACAGTGACAAGTGGACTTTGTTGTACTTTCTGAGGCTATATCTCAGTGGATGGTAAAGAGGATGTGCTAAAGGACAAAACACTTTTTAAAAAAATAGATGAAATATATGAAGATTATAGAGACTAGAATAAAATTGGAAAGCGCGGGATAGGGAGTTTGGGAGTGGGTGTAATCTTCAATAGTGAGAAGTTACCACTGAGTAAAGAAATGGAGGAGACTCTGCCTTGGAGAGACCAGGAGAGTCTAAAGTCCAGGCCTAGCTTTTGCTCTCTGGGAAGAGCCACCAAGCCTGCTTGACCTTGATGTTGTCAATAGAGGAAAAGTCAACAAGAGAAGGGAGCACACAGGGAGAAGGGAAGCCACTGGGAACTTAAGGAGGTATTAAGTTTCATGTTTTAAAAGTGTAATCAAGAATGTTATCTGAAAGTATATTCTGAGTAGAGAAAAGACCACGGAGTTACCGGTGAGGCCAGAACGAGGTTATCTGGATGCTCTTGGAGGATCGGTAAGAGCTGATGACTTGGACCACAGTCGCAGTAGTTCAGGCAAGTGTAATGGTCATATCCTGGAAGTGTGCTCGTCTGGAAGAGTGTGTAGGACCTGCTGATGATCAGGTGTCTGCTGTGAAAAAGGGAAAGCCAATAGAACTTGCAGAAGGCTAACTGCTGCCAGGAAGTCCAGGATGGAGCTCTGGGCCATGAAAGTACAGAGTTCAGCAAGGCAATGGGAAACCAGCAGGGCGTGAGAGAAGCAAAATGACTCCAAGCTCTTGAGCCGTGCACATGACAAACATACACACCTGTAGGCAAAACACTCATACATATAAAATATAGATAAATAGTAAAATATGAATTTATTGTCCCTACACCCCATACAGAATTTTTAGGCATGTGCCACCATGCCTGACATGTTCCAGTTTGTTCACTGACTGTATTGCTTCATATGAATCATTGTTACACTTTCTGTTCATTATTTCTTCTATTTTATATTTCTTTTCTTTTTTTGCTTGTTTGTTTTGTTTTGTTTTTCGAGACAGGGTTTCTCTGTGTAGTCCTGGCTGTCCTGGAACTCACTCTGTAGACCAGGCTGGCCTTGAACTCAGAAATCCGCCTGCCTCTGTCTCCCAAGTGCTGGGCTTAACGGCATGCGCCACCACCGCCTGGCTATTTCTTCTATTTTAATACTTTTATTTTGTAAGTTTTATGTATAATAGTAATGCTTTCTTTCCTTTGATATTTTTCCTAAAACACTAATTGCCATTGATTTTTAAATTTTCAGATTTTTTTTTAATTGGTTCTTTAAAAATGTTTTCTTTTGCCTTGTATTTTTGTTATTATTCCTTAATAATGTTTTAAAGGTAAAAAAGGCCATTTTTATACAAGCCCATTACATATTCTGCTTTTTGCTTTTCTGTTTGTTTACTAAAATTACTCTATAGTGTCTCATGAATCAGTGTTCGTATATAGTGGGAACTTCAGCATTTAGGAAGTACCCTCATTGGTTGGGGAAAGCTACTTTTTTATACACTGAAGTTTTATGGATAAATTGGGACCTTTAAAATAGTTTTAACGATACTGGATTTTCCCTTTTCCCCTCCTTCCTTTCTTCCTTCCCCAGCCCTTCCTGAGGCAAAAATACTTGTTTCTACATTGGGCCACATGGTCAGAAGGCCCAGCTGTTTTCTGTATCTTAATGGACAAAGCAGATTCACTCAGGACAGCGTCGTGGCTGATTTCACATCACAGACCTGAATGCCTGTGCTGTGAACCTGAAGTGTGTCTGTGGTTCTGTCTTCTGGAAACCTTTAAGCTTTGTATTACAACTGTACCAGTTCAGTTCCCTGACTGGTCTTACAACTTTGTAAATTGGAGCCTTCGTTTCACTGTATCTTTTCCTTGGCATCTTTCTTGGTAACTCTCAGCATATTAATAAAACTGTTTGAACTGAACTTCTCTGCAGATACAGTAGAAGGCCTTAACGCCCATCACATACACGGCTACATAGTTCATGACTATGAAAGCAGATCTGAAGTTCAAATTCCCTACCCTGTGTCAGAAAACAACGAAGTACAGAGTGGAGTTGCTTTTCACCATGGCAAGTTCATCATGAGTCTCCGGAAAGCCGCTATGGCCGAGCCCAAGTAAGAACACAGCTTTAATACATAATGCTAAAGACTCAGGCCTGGGTCCTAGGGTGATGGTTAGTGGCCAAGACTACTTTCTGTTCTTCTTTTTTTTTTTTAAGACTTATTTACTTATTTTTTTTTTTAATGTATGTGAGTACACTGTATCTGTTTTCAGACACACCAGATCCAATGGCATTGGATCCCATTACAGGTGGTTTTGAGTCACCATGTGGTTGCTGGGATTTGAACTCAGGACCTCTGGAAGAGCAGCCAGTGCTCTTACCCGTTGAGCCATCTCTCCAGCTTTGCTTTCTGTTCTTGCAGAGAACTGGAGTTTGGTTCCTAGCACCCACATCAGATGGCTCACAACCCTCTGTAGCTCCAGTTTGAGAGGTCCACATGCCCTCCTCTGCCTTCCTCAGACATCTGTACACATGCTTGCATACATGCACGTGTGTGTGCACATACACACCTACATGCACACACAAATAAAAAGAAAATATGTTTTATGCCAGTGAAACTACATCAGTATTCATGAAAATTTTTGGCATAGTCTAGATGGCATAGGTATGATAAATAACCCATAATTAAAGTAAGCTTAGTGCTTGTGTGAAGAATGTGAGTTTTACTTTCAGTGAGAATTAGGTGATTATTTATTTAATTGGGATGGATTTAGAGGGCTGCATAAGTGCTGTAACCTAAGGCATATATATGCCCATGTGTGCCCATTTGAGTCTTGTGTTTGCGGCTGTTACACCTTTTCTAGAGAGAACAGATGGCAACAAGAAATCCCTGTTCTACTTTCCCTGAGGACCTAGTCTGACAGGACTGGCTGCTTTGTCTTGATTATTAACTTGTATTTGCCTCTCGTCCTTTAACAATAATTAAGGAAGTTTTAAATATGAGAGCACTCATGTTGTTGACACAAACCCACGTGTTGACAAAGTACAAGTCCGTGGACTTTCCTTAGGGCTGAAGTCTCCGGTGTCCATGGAAGCAGGGTGGGAAAGGCCTCAAATAGAAAACCAATGACCTTTCTGATGGATATGACTGCTTTTACATTTGCCGCATGCCATTTTATTTTTAAAAAACATAACTATATTTTTCAGAATTTCATACATGCATATAGTGTATTTTTATCTTTTTTATCCTAATTCCTATCAGATCTACCCCGCCATGTCCTTATCTCCTCCTGCCTTCAGGGTTTGTTTTTTATGTCTCAGTACAACTTTACTGCTTATACAATCATGGGTGCTACTCCAGCAATGTGTTTCTGTTCATCCTGTAGTGTAAAGTTCATAGAAGGTGTTGTGGTTCAGTTACTAGAGGAAGATGACGCTGTGGTCGGCGTGCAGTACAAGGACAAAGAGACTGGGGACACCAAGGTGAGAGTTAGTAAACATCATCTCTTCCTAGGACGGTTTTCCTACCCCTTTAAAATTCTGCATTAACTTGTGTGTGTGTGTGTGTGTGTGTGTGTGTGTGAGAGAGAGAGAGAGAGAGAGAGAGAGAGAGAGAGAGAGAGAGAGAGAGAGAGAGTGTGTGTGTGTGTGTAAGTCAGAGGACCATTTTTTACAGGGGCACTTCTGCAACTATGATACGGTACACATTGTTTTAGTCACAACTAGGAAAATGTTGAAAACAACCAATGGTAAAATAGTTTCTAGTTTGTGTTAATGTTGGTCTATTAAAGAGGAGGCAGTGGGGGCTGAAGAGATAGCTCATCAGGTAAGAGCACTGACTGCACTTCCAAAGGTCCTGAGATCAAATCCCAGCAACCACATGGTGGCTCATAGCCACCCGTAATGAGATCTGAAGCCCTCTTCTGGTGGGACTGAAGACCGCTACAGTGTACTTATGTATAATAATAAATAAATCTGTGGGTCTGAACGAGCAGGGCTGACTGGGGCCAACTGGAGCAAGCAGAGGTCCTAAATATAATTCCCAACAACCACATGAAGAAGGCTCACAACCATCTGTACAGCTAGTGTTCTTATATACATAAAAAAATTAAATAAATAAATCTTTAAAAAAAAAAAGGAGGAGGCAGTGGGTCCTTCTAGGCTCTTCTACAGTGTCACCCCTTATTAGAGACTGGAGTGTGATAGGGTTGCCAGGTTTCCCTTGCTCACAGTATAGGAATGTCACATTGTTAGGTGTATGAAAATGCTGCTTCTATCTAGCCATTCATTAAACAGGAAGGAATGTAGTTTTATAATGAATCTGGGCAGTCCTCAGAGTCTGTGATGAGGTCAGTCTTCTGTGGCCCATGGGTGCCTTGACGCCACTCTCCTTGCCTCTCGTGGTGGAGAGTTTGGATCGTTTTAATGGTAGGAGGTATGAAGGTAGAGACCTCCAGGGACTCTGGATTAGGCCTTCATTCTCTTCCACCTCTGTGAGAGTGAGTGTATTATGTTTAGATACTTTTCCTGTACACTTTTGGCTTTAGAAGCCCGGGCCTTCTGCACGCGTTAACTGACGCTGGGTGTTCTCTTTGTTTCCACTCTGTCTCAGGAGCTCCATGCCCCGCTCACTGTCGTTGCAGACGGGCTCTTCTCCAAGTTCAGGAAGAACCTCATCTCCAATAAAGTCTCTGTTTCATCCCACTTTGTTGGCTTCCTTATGAAGGTATGGAGGAGTGTAATTGTAGGAAAACAAAGCAACTGGGATTTGAAAACTATTAAAGTATTTTCTTTTCTTTTTTAGGATGCACCACAGTTTAAAGCCAATTTCGCAGAGCTTGTTCTGGTCAACCCCAGTCCAGTTCTCATTTACCAGATTTCAGCCAGCGAAACTAGAGTACTTGTTGATATTCGAGGAGAATTGCCAAGAAACTTACGAGAATACATGGCTGAACAAATTTACCCACAGATGCCTGGTAAGAAGTAGGATCTCTCCCTGGCTAGAATTTACAGCCTAAAGCTAATCTCCTAAAAGCCTCTTTAGAGTTTTGCTGAAAAAGTGTCTAAATGAGGCTCAGAGATAGGCATACCTGTTTGTGAACATTGTGCATTTCCTGTGGTACAGACTATGTAGATAGGAAAAGCTAGGTACAGATAGCTGTCAGTGTCTTTTTTTTTTCTGTCTCCTCTCATTAGTTTGACTCATTTCTTCATCTCCTCTCTGTTGTGTTCAGTTGTATATGTTATTTATGTCTATTTTCCCTTAGATTCCTTTGTCATTCCTTAACATATGTAAGGAGGTGCTTAATGGATAATTTTATTAATAAAGTATTTATTTATTTATGTATTGCAAGGGACTATGGAATAGCCACCACACATACACTGTTAAGAATTCTTTTATGTGTAATAAGGAGATGTGTGCTTATTTGAGACTGAAATGCTCAAACCACTTATTTGGGTGGGGGGGATTAATTGCAGATCACCTGAAGGAGTCATTTCTGGAGGCCTCTCAGAATTCTCGTCTGCGGACCATGCCCGCAAGCTTCCTTCCTCCTTCCTCAGTGAACAAACGAGGTATACTTTAGCATTATTTTATAGTGCTGCCATTACTTCACATGAGGGTTGAATTTATAGTCTGGCAGGAAGTTGAAGCAGAGAGTTGGTTACCTTGGCCAGAAAGCAGGAGAAGCAGCATTGGTTCCCGTAACAAGTTACGACTATTATTTCGCTCTGGCTTTGTAGAGGACACCGTGGCAGTCATTGGGAGTACAAGGGAGTTAAAGGCTACCCGCTGGCCTGGAGAGAACTGTGGTGGTTAGGAGTGTGCAGATGAGTTCATGGTGGCACTGGTAACGGTCTCAGTAAAACTGTATTTATGGTAGCACGGAGTCACTGTTTGGGGTGTCCAAAGCTGGGGGCGGGGTTCTGAAGTGGAAGGTGGCTGGAGAGGACATTGCTTGGCTGTGAAGCTGCGCTGGGATGAGGGTGAACAGTGAGAGCAGGGACTGAAGAGGGCGGGATCTGCAAGGGCTGCTCCCAGGCTGCAGAGATATGACGGCATTCAAGGAGCGCCACGAGATCCCTGTCCCTGGCATTTTTGCCTGGTGTCAATAATGATAGATAGCTGATGTATAGTTGTGTTTTAAATTTGTATTTTAAAGGTTTATTACTTGTTGTTTGGAGACAGGGTCTCACTGTGCAGCCCTTCCTGGACTGAAACTTGCTGTGTAGAACAGTCTGACCTCAAATTTACAGAGATCACCATTCTCTGTGTTCTGAGTGCTGGAGTTGTGCCTGGCTAAGGATTTATTTTAATTTATTGTGTGTTTGCCATGTGCATATAGCACCTCAGAGGCAAGAAGAGGGCATCAGAATCCCTGGAACTGGAGCTACAGATGGTCCTTATGTGGGTATTGGGAACCCAACTTAGGTCCTCTGGAAGAGTAGCAACTACTCTTAGCTGCTAAGCCATCTCTCCTGCACTTCTTCTTCCCTCACCCCTTTTTTTGATAAAAGGTCTTATATAGCCCATTCTGAACTGAAACTAGATGGCTGAGGATGACCTTAATCATCTGTCCTGCCTCTACTTCTCAAGAACTGAGATTATATGTACACAGCACATGCAGAGCAGAGTATGTGTTTAATTTTTTTTTTTTTTTTGGTTTTAGAGCTTTATTGTAGAAAACAGAGAGAGAAAGTAGAAAAGTAGAGACTGGCCATGGCCACATGGAAAGAGGGGAATGGGAAGGGGAGAGAGAGAGCAAGAGGTGAGAGTAAGAGACAAGAAAAAAGCAAGAGCGTGTTTAATATTTTTAATATTTAATTTTATCCTATGTAGGCAATGGAACCTAAGTTTTTTTTTTTAATTTTTGGCATCAGCTTTGTTGAGGTAAAGATCATAAGTTGTTCAGTTCAGCCACAGGATGCAGATTTAACTATAATTTACTCTGGGCTATTTTAGCTCCCGTCCATTACAACTAACATTTTGTCTCAGAGCTTTTCAGGATTTCATAGTCTTTGTTCTCTTTCCACAGGTGTCCTTCTTCTGGGAGATGCGTATAACCTGAGGCATCCTCTTACGGGCGGAGGGATGACAGTTGCTTTAAAAGATATAAAATTATGGCGACAGCTGTTAAAAGACATTCCTGACCTTTATGATGACGCTGCTATTTTCCAGGTCAGAGTCTAGAGTTTTTCCTCCCCAGAATGGCTCAAAGTACATCTGCTTATGGATGAGCCGACTGGGACCCCAGTGGGAATCTATGCGTGTGTGGGAGCTTATGGCTTATAATGGTCCTTAGTCTTGTTCGGGTATAATAAGCTTGACTTTCAAACTGTATTTTCAATGTCTATAAGCTTAGCTTCACAATCATGTGACCCATTGCTCTGAACATGAGTTTGGCAGTATTACCTGCCGATAGGCCTTGGGACACCTATCATTTTGAGGAGATGATAAACATTAGCTTATACTTTTTTTCCCTCCTTACTATGTACTAAATGATATATACTTTGTTTTTAGGCCAAAAAATCATTCTTTTGGTCAAGAAAAAGGACGCATTCCTTTGTTGTGAATGTGCTGGCTCAGGCCTTGTATGAATTATTTTCAGCTACAGATGGTAAGTAGAGATGGTTTTAAGTGACCTGACTTGTAGATCTTTAAGATTCTCAGATAAGGGACTGAGTTACCAAAGTTAGCAGTTAAAGTAGTTGGCCTGTAAGCACACATCGCCCGACTTTGCCCACTGCCATGTGGTAGTTCTTTCAGCGGCTCAGCATCTACTTCTGAGTGCTGTTGGCCTTCCTTAGCCAACACCCAGAACAGTATCTCAGGGGTGCATTCGTTGGAGTCCTCTGGTCCAGACTAGAGCATATATGTCCTCACATGGTAAAATGTTGGTGAAAGGCCTTTCTGGCAGGTATGGGAAAGCAGTGTGGCCTTTTACTTCTTCCACTGGTTTGAATTTCTGTGGAAGCATTATTTACAACACGAAGAGGTGCCTCAGGCTGCGGGTGGAGCTTCTTTCCTGCTACAGTGCAAGCACAAGAGGCTTGAATTGCAAATAGCCCTGTGCTTAGTTTTGTTTCCTATACTATAGGAAGTTGGCCATTCAGTCTAGGTTGAACATTTGTAATAATGAAAATTTGAAATTCTGAGCTAGATGTGGTAGTGCATGCTTCCTCTCCTAGCAGCCAGGAAGCTGAGGCAGGAGGATTGGGAGGGCAGCCTGAGCTACATATAGAAGATCATATTTCAAAACAACACCAACAGAGTATGTCTTAAAACAAATGATACTCTGGCATCTGCACCCTCCGGCATCCATATATTACACTCACAGTGATAAGTAAAAAATTATTTAAGAAACAGACAAAAATAAGGTGAACACCTGAGATTCTTCAAGCTCTTTGGTTGAGTTTCTTGGTGCCCATTAATTACCAGAGACGGTGGGACTGCTTGTAGACTATACCTAACAACCATCTCTTGCTAAACTCATTGTCATCTAGACCAGTCTGGACAAAATGGAGTTGAAAATTTGCTTGGACAAATGAGAGGAAAAGAATTCTAAGTTTTAAGGTTTTCTAGCCGGGCAGTGGTGGTGCACACCTTTAATCCCAGCATTTGGGAGGCAGAGGCAGGTAGATTTCTGAGTTCGAGGCCAGCTTGGTCTATGGAGTGAATTCCAGGACAACCAGGAATACACAGAGAAACCCTGTCTCGGAAAAAAAAAAAAAAAAAGTTTTTCTAAGCTCTTGTATGTTGTGGTAAATATAATTTGGGGGTTTCTATCCCACCTTAGATCATTTAGTCCCCAAATAAAAGACACAAAGCCTGTCTATTTATAATAAACTATAAAGCCCTAGAGCTGGGCAGAAATCAGCCCTCTCTGCTATTTTGTCTACTTCCCTGCCATCAACCCCAAGTACTGCCTGGGCCAACTCCTACTCCAACTGGCCAGCCCTCCAGGCCATGTGCTTACAATCCACATAACCCACGGTGCCTTCTTCCTTCGCATACCTCTCTACTACCCAGCTACAGGCTGTAGGCATCTATATTCAACCAATAGTTTCAAATCTAAGGAGCAAAGTTTGCACAAGAGCTGGCATATGTGAGAATTCACTTTTCTAGACCTTGGGGGTACAGAATTTAACATTACAATACATAGCAACAGAGCAAATCTCAACACTTGGATTCTTACATTACAGTTAATGACAGATCTGGGGAGGAAGGAACTTTATGGGACAAAAGTTTACCATGTTTTCTCCTTACAAGCACTCTTGTAAAGAAAAAAATCTATCACTAAATTATATATTCTTCAAAGTATGTTTTATACATATATGGAAATGCCATAATGAACCTCTTACTTTATCCAACTTAGAAGGATTTTTTTACCATGACCAAAAAAAAAAAGAAAGAAAGAAAAGAAAGAGAAATCTAGCTAGGTGTGATAGCACATGTCTTTAATCCCAGCACTCGAGAGGCAGAGGTAGGCAGATCTCTCTGTGAGTTCCAGGCCAGCTTGGTCTACATAGTAAGTTCCAGAACAGTCAGGGTTATATAAAGAGACCCTGTCCCAAACAAAACAAACAAATTAAACAACAACAACAAAATAGTTAACAATTTAAAGAGACGTTAATAAAAAGAAAAAAAATCTAGACATCTTAAAAAAAGAACACTAACTCTAAACTGTTAATAAATGGTTGTTTATTATGCTGTTTTGAAGGCTTTAAGATGTATTAAAAAGTTATATGGATATAAGGAAAAGATTCACTTCTTTTGTTGTTTTTAAAATTTATTTTATGTATATGAATACATTGTTGCTATCTTCAGACACCAGAAGAGAGCATCAAATCCCATTCCAGATGGTTGTGAGCCACCATGTGGTTGCTGGGATTGAACTTAGGACCTCTGGAAGAGCAGTTAGTGCTCTTAACTGCTGGACCATCTCTCCAGCCCCAGAGATTCACTTCTTGATAACCCAGTGCCGACCTAGTAGCAGTATGGGTTAGGCATTCAGAACCTGGGAATTTTGTTGTTAGGATTGTGTTTTTATATATAGTAAGAGCTTACAAAGTATTTGATGTCATTTAACTTAGAACAAAGTCATACATAGTTTAAAAGTAACTCATAAGACCTAAGTATTAGAATCAATAGAAACAGATTGCTCATACTCTTACCCTGAGAGTATTGATCTGGAAGTGTGGAGAAACTCTTGGTTGTTGAATTCTGACTGTTAAGAAATTGTCCTTAACTCTCTAAAATAAGTAATAATTTCTACATTTTATTTCAGATTCCTTGCATCAGCTCCGAAAAGCTTGCTTTCTGTATTTTAAACTTGGTGGAGAATGTGTGACCGGTCCTGTTGGGTTGCTTTCTATGTAAGTTGTAAGAGCAGAAGGGAAATGCTCAGTTTATGTGAATCTTTATCCCATGGCCATTTAGTTACATTCTGTTTCCCATCCAAGTGGCCCCAAGAGGCAGTGATGTCTCAGTGGGTAAAAGTGTTTGCTGCCCGAGTTTGGCATACTTAGTTTGAGCCCTAGAACCCATGTAGACAGATGGACTACAGAGTTGTTGTCCTCTAACCTCCACATGTGCTATGTAGTATGCACCCTGCCCCCAGTTGTTATTTATGTATGTGTGTGTACACACAGTAACAGACAAGAAAGGATTTAAAAAGTGGTCTCAGGAAATGAACCCTGGGCAGCATAGCGCTGTGCTGTCTTGATGCAGATACACTAAGGAGTGGCGGGCTGAGGTGCTAGGCCTTTGAGTAAAGTTGATGAGTTTTCACCTGTGATGTCTTTGCATGTCTGACCCACAGGACCCTAGGATAACTGAGAACATGCCGGGCGGTGGTGGCGCACGCCCTTAGTCCCAGCACTTGGGAGGCAGAGGCAGGAGGATCTCTGAGTTCGAGGCCAGCCTGGTC
>NW_022196913.1:97552834-97579254 GCF_008632895.1 Mastomys coucha
AAAAAAAAAAAAAAAAGATAACTGAGAACTCTGAATTCAAATATTAATCTTACAGGATTGAAATTTAGTAGTAGTTTTGCTAATGCAGACATATACTTGGGAAGTCTGAGAAGGGAAATTCTTCAAAGCACCTATTATTATAGATCTACAATCAGAATATCAGTTCTGATGCTAAACCCAGGCTGCAGCAGGCTGCAGCTGCTAGATTTGAAGATTAGCGGAAGAAATCAGCAGGAAAAATAAGACTTACGAATGAGTGTGGCCACCAGCTTCTCAAAGCGGTCATTTTTTCTAAGTAGTTTTTTATCATTTAAAAATTAATTCTTGTCACTGAATGTAACAGGCAGATGAGCTTGCTAAGTCCTCAAGTGTAGAGTGCATTAAGCTTTTATTGGTGACGTATATGAACCTTTATGACTAATTTTAACATTTTTCTTTCCTAATACAGATTGTCTCCTCACCCTTTGGTGTTGATTCGACACTTCTTTTCCGTTGCCGTCTACGCCACGTATTTCTGTTTCAAATCAGAGCCATGGGCTA
This sequence comes from Mastomys coucha, assembly GCF_008632895.1. Taxonomy (NCBI): domain Eukaryota; kingdom Metazoa; phylum Chordata; class Mammalia; order Rodentia; family Muridae; genus Mastomys; species Mastomys coucha. The sequence goes on from NW_022196913.1 coordinate 97,553,375, forward strand.
CGAAACCGCGGGCCCTTTTCAGTAGTGGTGCTATACTGTACAAAGCGTGTTCTATAATATTTCCTCTCATCTACTCAGAAATGAAGTATCTGGTTCATTGAAAGGGAAGCCACTTGGAAGTCAGGTCCCTTGGGACTTGAAGAGAATGTATATAGCATAGAACTGTATCACTTCTACAGTGGCCATTCAAGGACCAAGCTTGTGTATAAGCATGTAAATATATGCCTTAATTTACAATTGAAAATGAAGGGTCAAATAAGCTAGATGTTTAAAAGAATGATTGTTTCCACAAATTAATGCTAACACTCAAGTTTTTCTTTTGATTTCAGTATTTGGGGTGACTCATTGGGACAAGCCAATAAAATGAAGAGTGAACTCTTACGGTCTTTTGGGTTTTGTTGTAGACATCTTTATATAGCTTCATAGTCAAAGAAAAGTCACACTTTCTATCGGATAGAAAGTGTTTGTCAATATTTATTGTGTGTACACATGTTTGGGCATGCCTGGGTGTGATACACACATTCATGTGGAAGCCTGAGGTTGACATCATGTATCTTTACTCTCACCTCACATTATGTATATTTGAGGCAGGTCTCTTGCTCAACCTGGAGCTCCAGGCAGCTTGTTTTCTTTGTGTGGTCTAACCACCAGGTTCAGGCAGAGACTCCTGCTATGTCTCATCCAAGTTATCCTGGAGGATGGCAGCTCCCTTGAAGAGGAATTTTCATGGATAACCAAGTTACGAGTTTGAGTTTTAAAAGTTTATCACTAAACTTTTACATGCCCACCCTTGGCCCCTGCCACCTTGACAGAAAATCCTATGGCTAGCAACCTGGTTTTCAGCTTGGGCAGAAGCTGGAAGAAGAGCTGGCACAGGGAGCTCTAAAGGAGCTGCTGGGACCCCAGTGTGTTTGGGACTAGAAGATGGGAACCTCAGAACACAGTATGTAGGACAGGAATTGAGTTTACTGCTGGGCTGTCAGTGGTCCTTACAGACCTACAGTGGATGAAGCATCACCCTCCTACCCCAGACTGTCACAGGGTTTCCTATAGGGTATTAGTTTTTCATCACCAACAGGGCAACTCACTTCTGGCAATTGCTGTTTTACTGAAGATCTGGAGTTGCACAAATAGTTCTTTAGAACATAAGAAAGACCAAGTTACACTGAGCATTTAGAACAGGCAAGTACAAAACAGTTCTGCTTGTACATGATACAAATTCCATATGATGCCATGATTTAAAGAATATATTAGAGCTGAGAGCCATCTTCCTTAGAATGGCTGATGATTCCCATAGAGAGGAAAATGCAAGTTGCATGAGGAGTCAAGTATCTTCATTTCCAAGTTCATTTTAGTCACAGAACGTCCTATCATTGAAGCAGGAAAAGGAAGTCACAGGACTGTTCGGAATTCATCGAAAATGAAGTTAGGCACATGGGCTTCAGCCACCTGGAATATTAAGCAGAAATTAAGTCACAGCATAGTAGCTGATGGAAATTCACAATTTTACATATGAAAATCTAAGAAGTGAGAAAGTTCTTCTGTTGGAGGAAGGTGAAGCACTGGAATGAGCTATGTGTCATAGGTAAACTAGGAAATAGCCCTTCATTGCTGGTAGCTGGTCTTAGTGTCTCCTTACTGTGTACCACAATGCAACATCTGAGGGGGGAGGCCCACCACCTCCACAAGCAGGCTTGGCTCCTAAAGGCAGTAGGATTTAGGAGTATGCCAATGAGAGATAATAATAAGAAACACGAGACCAGAGAAGAACAGGAAGGTCTTGAAAGGCCTGCATTCCTTAACCGCTTTTAGTAAGGAAGGTGGCATGGAGGCAAGGTAGGGGACTGGAACAGGTGATCTCTGAGCTAGAGAGAGGTTTGAAAAACATTGCTTTGTGTGTATGTGTGTGTATGTGTGAGAGAGAGAGAGGGAGGGGGAGAGGGAAGGAAGCAGGGAGAAAGAGGGAGGGGGGGAGAGAGGGAGAGGGGGAGAGAATTAAAGGCATTTAAACAGACTTAAGCATGAGATAGGAGAAAAGGGGTGCTTAGAAACAAGACACAATCAACTGTGGACACAGCTCATTATGGGAAAGACTAATGACACTTCTGCAAAATCTATACATACCCTTGCACATGTATTCGGGAACATTGTGTATGTTAATCTCTAGCAAGTAAATTCCTAGCAGTGCATTTCTGGGACTCTGGGGTAATTACACCATCAAAGCTTTAAGGCACAAAGCTAAATTCCCTTTAAAGGCTGAGGTTGCTATTTTCCCATTCATACCATGTAGAATAAACCCAAGTGCAGAGCCCAGTCTCACTTGGGAGTCTAGTTTGGTTTACGCCCTGGATATAAGTAGGGCTGAGCTTTTCCCAAATGCTTACTCTGCTTGTACTTTACTAAAACTTCCTGTTAATATCCTTTACCCATCTCCATACTGAACAGAACATTATCAAGGAAATGCCCACTTTTTTGGTTTATAGGTAATAGTTCCTGTTTCACCTCTCTCTTGGTTTTTAAAAAGGCAGTTGACAACATTTAATCTGGCATTAATTAGAAATCAAATCTGAGTCTTTACCTTTCCATTTTCTTTGTGTTATGGTAAGGAAGCTATGCTGGTACATATTTGTCTAAATATCTGCTAACCGATCTGCTTCACAATTCATGTTAACTCCTCTGTCTGTCACTGGTTTTAATAACATGGGTCCTATTTTGAGGCCATATCACAAGTCATCTATCCCAGAGCCATCAAATGACTGCTGTTTCTCCCTGGTTCAAGGACTCACTTTGTCCTATACAACACAGAATATATACATGGATATATTCATTGGTCCTGCTATTCTCATACTAGTATCACACTACTTTCATTTTTATAGTTTTGTGTTAATGGTGCTTTGTAATAATTGTTTTCTAAAGAAACAGTACTTGGGGCTGGAGAGGCAGCTCAGCATTTTAAGAGTACTGACTGCTCTTCTAGAGGTCCTGAGTTCAATTCCCAGCAACCACATGGTGGTTCACAACCACCCGTAATGAGATCTGATGCCCTCTTCTGGTGTATTTGAAGTCAGCTACAGCATACTTATGTATAATAAATAAATAAATAAATAAATAAATAAATAAATAAATAAATAAATAGATAGATAGATAGATAGACAATAAAAAAGAAAGAAATAGTCCTTTATAAAAAGTCAAATTAAAAAAGCAAGTTGAAAATAAAGTGGGGCTTTGATGATGACAGTAAATCTATAAACGAGGTATCTCGGTGGCAAGTACACTCTAAAAAAGACCTCCAAAATCTTACAGCTTCTCCCTGAATTCTTCAGAGTCCCTCTAGTGTCTATTATTTTTTTAATGTATCTGTGGAGGTCAGAGGCATGTTAGATCCCTAGGAGCTGAAGTTATAGGCAGTTCTGAGCTGGCTGACATGGGTACTGGGATGTGACCTCTTCAAGAACAGTATGTGATCCTGACCACTGAGCCACTGCCCCAGGTCCTAGTCACATTACTAATTACACTATTTCCTCCATACTTCTGTGAATGGGACCCTTTTCTCATACGTTAAGCCGTTTTATTTTGTCCTTTTATTATGTAAGTAGTTTATTTGTTGAATTTGTTTTTATTTTGCTTTTTTGGTTTATTTTTTTGAGACAAGATTTATACTATACAGCCTTGGCCTGGAACTTGCTATATAAACCAGGCTGGTTTCCAACTCATAGAGATCCACCTTTCTCTGCCTCCCAAGTGCTGGGATTAAAGGTGCACACCACTACACTTAACTTTTACTCATTTTTAATTTTCACCCAGGGATTGTTAAATACCAGCCCTGTGAACTCATTTAAAAAATTTTTTTTCATGATTCTGTTCAGTTCTTATTACATTCTTAATAAGCAGTACAAGTTTTGTTTTATCCCCAAATCTGTTATATAGTTTCACCTTTATTTTATTTTAAGATTTTATTTATTTTATGTATGAATATACTGTTGCTGTCTTCAGACACACCAGAAGAGGACATGGGTCCCATTACAGGTAGTTGTGAGCCACCATGTAGTTGCTGGGAATTGAACTCAGGACCTCTGGAAGAGTAGTCAGTGTGCTTAACCACTCAGTCATCTCTCCAGCCCTCACTTATTTTATTATCTAACATTGTACAACACAAACAGGAGCAAGTGGCAGTAACATCGTGTGACTTAGCAGGAATGTACTGTTTATCATTCCACTAAGTACTGTACAGGCATGAAGTTCTAAGAGATCAACTTTGGCTTTTGTTATTAAAAAGTGCCTTCAATTAAGAAAAGGCTTTTAAAAAACATGTATTTATTTATGCATACAGGCCATAGAATTCTTCTGGAAGTCAGAAGAAATCTTGTGGGAGCCAGTTTTCTTCTACCACATGGGATCTGGGACTGAACTTGGATTGTCAGACTTGGTGGCAAGCACCTCTTACCTGATAATCTATTTTTTTGGATTATCAGGTAGATAATCTATTTTTAACATATTAATTTTTAAAAACAAGAAATCATTTTTCCAGCATTTGTTACAGGTCTTTATATTTTTTTCTTTTTTAAAAAGAATTATTTGTTTTATGTATATGAGTACACTGTAGCTGTCTTCAGACACATCAGATCAGATCAGATCAGACACATGAGATCCCATTATAGGTGAGCGACCCTGTGGTTGCAGGGAATTAAACTCAAGACCTCTGGAAGAGGAGCCAGCGCTCTTAACTACTGAGCCATCTCTCCAATTCAAGTGTTTACATTTCTTAACTCAAACTTTCCTTTGTGCTTAAACTTCTTAAAGTTGATATTACTAAGGAGGGAAAAGAAGAACTTTCCTAGAAGATAAAAAGCAATTCTTTACTTCTAGAAGCAGTGGCCATATATAGCGTTGGCTATGGCCTGGCCTTAACATGCTGTGGGCAGTTGGTTGTTACGGAGAGAAAGAAATTATTTATGTCCCTGGCCAGTTAGGAATCCCTTCCTTGTCTGCCCACTTCACTGAGCTGGCCCTGAAGTGGGTGGAGTGCGGAGGGAGACAGAAGCCCTCTACTGTGCAGGGAAGATGTGTGTAGCGGAGAGCAGGTGTGCAGCAGCGGGAGGGGAGAGAGCATTTGACCTCAGTCCTAGTACACCCAGGGCTGCTGTTCTAGAACTTGTGGATAGGTCATTACTGTCATCTTTCACTGTCTGTGGCTTACCCTTCGGGGGAGTTTTGTGTACCGAACATAATCCTCCAGGAAGAGAAGGGCACCCACAGCATCTGCAGGCATTTCAGGCATCTTCTGGCTGTAAAAGAAGTCTGGGTCAGCTAGCTGCTTTGTTATGTTAACATGCCCTTACTTGAGCAGTGTACCAAGTCGAACAAATCGACAGGGCACCCTTTTGATTCCTATGAAGTAATTAACCTGCTCTTATTTAGGATCTAACACTGCAGGAAACAAGAAAAGTAAAGTCAATCCTAACCTTGTCTCTGGTTATAACATGGTCCGGCAGTCTGTTTAGAGTCTGGACAGACAGATCTACACTCTAGAGTCGCTTCCCTTTGATGTCCTTCAGACTCCAAGAGGCAATCAATGCCTGTCAGCTCCCACGCTTCCCCATTCTCTTGGCCTTCAGCTACATTTGTTTGCACACCCATTAGAAGTAAATGAGTAGCCAGGACTGGTGGTACCAGACCTGCAATCCCACCTACTCCGAAGGCAGATGCAGAAAATTTCCAATATAATGTCCACCTGGGCTTTAGACTGAACTCAGGGCTGGGCTAGGAAACAGTGAGACAATGTCTTGAGGAGTCCATAGGAGGGCTGGGATGTGGCTCAGCTTCAGAGTTCTTGCTTGATGCATACAAAGTATGCATTACAAGAATAATCTGCTATGTTGGCAAAAACAACCAAAAGGCAATCTGGTAACTTCATGTTCAGCTAGGCTGACCCCTTCAGGCAGCACAGAATGGAGCTCGGGACACAGCGCCCTAGGACTTTTGTTTGTTTTGTCCTATCCTAGAAAACCCACAAGTGAACAGAAGGGAGCAAAGAGCTAGCAGAAACTGGTTTATACACTGTTATCTAATAGAGAGTTGTGATTCCTGTTTTGTTATACACCACAAATGCAGACGCTCCCCTGGCCTTGACACTGAGGAATCACCCCCTTCCGTGTGCAGATTGTGTCTGGGTGTGGACACCTAGGAGTGTGACTCCCTTTTGGTGAGTGGAGCCATGTCTTAGGGGTAGAGGAGTAGGAATGTAGAGCTCACTGACCCTGAGAGCCAGAGCCAACATGGCAGAGGCACAGGTCTGCACTTGCTTTCACATGGTGTCTCCTAATCTCCATCAAGATCCAGTCTTACAAAGCCCCTGCCAGTACAACTACAGGGTATTTCCTGGCAGGGGGACAAAGGATAAGCACAGGGATGCTTGCTCCTTGGGGAGGTGCCCTGACTTGTCTGTAGATCTGAAGCACCTTCCATTCCTGTCAGGACTGTAATGAGAGGGATTTGTTGTGAGAGGTTGCAGTTCCTTTTTGTGGCATTAAGTTCCACTATTTCTGATTGGCCCTCCATACCTTGTGCACTGCTCCATTGTGGAGCGAATAAACTGGCCAATCAGTGCCAGGAATTGCTCAGTGTACCGGGAGTGAAACTGCTTCAGCAGAGTGAGCAGACCTAAGACGAGAGGTGGCCAGTCAACAGGGTCAGCAGGTTTCCGGCAGACCATGCCTGTGAGAGAACAAGTTACAAGTAAACTATATGCTTTTGACAGTGTCCACTGAATATCAGCCCTCATCAATATCATCATTGCTGGCAGGTTACTATTTTGAGGAAACAGTAATTATGTGCTACCTCTAAAATTAGCCATGGGGCTAGTAGAACATTCTAATGGTCTGAAGTGTTTAGTTTTTTATCATTATTGTTTATTTTGTTTTATACTACTAATATCCTCTATGGTAGAGACTTACAATGTACATTAATGTGAATAAGAAAACAAATTCATCTCAAATTGAGTTAATGGCAGCATGGTATTTTAGATACCCAGAAGTATCTTACTAAGTAAAATTAGCTAAAATTTGGGTTAAAACGCTTTAAAACTTATGTTTAACAACAATTTTGAGTGTTGAAAAGAATAGAATCTGCTGAGGTCAAGTGAGTGGAGGAAGAATGGTTCAGATGTGCCAAAATACCATGCGATGGTTTCTTGGGGCTTCTGTAAAATCTGGTGACTCGGACCTGCCTGCATGGCTATGCTGAGGAGCAGGTGGAGTTTAGGGCCTTCAGGGGTTTGGAAGCATGTGGAAATGTTAGACGTATAGTACCTGCCTTCAAGGCTACAAAGCTACACTCAACAGTACTGCCATGAAGACAGACAGATCGGTGCATCAGGACAGAGTCCAGACAGTTTGACCATCAGAAGATTCACAGACTTTTTACGAGCACAACAAGCAATTTAATGGTGAAAGAGAAATCTTGTTAACATGATACTGAAATTGGGCAGCTTCATGGAGGGAAAGGGGGGAGAGGATGAATCTGCCCCCACATTAAACTGGAGGTAAAAGATAACTTGGATGGTTCGTAAACCTTAACGTGAAAGTTAAAACTACAGAGTTTCTAAAACTGAACTTGGAAACCAAAGTCTGGGAGAAGACATTTAATAGTCACAGGGACTGCTGAGTGATGCTCGTTTGTTTCTAATCTGAAGACTCAGTGTCCCACTGTCATGGGACAGCCTTTAGTTGGTTCCACCAATATGAACAGGTCGATGCAGTGCCTGTGAGCACTTGGTGGGAAGAGGCCAAGGTGAAATTCAATCAACCCTGTGCCCTCCCTTCCACAGTGAGTATTGCTCACAGGGCCATGCCTGACAAGAGGTGGCCCTAACAGAAACTGTCAGAGGAACAAGGCCTAGAACTCATGGCTGTTTCTGAATGAGAGGAATAAAAACCAAACCAAGCCAAAACAACAACAAAAGATAAGACAATCCAGAAAACAAACAAAAAACAAACAAAAAAAAAACCTCCTAAATGTTAGGCTCTAACTAGAGTCCACAATTTTACTTTAAAAACATTTTAGGAGAGAGGAAGAGAAATAAAGAAGAGATACATTTTGAAGTTTTTAAGAAAAGAGTAATACAGTCTTGCTTGTAGAAATGTTCTTACAGTGCTACTGACTGAATGGCTGTCATGCTAGGTACTTTTAAAACCAATTATATATTATACAGCATTTAAAAACCCTGCTTAGTTAGATGTAAAGTCTAGAGAGAGAGGATGAACCTGGGGATCTCCTAGGGAATTACAGGATGCTCACAATAAACTGGTCAACAGCAAATTAGTTGTATTATTAGCCAGGACACCTACATGGGAAGCTTTGGGTATGTTTGTAGCAAATGCTCCGGCATGCAGTCACGTGTACATTACAGTCTGAGATACTCACGTGTCAGTCCTTAACTACACTGCAGCTCCTTTGATAAAGTCCAGGAGGCAGCAGCTCACAGGCACTTGTACTAATAGAACGTGCACATACAGAAGTTTCTTTCATACCATAATCAGCTACATGGGCTTTGACTGAGGAGAACCAAGTGAAGATGCTTCCCATTCCATAGGAGGCAGGTGCACTTGGCGGATTTGGAACTCACTGTGTACACTCCATCAGTGATGTTCTATTGCATGGTGCAATGACACTGTCTATTTTGTTACAAAAAGGTCTGACGTATGACACAGCATTATAGTCATAACTGTGTCTGTAGACATTGACCTATTGCTTGTTAATTACGAAGTAAAAATTTGGCACCATCATACCTAGATTTTTGTTATATTGAAGTTTTGGCAGCTGTGCGATCAAAAACAGAAAGTTGATGATTGGAAAATAGGGTAAGCGCTTCGTTGTTATGTAAATCTGGAAAGAGAAAGGTAAGAAAGACAATAGTTTCTCCATCTCACAGACTATGACAGAACACAGTTTCAAACAGAAAGCTCTGATATGCATTCAGTTTGCTTTTGTGACGCCTCTAAGCGGCATTATCAGTGGCCTCTGGAGATTCCCTCAGCTGTCGCTCTGTGCACCTACTCTGTGCACCTACTCTGTGCACCTACTCTGTGTACCTACTCTGTGCTTTAGTCGTTCAGCTCTCCTTGGAAAGAGCAGCTCTGCTCAGAGACTAGAGTCCCCACCCCAGTCCCGTTACTATCACTTGTAAAGGGAGGGGCGAGAGGTGACAAGCAAATTCAAGAGCAGTTAGGGTTAGCTGTGGAGCTGGGCAGGGCTCTGTAGCTAACCATGGCTGTGCTTCAGAGGACTCAATTCAGTTCCCAGCACTGACATGGTGGCTCACAATTGTCCTTAACTCTAGCTCCAGGGGACCTGACACACCATCTTCTGGTCTCCTTGGGTGTCAGGCACATATATGGTACATATACATACATGTAGGCCAAAACTCATACACACCGGGCAGTGGTGGCGCATGCCTTTAATCCCAGCACTTGGGAGGCAGAGGCAGGTGGATTTTTGGTTTCGAGTCTAATCTGGTCTACAAAGTGAGTTTTCTTTTTTCTTTCTTTCTTTCTTTCTTTTTTTTTTTTTTTTTTGAGACAGGGTTTCTCTGTGTAGCCCTGGCTGTCCTGGAACTCACTCTGTAGACCAGGCTGGCCTCGAACTCAGAAATCTTCCCGCCTGTCTCCCAAGTGCTGGGATTAAAGGCGTGTGCCACCACCACCCGCAGAGTAAGTTTCAGGACAGCCAGGGCTACAAAGAGAAACCCTGTCTCAAAAAACCAACCCCTCCCCCCAAAAAACCAAACCAAACCAAAAAACCCAACCCAACAAAACAAAAAAACAAAAATCTCATACACATAAAATAATCTTAAAAAAAAAAAAAGAAGTAATGAAGGAAATGTAAAGGCAAAGGGGAAAGATCCAAGTGGCAGAGAGCACAGTGTGACAGCAACTGCTGAGAGAGCACAGTGTGACAGCAACTGCTGAGAGAGCACAGTGTGACAGCAACTGCTGAGAGAGCAGTGTGACAGCACCTGCTGAGAGAGCACAGTGTGACAGCACCTGCTGAGAGAGCACAGTGTGACAGCACCTGCTGAGAGAACAGAGTGTGACAGCACCTGCTGAGGAGAAAGCCAGGTCCTCCTTTGTCATAAGCTTCCCCAGGCAGTCTCCCTCCCAGTTAAGATGGCAGAAAATTCAGGGCAGACAAAGCCATGCCATCCCTCAGCTGGCCTTCAGTCCAGAAGACAGGGAAGCACGCTGGTACAGAGCCCAGGCTAGTCACTGGCTAGCACCCCATTAGTATGGAGGCTGGGGAAGTCCTGGATCCCTTCAAGCCTCAGGCTCCTTGCCCAAAGATGGCCTTCAAGACCTGGCACTGACTTCCGAGGAACATCAGTGCTTTCTGGAGCTTGGAGCTGCACAGTGTGGAGCCTGGCACTTGTAATTCCTTATGGTCAGCAGGGGAAGTACAAGCAAGACAGAGTCATGTGACTACCCAAGCCCCAGACAAACCTGCACTGACACTTTACTTTCACCTATGTCACATCAGTCTCACAGCTAGGGAGGTGACATCACTTAGAAAAGGTCAAAACATGACAGAATGAGGTTCTGGGGGCTGAATGTAGGTTTCTATAATATTTCCACACTAGACAAAGTCACCTGTTGTATCACACAGCCCTGTACCCCACCCAATTTTATATTTTAGTCATTAACCTTATTCAGGGGGTTGTGAATGCCAGCTGCCTCCAGATAGGCTGTGATTTCATATAAGAGTGTGTTATCTTCTTTGGGGTAAGGAAGTGAAGGGTCTCGATAGTGGGCTTCGATGTCAGCCAGGAGAGCCCTAATGGAGGAGAGAAGCAGTGATAATCGTGAGTTTATACATCTGTAACCAACTCTTGTCCTTCTGTATCCCAATCTGCAGGCCTCTGACTGCGTGTCACTATGAAATCTTACTTAGAGTTACTTATCTCTTGGAGTCAAGCTAAACCAAGTGGTTTCACTACTGAGATTATGAAAAAAAAATTATTAACTTGTATGTGCATGTGTGCGTATGTGTGTGCTCGTGTGTGTGTGTGTGTGTGTGTGTGCCCATGGAAGCCAGGTGAGGTCTCTGATTCCCTGGAGCTAGAGTTCCAGGTGGTTGTTAGACATCTGACAGGGTGCTGGGAACCAAGTGCTGGTGCTCTGAAAGAGCCACAAGTGCTCTTACCGCTGAGCCATCCCTCCAGCTCCTCATTATTCAACTGTTTTTATGACAGGCTAGACTGTTTCTAAGACCTATTTTGTTAGAAGAGCTGACTTTGAGATGGAGAAGCTTAGATTGTTTATCTTCACAGAAAGAAATGAGAGCAGCTGTTCGGAGGGGAGGGGATGTGTGCACCAGAGGATATGATATGTTAGCCTGCTTCCCCCCAGCCCCCCGCCCCGCTCTCTGGGTAACTACTGCTTAGTTCTTTAGATTCCACCTCTTGGAGATTCTATTAACAACAGTTAAGTTAGAACATGGACCTAGTAGTACCGCTGTGTATTATGTGAGCAATACCTGTTAAAAACCCAAAGACCTTACATGAACAAGATGCGAACCTGGGTGCCAGGAAGGTGGGCAGCCAGGGCCCACAGGTGGCTGTCTCCACCCTGGCACTTACTTATTGAGGTTATCCAGAGCAGCTGCCAGATGTCTGGAATCAAATCGACACGAAGAGTTTAGCTCATTGGCGATCTGTTGTCTCAAGATTTGCATCTGTCCAACCTGAGAACAAGAGAGAGAGGGAAGAGGTGGCACACATGTGGCACTTGAGAGCACTCAGCGTGTACAAACCAACCTGGAGAGACTTCCAGGGATGTATGTGCCTTTGGTGGACACCTGTCTGCTACACTCTGTCTCCCAGGTAGCTATGGCAACTTTGGTGTCCTCTAAATGCCTCTGGCTATCCTCTCTACCATCTGAGCAATAGTTACACAGCAGCTTCATATCTGAAATAACCATGTTTAACACCAGGAAGCAGTTCAGGTCAGGGGTTTCACTGCACCGGCACTTTTACAAAGTAGGAGACTGGATTTTAAAACAAGCTGGTTTTCATCTAAATAACCAATTGCCTCATTTGTCTTTATTCCTCATTTCCAAAAGCACAGTGCTTTATTCATAGCATATGGATAATTTATGCACCCAAAGATTCCTGCTTGACACCCAGGCAGACAGACACAGCTGGGAGAGGAACAGATGCACTGTTGTAATGCCATGAAGAATAAAGCTGGTCTGCAACTTGATAGACCAGAACATTGCATGAACTTGGAGGAAAATTCCCATTTCCTTGTTCAGAAGAACCTCTGACTGGAGGCACTTCAGAAACAATACATTTTCTTGAACACATGGGAAGCTGTGCATCCATCCATGAAAAGCCCAGCCAGTGGCAGCTCCAGAAAGAAGGATAAAGGAATGAACGGTGTGGGAAATAAGAAGAAATCATGGAAGTTTAGTTTTAATGACAAAAGGAAGGAATAGGTTTTCAAAAACCATAAAGTCATAGGAAAATAATAATTTATAAACCATGGTGTTGATTATCCCTGCTTTCCATAGCGTACTTTCATCACACAGTATTGATTACCCCGCTCCCATATCATACCTTCATCACACAGTATTGATTACCCCGCTCCCATAGTATACCTTCATTACACAGTATTGATTACCCGGCTCCCATAGCATACCTTCATTACACAGTATTGATTACCCGGCTCCCATAGCATACCTTCATTACACAGTATTGATTACCCCGCTCCCATAGCATACCTTCATTATAGCCTCCAGGTAAGTGCTCCAGATCTTCTGTGTTTTGGTGATGGCAGAAAGATAAACTTTACTTGAATTTGCTGAAAGTTAAAATATCATCTTAATTCAGTCAGTTCAGGAAGGCTACAGTACCTTTCTGTCTGCCTTGAGGAGGCTTGGGGCACGTACCTACTATGCTTTTTAGAGGGCTGACAGCACTCATGAGTGTCTTTAAGGTTTCTTGAACAGTTCTCTCTCTCAGGATAATTTTCTGAAACATACTGAGGAAATTCTACAAACAAGAAGCCATAATCAAAATGCAAATGTAACAAACCACCATTCCCGTTATCTCAGATGCTGTGTGAACATCATATGCCTAGGTAACACGGACTCCAAATGGGAAATTAGCAGGTACTCGGGTTCCTACTATGGGCAGAAGCTACACAGAGGAGTCAAGGCTTCAAACACAAGTCTGGATTTTCCAAGTTGGAATTAACTGAAGCAGTCTACCTATAAGATTACCACACTGGTCAAAGAGGCTGTAACTTACGCTCAGTTCTCATCTCCCTAGTAAAATCATCCGTGCTTCACAGCAGGAGAAGTCCGGACAGTGAGTTTGTCAGGTGAGACCTGCTATTCTTCCCAGATAGAAACCAGGCGTGAGGTCGGTAGCAGGCAGTCTTTGTTTACTTGGCAGGGCTCATAACCACCAAGGTGTGTCTGAATGTTTCTAGAGAAGCTTAATAGCAAAGGGAAGACCCATTCTGAACAAGGGCAACTCCATTCCAAATGCTGGGGTTCAAGACTGAATTAGGATAGAAAGTGGGCCAAGCAGATGTCCATCAGTATCTGCTTCCTAGCTACATAGGAGCAGTGTGAGTGACCAGCTGCCTCATACCCTTGTGACCATAGTGGAAGCCAATCTGGGTGCCAGGCCTTCCGTCCCATGATGGACTAGAGTCTCAAAGTGTGACCTACAATATAGCCTTTCTTCTTTAAGTTGCTCTTGTTAAAACTTTTACCATAGCATGACAGAAGTGACTGATGTGAGGTCCAGGCTCACCTGTAGCTCTTTTACAATCATGAAGCACAGAAGCCTGTCCAATCCATTCAGACCAAAAGTCCCCAAGGTGGTCTGGATTTCTGAGAAGAGGCGACTGCTGGTCACTTCTTGATGAGTTTTCATGTCATACCAAGTGTTCAGTTGGTCTATGTAACATGTCATTCTAAAGCAAAAGGGAAATCGGAAGTCCCAGCAGCTCAGAGGGATGGGATAGGAGCTGGGGCATCAAAAGCCAGGGCACTGGCTGCAGAGCTTCTGTTTTACCCCAGTCCTACCTCAGCCTCCTGATGCTGGGATCAGGTGTGAATAGGCACTGCTGGTTCTGACTTGCGTTTCCTCACTTCTGGCCAGGCATCCTATCTTGTCTGCCTGATGACTGCCTGATGCCTCAGGAGTAACTAAACCTCAGCTAGGCCTCCTTTCCCCACTGCATGCTCCTTCCTTGGTTCTATTTATTTCACTGGGCTGAGCTACTACTGGGAACCAAACTAAGAAGATGCCAGCTGCCAGGTTGGAGGCCTCTAGGGCCCAGCTGCCTTTCTACAGGATGTTTCGTAAAATTTCCATAGACTGAGGACAAATGAGAGCCTAGCACCAATTTGGTAGAGAGGAAGCTTAGAGTCTTTGAATAGTGGTGTGAGAGGGAAGATGAAGCTCATTATATGTAGATGCCCATCTTCCTGGCACCTCTCAGTGACTCTTCTTGGTCTTGGGAATGCAGTATGGTGACAAGAGTGGCAAAGAGCATCATCATCCACTGAGCACTCAGTATTATCCTGTGTCACCCTCATAACAGCCCTGTGAAATACAAGCCAGCTAACCTCCATTTTAGCAAGAAGATGGAGGGCCAGATAGGCCTGCTCCCAAGACTATATAATTTCAAACCTTTGGTTCTCAAGCTATTGAAGGTCTCTGAGTAACTAGTGAATCCTGTAGAAGGCATGGATGTCCTCGTCTCACTCCTAGATCATCGGACTCAGCAGGTGTGGGGTAAACTGGTCTCTGCAGGTCAGATGTGCTCTACGCACATGGGCCTCATGTTAAAAATACCATACACCATACACACATGAGGCTTAAGAAGGAGCCAATAGCCTCAAGAGCATGGAGTAAATGCAATATATCCTTTACACCCAGGCCTAGGGGTCCTGTTACCCAGTGCCAGCACTTTAAATGTGAGGAACCTAGCTCTGATGATGAATTCCCAGCCATGTGAAATCTCTGCTAAAAGTATGATCAGGTTACTAGGCAGGGTAGATTTCTACAAGGGGTCAGTGGTTCCAGGTACCTACACAAAGGACTATTTTTCTTGCCAGTGACAGAAAGAATATATATCTGCTAGAAATCTCAAAAAGTCCATCTACAGTTGACAGACTTTCATAAATCTTGAGGGACAAAGGAAGCCAAGACTAGTAGGCAGTATGGAGTGTTTAAGGAAGGCATATGCTTTCAGCAAGACAAGGGTAGGTGGGGAGAGACAGGAACCTTCCTTTCTCTCTGCGAAAGCCTACCTAACATGAGCCTCTGTGAGCATGTGCTCAGGGGTAAACTGAGTCACGAGACATAAACCTGCTCTTTCCTCAGGTGGCCGTTGCAAACTGCTTCATCTGAGGCTCTAAGGAAGAGGAAATGGGTTTGGCTTCATTTACTGAGTGGCACTGTGTTGCTCAGCAGCAGTTTGAATTACATGAGATTTTCACCCTGCTGAAGGGTGTGTGGTAAGAGTGCAGATTCACTGCACACAAAGCTGTATGGTGTGCCCTTGATTAGCACAGTGCTTTGGGGGCTGGGGCTTGGCATGATCTAGGTACATGCTTTTGTGCCTGAATTTCTTCATCTGTAAAGTGGTAATGGCAACAAGGCCTGCTGCCTAGAATGCCTGTAAGGAGTGAGAACGCAGATTCATGGAACATGGGCCAGTGCTCAGTAGATAACGGCTCTTATTAAGTGCTTGGGTGCTGGACTAAAGACAAAGGAGCACACCTCAGTGACACAGGCATGGATGTCGGGAGGTCTGAAGCTCATCCACACTCAGAAATACTTACTTTGGGTCTGTGATCCGCAAGATTTCTCTGCAGAGTCGACCAATAAACGTTATAGACTCATCCACAGGCGCGAACTTTGGAATTGGAATATGAGTGGATTGGTACATACTCTGCCAGTCTTGAATCTAGAAAACAAGACCATAAATGTCTAGTTCAATTCTGATAGTGTAATTTGTTATCTTTTCTTTACAGAATCTTACAAGCAGTGCATAGAGGAACAGTTAAGTGTTCCTTGGCTTTGAAGAGAAAAAATTTTAAATTGCCTCCTCAAATGCTACACAGAATAAAAAAGGAAGTAAGGGCTAGAGGTGTGGCTGAGTGGGTAGAGTGTCCCCAGCATAAACCCAGGGTTCCACTCCAGCACCTCACCAGCCAGGTATAGCCACGCAGGCCTGCAATCCCACCGCTAGGGAGGTAGAGAGGGAAGGACAGAAAGTTCAAGGTCATCCTTGGCTAAACAGTGGTTTGGAAGCTAGCCTGGGCTGCAGAAAAG
Source organism: Mastomys coucha (assembly GCF_008632895.1). Lineage (NCBI taxonomy): Eukaryota > Metazoa > Chordata > Mammalia > Rodentia > Muridae > Mastomys > Mastomys coucha. Next base: position 97,569,723 of record NW_022196913.1, read on the forward strand.
TGAGAAATAAAGACAGACAGAAAAACATGGTTTTTTGTCTTGTGAGTTGAGATGGTCAATGAAATCTAAAGATGTAAAACATAAACTTCAACAATCTTTTGAAAGTGTCACCTGTATGTGTCAGCCTTGTTAAATGCTATGTAAAAGCAGTGGCACTTGAATTTGTTCATATTTTGTGGTTCATGAGATATAAAAAACAACTTTCATAGCTATTTTTCAAACAAGATACACATGGCCCATAAATAGACAGCCATTAGGGAAGCAGGCATCAAGAGGACCCTTCACACCCCACAAGGCTCAGATGTGGAGTGGCACGTACTGGCAGGGGCATGAGGGAGGTGGACGCCCACCTGCGTCCTGCTGAGGGATGGAGGAGCTGTGGACAGACTGGAGGTAACAAGGCTCCCACTGTAAGCCCCTGGGTTCTAATGGGTAGAGCAGCTGCTGCTAAGGCCACTTAGTGACATCTGTTTTCTCCTGACACAGCTCCCTGAGGCCAGGTTCTATGCCCACTCTCCTCTTTCCGGCAAGTTTCTGAAAGGTGCTCTGCAGGACTCAATGGTTTTCAGTAGCATTACTTAGATAAAAACAACAACAAAACTTTCTTGTTGGTATTGCTGAGATATACAGTGTGTATTTTAAATATGAGAGTTAACAGATATAGTCAAGAATTTAAAAAACTTGTTCAATACCTTTGTTCTTAAGAAGTTATTACACTCTTGTTCCACATTATAGTTTATAATACGAGAGACTTCCTCCTGCCAAATCTTCAGACCATAAATGTTGACATAGTCCTGTATATACTCAAAGGAACGATGGAATCCATCCATGGTGGCTCCCAGCTCTTTCAGCTTGGGCATCAACTCACTTGGCTATACAGAAGACAGGAAGACTATCAACAGGAGCCAGCTGTCAGCACTAACCTCCTTTAGACCTAAATGGCACACTAAGGGACCATAGTCATGGTTTTAGACATAGTCAAAGCTTTAGAAAAGTTTCCTTCTGCAGCTAGGGTGACTGGCAGGTAGTGCCCTTAGATACTCTACCAAGAACAGACATCATTCATTTGGGAAGGAAGCCTCATACAAAGGATATAAAGATGAACACTGATGATTTCAATAGCACCAATTTATAAACACATCTAATATCGTACACCTAACACTTAAGTTGAATTTATTGAAGTGAGACATTCCTTACACAAAAATTTCTGGCCTATTCATTTTTCTCTTTAGAAAAATTACCATACTTTTAAATAGATAATGCAAACTTATAAAAAAACAAACAACCCCGTCTTTCCAGTTTCTGTCTGTGTTATGGTAATCAAGTTCTTTGGACAGTAAGTAACTCTGAGTCGTAAGCATCAACTCAGTTCTTAAACACAGGATGAGTAGGAAAAATTCATTTTAAAAGGGATTTTTTTTGAGTGGATTATAGAAAGAATCAAAAGAGCATGTAATTTGTCACTACAAAACATATATTGGACATGCAGGAGAGAGAAGGACCTGTCTTGTTCAGAATGGTGTCCCAGTACACACTGGGAACTGAGTGACAGGTCCAATCTGAGCATTTGTACCTTGGCACGAGGGTTGAATATCAGTCCCCGGTGAAGGGCGAAAGCCACGCGCTTAACCAGCTCTTTCCTTATTCCATCTTCCAGCAACTGCTTGGGATCCACCTAAGTGCAGATCAAAGGCATTCAATGCCGTCAGGAAAACCAGGGCGATGGCTCAGAGGGTCTGCAGTGCACCATTTTCCAACTCATCTCTAAGTGATCTACATTTGTAAAATTCTGTCCCTAATCATCTCTAGAGGGATAGACTGAATATAGGACTCTGTTCAGCCCAGTAAGTCTCAATTTTACAACATATTACCAAGCTGGCAGATATGGACAGTTTTTAACTGCTTTACATTTTAATCATTTCATTAAATGTAAAGTGTCCTTTCTTACAGCAAGTAGGAAGAGATAGTGAGATGAAATTCCAAGTTCAGGTCATATGGTTGTCTTTAATTATGAACAATCAGGGTTATATTTCTTTTTTCTCCATCAACAAAAGGGTAAAAACAAGTTTTGAGCAGCACAAGGTGGCCACATTCCTTCCCATTCCACATGTAATTACCAGAATATCAAACAAATGGCCACAGGCCACACAGAGCAGCGTTTGACCCTTACCTTGATGATGCCCACCAGGGTTGTTTTCATCATCAAGATGCCCTCGGTAAAGATGGAGATGGCATGAGTGAGCTTGGCAACCTTTAACAGAGAAGATCGGGGGGTAAAGTATGTCACAGGAAAGAGTCCTCACTCCTGTGCTACACAACTGGTACTGCACTGGGCAAAGGCAACAGGAAATGTGTGTGTGCTTGTGTAAAGGACACTGGTGTGCCTGTGCCTGGGATGGACATGAGGCTCTGTGGGGGACAGTCGTCAGCAGTTCTTCGTCCTTTAACACAGCACTTCTCTCTCTGGCTTCAATTTCAGGTCTAAACTTCAGGGCTAGCCTCAGGTTAAGCTGCAATTCACAGCTTCCCAAGTGTATTCAGAGAATTTTTCACTTAACAATATTTTTAACTTATGATAGGCTTATTTAGATGTAACTGTAGCTTGAATATCGTATGTACAAAGAAGGAGTGTGGATGTGGAAAGTCCAGGTTGTGGAACACAGGAAGAACAAGGACATGCCAGAATGTTCAAGAGAAAAGAGCTCTGTCTCTACAGAGAACTTGGGTGAGGAGGGCTCACTGGAGAAATGTCGAGAACACTAAAGACTGCAAACCACATTATCAATGAGAGTGCAAGAACACAGCCACAGGTAATCTGCTGGCCCCCAGGATATGCTGGGAGCCACTGGCCAGGGATGTTTCATGTTGGAGTCAAGGGCATTGCACCTCATATCTTGGGCCAAGCTGAGCGTAATCCCTCAGCTTGTCCTTGTCCAGGCGGGTAGGCACTTCGATGATGTCATGGGTCTGAAGCTTTATGATCTTCAGGAGAGATGTGAACATGCTTTCTGGAATGATCTGCAAAACCTTTGATGAGAAGACCAGGAAGAAATACAATTAAGTATCTATATGGGTTTTTTTTTAAGCTGATGAATAAAGAAGATGAGAGCAAGAAGGTTCCAGTGTATAGGACTGCAGTTTGCATAAGAAGGGGTGCTGAGAAACTTAAAAGAACTATCTTGAAAACTGTTAGAAGGGTGCTGGACATGTGGTGCACACCTTTAATCTCAGCACCAGGGGGTAACAGAGGCAGGAAAATCTCTTGTGAGTTCAAGGCCATCTTGGTCCACACAGCAAGTTCTAGGACAGCCAGAGCTATATAGTAAGCTGTCTCAAAACAAACAACTGCTAGAAAAACAAGCTCACGCCTTCCCACCACTGTCCAAGATGTCAGTAACATGTAGGGAAGGTTTCAGCCAGTGTATGACACAGAATGACTTTGAACTCAAACATGGATGAGTCCTGGATCCATCACAAATGACTGAAGCAAGGACCAAGATTCTCCTGAACACCTGAACTAGGTTCCAGTAAGAGAATGTGAGCTGCGATCTGACTCGGAGCAGCCAGCTCTGCCCCTGAAGAGGCTCCATTACCTATGCTCCTCAGCGTCTGCACCTCTGAGGCCAGAGCATGTGAAAGCCAGTGTAATCTCCCTAAAAAGTAAATCACACTTGCATGTCTGCAGCTTCAGTAAGAATATGTTTATTTTGGGTACTGGACATCTCTGAAAAGAAACCTAAAGAGCAGGAAGCTCCACCAGGGCACTGTTCACTTAAGGAAGTAGCTAGCCAATAAATCTCAGCCAGAGGCAGCTCTTACCTTTCTCACGTATGACACCAATTCTCCTGAATAATACTGAGACACACTGAGGAGGTCAGGGCTATTTGCTTGATTAATACGTAGCAGGGGAAGATCAAGGGCAGAGGCAAGCTGGAAGGAAACAACACATATCTGTTTCTAGCTTCATAAATGCCTTAGAAACCTCTTTTCCCAAAGTGGAGTAACAAATGCAACATTTGTGCTTCACCCCATGAGGGAAACAACTAGAAAGCCTCAGCAATGCCTCAAACAGGTTCTGACAATACACTAAAACCCCACAGCCATCTACTACGGTGGCAGTGTTTCTCCCATTGACCGCCAGCAGCAGCTGAGCACTTGGGAGACATGTCAGTTACCAGACCTACCACCGGTTTACTTAGCAGTGTGGGAGCAGGGTGGAGAAGCTGCTGTGCTAAGTAACCCTGATGCACCCTGAAGCTGGAGAACTGCTATTCCATGGAAGCCCTTTGCATCCAAGACTCCTTTTCACCAAGCAAACTGTCATGTGGCCCAGTACATAGATCTATAACACAGGCATACAGATCAAACATGTACTGATAACAAGCCATAGATTTACTTTAAAACATATAAAATTCTTTCACCATTTATTAAAGATGAAAGCAAATGTGCATACTAATGAGATGGAGATTCATTTTTACATAAAGAACTAAACCTTGGCAGAACATTTGATGCTGCCTCTGATGAAACGTGTTGTAAATTTTAGTGCAAGGTGGATAGCGTCGTACCCTGACCAATGACAGCAGAGCAAAGCTGATTTTCCTTCTGCCAGGATGGGTGTCACCATTCCTTGCTTACCTTTAGGAACGTGGCTCTGAGTTTGGTAACCATGGATGGGTTTACTCTTATGCTTTCTTGCATGATGGATGTGAAACTGTAGAGAGGGATGGACACATGGTAAGCAGACGAACCCCCTCCTTCATCACGGGACATTAAATTACCTGCTTCCAAATTACCTGTCAATTAATTGCCAGGCAAAAGATAGGTCCCCGACGATCTGCATTGTGATCAGGACTTCCTCCTTGATGTTGATGGTTCTGATCATTTGATGGAGAAACTTTCGGGTGTCAGCAAGAAACTGGCAAACTTGTAGATTTGATTCTAACTGGTGAAACTCCTGAACCTATGTTATACAAATCCATTGAAACAATTCAATGCATCTTCTCCCTTAAAAACACTTCAAATAAAGTACAGCACTCACAAATACTTTCTTGACAAATTTTTCATTTCAAATTAAGCTTCAGAAATCTATAAAACAAGTTCTAAGGAAGTCCACAAGTGTCTAGGATTGGAGAACAGTCCCCTACTCTTATCCCAAGCACAGAGACCACGATAAGTCAGCATGTTCTTCTTCCATTTTAGAAGAAATAAACACACCCTGGGAAACAACTTTCTTCCTGAGTGTGCCCACACTAAGCTGGAGTGAGTTACAGCACAGCTACTACAGTACACCACGAGGTTCTTGCTGCTTCTTTAATGTCCTCAAATTTTCATGTGTCACTCAAGAGGCCTGGGCTATATGCCTATATGAATAAGGTAACAAAACAAAACAAAACAAAACAACAATGGGGGTTAATGAAGCTGTTTATAGTTGTGCCACAGACTAAGAAGTCCCCAAACAAGTTTCTGGAGTGAGATGCTCTGAGTTAGCTGGAAATATAAGATGAAGTTGTTACTTGGTGACCATCAGGATAATCTCAAAGAAACAGAAAGAAAAAAATCGAAGTTGGGCAGTGGTGGTGCACGCCTTTAATCCCAGCACTTGGGAGGCAGAGGCAGGCAGATTTCTGAGTTCGAGGCCAGACTGGTCTACAGAGTGAGTTCCAGGGCAGCTAGGGCTATACAGAGAAACTCTGTCTCAAAAAAAAAACCAACCAAACAAAAAATTCCAGAGAAAAGTTGACCATTTACACAGATAACATCATTATATAACCACTTTTACTTTTTGTTTACTCTAGTATTTTCCTCCCAAGGCACACATATTTTACATACCTAAAAGATGGCACAGACCTACATTTTTTTTGTTTTTACACCTTATCATAATCTCAATATTTCCCAATTATTTTCATAATTTGGCTTTTAAAACGCATTATTTATTCCAGTTCTCTTGCTATACCTCTACTCAAGCTGACCACTCAGTTATCCCAATTTTCTAACCGTGTGATACCACAGGGGCTGCCTCTGATGAAGTATCCTTTTAGATACATTTTTATGGGCAAAGTAATAGGTAGATTAAAACCTGTAATTTCTGACCTAAGACATAGTTTCAAGATTTTAAAAATTATTCTTAATTGTGTGCATGTGTGTGTCTGTATGTGAGCATGTGTATGAGTGCAGGTGCTCACAGAGGCCAGAGGCATCAGCCTCTCGGGAGCTGGAGTTACAGGTGTGAGCTGCCTGACACAGGTGCTGGGAATGGAACTTGCATCCTCTGCAAGAGCAGAAGGGCACACCCTCCTAACTGCTGAGCCAACGCTCCAGCCCACGGGCTGGGGGTTAAAAGGACGTGCTTACCTCCTCCAAAGCTTGTATTAGCTGCACAGTTTTTCTGCCTGCAGCGGTAGAATCATCATAATTTAGAGACAGTATTTGTTTTGAGATCTCTCTGAACCAAGCCTGAAGATTTTCTGTTAATACAGAAACAAGAAAAGCATATTGAGACCCAGATTCCTGTAGCTTTGCATGTAACTCATCTTGTACAAGTGTAAGCTTCATAGTACTTTTACCGGTGATTAAGATAACTCCCAACAATACTCCAACCATCAACAGCAATGTGGAGGCATGTGCCCAAACAAGATAGGTTCTATTTCTGCATGGACGGCCTAGTCTGTGACACTGACCACTCAAGGGTTAAAGGCCCGCACTTGAGTTGCAAATGGTAAGTGGTAAGGTGCACTCGGACACAGGGAGGGGTCAGGAGGGTACTGACTGATGGATGTGACACGGAGACACTGAGGAGTTTTCTGGAGAAGTGAAGGTGGAATGAAGAAGGTTATCTACCAGAGTGAAGGACAAACACAAATAGAGGCTTCTGGGAAAGGAGGAGACCAACATGCCAGAACCGGAGGTACAAGCAGGGAGTTGTGGGAATTCTGGACGGTTTAAGGGGTGACATTAGTACTCATGACTTTAATGGTTAGAGTGATGGTTAATCTTGATCATCAACCTGACTGGTTTACAACAACTTATGAGACACACCTCTGGGCATGTCTGTGAGGCCTTTCCAGAGAGGTTAACTGAGGAGGGGAGACCCACTCTGAATGTGGGTGGCACCATCTCATTGGCTGAGGTAGACTTAGTAAAGAGCAGAAAGTGAACTGAGCACCAGCACTTCCCCTCTCCTCTCCTGACCAGAGGCCTCACAGCCCTGCCTTCACACCAGCTCTGCCATGGTGGACTATGCCCTCAATTGTGACCCACAATAAACCCTCCCTTCTCTAAGTTTGCTTTGCCAGGTATTCTCTGACAGCAATGAAGATAGTAACAGCCAATTTCTAGGCTTCAATAATATAAACACTTATCTTAAACACACCCATGACTCCTCTTCAGCAATTACCATTTTTCTCCACTCGGGTTAGTGGTTTCACCCCTGAGAAGACATCGGCAAGCTCAGTCACCCGCTCCGAGCCCTCCTTCTTGTAATGCTCCCACTTGGATTGTTTCTCTGAAAGCATTTGCTTGAACATCTGTTGACAAGACGTAAAGATGTATTTACTTAAGAGAAAATTCATATCAGACAGTTTACAAAGAGATCCTGATGAATCCCAATTTACTTTAAAGAGCATGTAACAGAGGGCTGGAGATGTGGCTCAGTGGGTAAGGTGCTTGTGGTGCAAGTGAGGGCCAGAGTTAGGATCCCAAGGACTCATGTGAAAACTAGACAGGTATGGAGGCAGAGACAGGAGATGGATCCCTCTCGAAAGCCCACTAGCTGCGCCCTCATACTACACACCAACACATGAGAACATCCACAGATGTTAATGTGTATATACATAGACTCACAAGAAATTACCAGTGACCCTGACACCATCCCTTAGCACCACTATATTACAATCTGAAGTGGAAAGCCAGACAGCTGTTCCCAGGCTAGTTGTACAACTTGGAGGGCTTTGAAAGCCAGTTCCCAGGCCTTGAAGACTCAATTTAGAAGGTCTTGGATAGGTCTGGAAATTAGCACTTGAAAATGAAATTAATTTATGACCACCGCCCTATGGCCTTTTCTAGAAAATAATTCCCATGATTTCAACTTAGTCATGGGAGGGTTGAGTATCATCTTGCCAGAGGACAAGGTAATGAACTAAATGACCTATGTAAGCTCCTTCTTGCTCCCTTAGATGGCAACTCCGCTCACTGACTTTCTCCATGACAAGTAGGCCTATGCAGAGTGGAGTTGGCTAGTGGAGAAAATATAACTAGAGGTTGTTTTTCTCTCTCTCAGAAGCAAACTACAAAAACCATACTGATATCTAATCAAACAACACACAAAAGCACAGGATTTTTACACTGTGCTCTTATGAGATAAACAAGCATGGATATTACTTTCTCTTAAGAGTCTGCATTGGTCAGCATCATAATGAATCTGAGAAGAGGGCCAGTGGGACAGGAGACTCCACCTGCAGGTGAGAGACTAACGGTAGGTGAGATTGTGGAGGAAGAATCTTAGTTGTCCAGAGAGGACATGTGACCAATGAACAACACGTAAGAGGAGGAGCACTGAGGATTATTTATGGACTCTACCCTGGCTTCCCGAATGCCTGGGAGAAATTGATGTCATTTAACAGTGGCAAAGCAACACCATAAAACAATCTTAATTGCAGACTGAGCGGCTTCAGGCCTCCCACAAGCTATTCACTGAACTCAAGGGATTCCTGTCTGCTAAGAACAGAACTGGGGATAGAACCTGACCTCTGTATTCATTTGTTTAAAACATTGTATTTACTGTGTGTGCACAGATGATGTATGTGTAAGAGTGTGCACACACACACGCTAAAGGCCAAGTGCAGCAGTTCTCAGGATTGACCTCAGGTTATGAAGCTGGCACTGCAAGCCCAGGCACTGCATTAAGAAGTTCGCCAAAAAAAAAAAAAAAAAAAAAAAAAAAAAAGGTCGCCATTTACAAACAGGAAAGGAAACGCAGGTCCAGTCCCTGCACTTTTCAGGAGGTTGGGAAATAGTTCTAGGTCAGTGAGAGCTCTGAGGAAGCAGGAAAGCAAATGAGAGAGTAAGTGGCAGTGTCAGAAGTCAGATCCACTTCTGCTCAAGCCCCAGCTTCTGTCTTTCCAGCACCGTTCAGTCTACTGTGCTCCTTCATTCTCTCTTCACTTCTCTCCCTATGTGAACTGACAGAAGCAAGCTGCTTCCACACAGTCCAGTGAGCTGACTGTTGCTAGAGATGCAGACTCAGTCAGATAGCCCAGGCCGGCCCTGATTGGGATTAACAGCATGCATCACCACAGGTAGCCAAGATAATATATTCTTTGGTTTTTTTTTGTTTGTTTGTTTTTTGTTTTTTTCGAGACAGGGTTTCTCTGTGTAGCCCTAGCTGTCCTCGAACTCAGAAATCTGCCTGCCTCTGCCTCCCAAGTGCTGGGATTAAAGGCGCCTCCACTGCCTGGATAATATATTCTTAAAGGACCAGTGTTTTTAGTGGGTTGGCTTGATGCTGCTTGTATTATAACGCTAATTCCCCCCCCCC
>NW_022196913.1:97579272-97603671 GCF_008632895.1 Mastomys coucha
CCCCAAAACAAGTGACCTGTCCCCAGTGGTGATTGGTAAATAAAGATGCCAACAGCCAATAGCTGGGCAGATGAGACATGGGTGGGGTTTAGGTTTTGTGGGCTTGGGGTTGGAGGAGACACAGAAGAAGAAGGTGCAGGGGGAGGAGGAAGGGGAAGTGGCCAATGGTTAAGAGTCAAGAAAGCATGGCCCCAAGGGCTGCCCAGTTGGAGCTAAGAGCAGTCCAGATGGAACACTGTAATAACTTGGGGTTATCTATAGGAAAATAGATTCTAACAGCATGGAGGGTAGGCAGCTGCCCAGCTGTTGTACTGATTAAAGCATATTATAAATGTAAAGGCTGTGAGTGTGCCTTTCATCTAGGAACTCACTGATCTAAGGTGTTTAACATTTTCTACAAGTGTTGTATATGTTGATATAACTGGAGCAAGGCCCTACTGTTCCCCCTCTCTGAAGTGTTCTCTAGCATGCTGCCTTACTTTGTTTACCACTATGGCAGATCCTTTTCCATGCTCTTCAGAAGCTCTGGCTTCTGTCCCCAGGGATGGCGATGATTTAGTTAATTTCCTTCAGAGTACAAATCTTAGCACACACATCCATTTTTCACATGCCTATAGGGTGCATGTCTGTGTGCAAGCACATTTGAATATGTATGTGGGTCAACATGCACATGGCGGTTCAAGTTAGATGTTGGGAATCTTCCTCGATCGCTCTTTCATCTTATTCATTGAGGAAGGGTCTGCCAATCAAATTGAGAGCTTGCAGGTATGGCTAGTCTTACTGACCAACTTGCTCTGGGATCCCATCTCATGTCAGGAAGTTGTTAATAAAAGTGGCCTGTCTCACCCACTTGGCATGTAAGTGGGTTCAAGGGATCTGAATTCTAGTCCTCAATTTACTCAGAGCACTGAATGGTTTTCTGTTAACTTGACACAAGCTAAAGTCATCTAAGAGGAAGGAACCTCAATTAAGAAAATGTCTCCATAAGATAGGACTGCCTGTAAGATAGGCAAGCCTGTAGGGCATTTTCTTAATTAGGGATTGATGTGGGAGGGCCCAGACCACTACTCGTGATGCCATCCCTGGGCTGGTAGTCTTGGGTTTTTTAATCAAGCTGAACAAGCCATGATGAACAAGCCAGAAAGCAGCACCCCTCCATGGCCTCAGCATCAGCTTCTACTTCCAGGTTCCTGCTTTGTTTGAGTTCCTGTCCTGAATCCCTTCCATGACGAATAGTGATATGGCTATGTAAGCTGAATAAACCCTTTCCTCCCCAAGTTGCTTTGGTCATGTTTCATCACAGCAATAGTGATCCTAACTAAGACATTCAGCAAGCCATTACCCTGAGCCATCTCCCCAGATTCAAATCTCAGTTTTCATATATTTTCAGAAGTGTGAGTGAGTCTCATTAATTACTGTACACCTCATTAGATTAACCTCCACAATCTGGTATACTTGCCCTGTAATTAAATAATTGTTAAATATTTAACTCTGTCATTTTCTATAAAGAACAACAGTCATTGACGGACAAAATCTGTTGCTTGAGTAAGAGATACAACTAAATCATAATCTTTTCTGAAATATTTTCTTAAACACAAGAAGCTCCCAAAGACTAAGACTATTCATTTACTATTTTTACCTCTTTGAGTATAAACTCGAATTGTGCAGTGTCCAATAGCAACTGGAAGAGGATCTTGGGATTGTACCTAGAGTCTGCCAGAATCTGGTCTTTGATTTGACGAAGGCGCTTGTTGTTTGGGTCACAGGCTAGAAAGAGGAAGAAGAATTTCCCACTGATTAAATGTGGAGAGAACACCCACAAAATAAGATGGATTCTTAAATATCTCCCTTCATCTCAAGTATTTAAAAAGTATTAAGCAAAATGTCTACCCACAGTAGGTTGGGAAATATCATATATCCACATCATGGAGAACAAATGAACTGTTTGTGACAACTGAACTTGTAGCTAGCTGCTCATGACATGGCTATCGGTCCCTGACTCACTGTTGAATAAAAAAGACAAAGCCACTGGGTACAGTGTTTTGTAGGGTTAGCTTCCAGGGTTAGCTTTTCTTAACTGCCCACAATGGCACCATTTTATAGGAGACTAGTCTCCTTATGTCCCATCTGTCTGAAGGTGTTCCTGGTTTAGATGTCCAATTGTGTCACTCAGATGCAGAAAGACAACCTGAAACTACTATCTACAGAGATCTGTTTTCTAGGATGGTGTGGTGGTTTGAATATGCTTAGGCCATGGGCAGTGGCACTATTGGAAGTATAGCCTTGTTGGAATTGGTGTGGGTTTGTTGGAGGAAGTGTGTCCCTGTGAAGATGGGCTTTGAGGGCTCCTAGTGATCAAGCTCTGAGAAGTGGAGAAGAAGAGAGTCTCTTGGCTGTCTGTAGATCAAGATGTAGAAGTCTCAGCTCCTCCAGCACCACGTCTGCCTGCAGACTGCCATGCTTCCTGCCATGATGATAATGAAATGAACTTTGGAAACTGTAAGCCAGCCCCAATTAAATGTTTTCCTTTTAAGAATTGCCTTGGTCATGATATCTTTTCACAGTAGTGGAAACCCTAAGATAGTAGGCTCTTGTGGTATCTGGAAATTTGAGTTTTGGGCAGAGTTCTCACCATTCTGAGAAGTGTCAGAAATGATGCTCTAGGCCTTAACCCTTTATACGAATAATGTGGTACATGCTGAACACTGCTTCTGTTCTTAGCATCTGGCCTCTTTGCACCTGCCATGAAGATGCTTGCTGTGTGATTAACCCTCAATAGATTCCCTGGGCAGCCAAGGCTAACAAGCCTGACTGGCTGGCAACATTTCTCACATATTGGGCAAATTTTGAAGGGCCTGTGTGACTCCACTGACAGGATTCTTAGAAGCTTGGGCCTCCTTCCCTCTAGATTTGCCCATGTCCTTTTCCTTTGCTGGATTCAATCCCAGCTGTGAGTACTCCCCATGAGCACTCTGAAGGAATCGGAGCATTCCTAGGGAATCAGAAAACTAGGTCTTAGGGTCTGCCTAACACAACAGGGAAGGAGTAATTTCACATAAAACATGGCGCTTCCACACATGTGGCCATCCTGCTCCTTGAAAAAGGCACGGGAGGCCCTTAGAGCTTTCTGTGCACTATCCAGGCTACTAGGTCAAGGTCATAATATTAGGTAGTAACTGACCCATGGACATAACCAACAGATATCCCGATTTTCAGTTAGCCTACTAGCTGCCAAGCAAAACTGTTTCAAATAGAACATGAATTAAAAGAGCAGAGACATGGGAGTAGTGGCTCAGTCTGCAACTGCAGTACTTGGGAGGCAAGGGGCTTATAACTTCAAGGCCAACTGGGCAACACAGTTGAGGACCAGGCAAGTGGGTGAGATGCTGTCTCAAAAATATGAAGTAAATAGACAAGTAACAAATTTATTTGTAATAAAACTGCTATTTGTCAGTATGTGTTTACAGAGCCAATTAAGATACAATAAAAAAAAAGGTAGGATACAGCAAAAATACTTAGAAATGAAAGCTATTTAGACTACAAATAAAGTTGAAATAAAAACTCTAAGTAAATAGACATTGTCAAAAATTCTCAGATGAACAACAGGGCTGCAGCCTGTGGTCACAGAAGCAGTGTGTCCCAGATGTATTCCTGCTTGCTCAGCCCTCTTTGAGCAGCCTAGGATGCTGGGCAGACACCCAAGGTCCTTGTTTCAAGCTCAGGTATCATGGAGTGACTCACCATGAGGTGAAGCCTACTGGAGGCCATTTTGCACATTGATTTCTATAGTCCTCCATCAGGAGACTCATGACACCTGCAGAAAGGGCTCAGCTGCTGTGGGAAAGTGCAAAGATCTGGCATTGCATCCATTCTCCAGGAGCACCTGGGCAGACTGGACATGCTGGCTCTGGTTAAACAAAGAGAACCCACAAAGGAGTTCCATTTGTACTCCCCTCTTCTTTTTTGAGGAAACGTCTCTAGCATTTCAGGCTGGCCCTGAAGTGGCTATGCTGCTAAGGATGAACTTGGACCTTTGACCCTCCTGCCTTTACCCCTCAGAGAGTTGATTACATGTGTGCCCTACACTCAGTTTTAGTTTGTTCTGGGGCTTGAACCCAGAGCTTTATACATTCTAGGCAAGATTCTACCATCTGAGTTATATCCTTTACCCTTTTACTTGACTTGATATTAACCAGGTTAAACACAAAGCCTGGCATTCATTTGCTTTCACCTCTGGATGGGACCCATTGTCCTGGTGATGGGTACATGATCTTCATGTTTCCACACATATTAATGTTTGACTTTTTGGTACACATGAAGGTCTAGTTTTCCTGGGCCTGAACATCTCTCTTTGATCTGGTCCTGAACAATTCAGGCCAAGAAAAGTATAAGAATTGATCTTAGCACCAAGGTAACTCCTGGCCACCTTTTGCAGGTAGTTAGCTTTGCTCATGCAGTGTTGCTTGGGTACTATTTCTCCATCAGCTGCAAGGCAGTGTGGATCAGCCTCTGCTGGGAAGAGGCCTCCAGTGGGCCAAGAGGAGTGACAGGCACATAAACACGTCATGACTGTAGCAACAGCAAGGCTAAGAAAGCACTTACTTTCCCCATGTGTAAACATACTCTTGTACCATCAGGTCAGACATTGGCCAGGCACAAAAATATTAAATAGATGTGGCTAAAGATAAAAGCTTAGATCTGTGGCACACTGGAGTTTGCTCCTGTGCAAGTCAAGGAGACTACTGGCTTCCAGAACAAAGGCCCAGCTGTCAGCCACAACTGCATAGGAGATGAGTATGAGGCTGAGCCACTGGAAGACCAAAGCCAGTTTGGGAACAGGCTAAAGTGAGCATTTGTGTTATTTATATGAAATTGGTAGGGAAGATTACAAGCTGAGTCAATGGGTAAATTTTTGAAATCAGAAAAGGAGTTTGTGTAGAAGAAAAACTAAGTTTATTAAAAGCAGATCAATGGGGCTGAAGAGATGGCTCAGCAGCTCAGGACAGTTCACACTTTTCTAGAGGACAAGTTTGTTTCCCAGCACTCACATCAAACAGCTCAAAGCTGAAACTCTACCTCCGGGGGATCCAACACATCGCAGATAGACACACGCACATAGGTAAAAACAGAAGTCTTAAAAGCCTGTGAATTAGATGACTAAATTTGCACTCAGAGTACAGTGCACACAGACCTACACACCAAGAAGCAAAATGAGGCAAAAATGTAAAAAGAGCTTAGGTGTAAAAACATTTAAGAAGCTGGAGAGAGTTAAGAAGAAATTCTACACACTTTCAAGGACATAAAGAGTGAGGAAGTGCAACTGTGGATAGCTCCTAGAAGTGGAACCAGAAGGCAGGTAAAGGGCTGAGAGCTTTGGGCTACAGGAGCTATGAGGCTGTGGCAACTGGGTCACAGAGGGACCAACGCAATGATCTGCTGGGACAACAGTGTTTGCTGAAACAGGAAGTAAGGCAATACTTGACACAGGGTAGGTTCTCAAGAGAAGTTGACTGGATGAGAGGTGAAAAATAGAGGGCTTGCCCATAAGGCCAGCCTGATCTACATAGCAGTTCTGGGATTAGGCATGACTTCGTTGGAAGACTGTCTCAGAAAAATGAAAACAAAACCCAAACAAGAAAGCAGAGAGCTTGCTGAACACATAATTCTTGGGGAAGTAGTATGCAGTTCTAGATGAGTGAAAGAATGTTTACGAAGCATTTGCTAAGAATAAGCAAAGGGTAACATTTCTTTAATGTGCTCAGGGTCTCAAGTGTCTTGTACTGTTTTCTGAGATTTTTATCACTCGTGGATCCCATGGAGGTGCTTCACACAGCTTGTTAAGCTCCTGATCCTGATGACCAAACTGTGTGGACAGACGGTCTCAAAGAGGGCCATGACCCAGCAGAGGTTGAGGCCACCAAATTACCTGCTCTAGGAACCTTCTACTCAGCAAGGCACACATTTTTTTTCTACGTCCAATTCTGATTTCATCTATGGTCCAGAGTTTCGTCCCATTTATTAAGTTAAATCTTCCCAAGAGCCTGGCCATTCCTGCCTTCTGGTGGGGCCATCTTTGACTTTTCTGTTCATCTACCCTACTAGAGACTCAGGCCCCAATCGTTATGACTTTCACACTGAGCTCTGATTTGCCAGCTGGAGCTGCTCTACAAGTTAGCACAAACAGCAGCTTTTAAAAGAACACAAATTTAGGTTTTTATGTTTTAGGGTTGCAAATGTGAAGCAGGGTCCACTGTACTAAACTAAGATGTCAGCAGGGGCCCACAAGATGGCTTAGTGGGTAAAGGCCTTGGTCTCATAACCTGATGGCCCGAGTTCAGTTTATAGGTCCCAAATGCTGGAAGGAGATCCTAAGTGTGCATGTGCACAGACACAGAGAGAGAGAGAGGGAGAGAGACAGAGATGGCGATAGAGACACAGAGAGACAGAGAACATGTACATATGAGTAGAGAAATGCACTCAGTTTTTGATTTGTTTTGTTTTCTGAGACAGAGTCACTGTGTAGATCTGTCTGTTCTGGATCTCACTCTGTAGACCAAGCTGGCCTTAAATTCACAGAGATCAGCCTGCCTCCACCACCGGGAGTGCTGAGATTAAGGATGTGTGCCCCCACTGCTTGACTAAACTGTTTTTTAATATCAGCAGGGTTGGATTCCACAAATTATTAGTAGCTTAGGGAGGTATTTCCAACCTGTGGTGTGAGGATAACACACATCCCAGGACAGCTATGACTATGGCCCAACACATTTAAAGATGACAGCACCTTATTATAACTAAAAGGGTAGATAGCCCTAAATTATGGGAAGTTCCCTTCCTGCCCCTTTTAGCCTTTAAAGGCTGCCTGCATGCCTTGGCGGGGCCCTTTCTACCTTTAAAGCCAGCACTGGCTGGTCAAGTCATTTGCTTGGTGCTGCTTTTCTGCCTCTAATCTGCCTGCCTCACTCTCCTGATTTAAGGCTCTGTGTGACTGATTACATAGTCTACTGGGATTAGTTTCCTGACTGTACAGTCAGCTGATTAGGAATGTCTACCTTATGCTTCTACAAGCCCTGTAAGGCTCTAGGGATGAGGGCATGGGCATCTTTTGAGAAGGGAGGTAGAGAGGGTAAACCCTGTCTACCACAGGTTTGCTGTTATTCCTTTTTCTATGTTCACAACCCATCTACCCAGTGTGCTCAGCGACAAGCTTCTTCAGCATGGGAGCCCAAAGTCTTCATCTTTCCCAGCCACCCACCAGTGCCTGACAGATGACATCTGCTCAGGTGGACTGCTGCCTTCTCCCAGGTTGGCACGACAATCTCTAGCTTAGCAGGAGGCTTGCCTCTTAGGCAGTAGCCCACTCTGCTAAATGCTCTGCACTGTGGTCCAGACCTTCCTTCTGCAGCGCTCTATGTGGGGCAGGACAAAGGGCCCCCTTTCGTGCATTACCTGAGTCGGCTGTGTGGAGCATCAGCCAGCGGATGGTGACGTTGCAATCTCTCAGGCAGTTCAGCAGCCTGGGGATATTGTCCAGCAGCACCTCCTCCCTCAAGTAACCCTCTTTCAGAAACTGCTGCACCTGAGCACGCACTCTCTCGCTGACACTAGCGTATCTGCTTGCCTTTGAAAATTAAAAAATCAAAAAGTGGAATTAGATAGAAGAAGAGATATCTTGAAAATGAGTTACATTCAGCTGAGTCCCCTGACATGAACAGGCTTTCCTTCCTCCCTTCCCACTCCCCAGTTTAATTATATCACTTCTATACAAGATAATAACATGGGTTATAGTTACAGCGCCAAGGGCAACTGCTTTACTAGATTTTTTTTTTTTGAAATGGGAGTCTCACTATGTAGCTTGCAATTTGCTATGTAGGCTAGGCTACGGCTGAGCTTTGAACTCACAGAGCTCCATCTGCCTCTGCTTCCACAGTGCTCAGATTAAAGGTGTGTGCCAAGACTGGTTTCATAGCCACTGAAGAAGGAACACTGTTCTCAGACTTCTGAGGCTTCACTTCAGTTGGAGTGATTAAACACTGCTGGCTTTATATTGTATATTGTTTTCTTTGCCCAAGGCCAAATTGGACTGGGTGGGCTCTTTGACCCCTTTCATTTTTTCTTCTTTCTGAGATAGGGTCTCAGCATAGCTCTGGCTGTCCTGGAACTCACTATGTACAATAGGCTGGACTTGAACTCACAGAGATCCACCTGCCTCTTCCTCCTGAGTGCTGGGATTAAAGGTGCATGCCCCTATGCTGGCTTGGTCCCTTCAACTTTTAACTTGGATAGAAAAGAAGCACAAAAACAGAGGCCAAATTGCCTGTTCTTCTTAAAGTGGCTGGCAAATGCAGAACAAAGCAGACACGTTCAAAAGATGAGACTTTTGTTCGGCCTTCTAAGTCAGGGCCTTGCCATCCAGCACTGGCTAGTCCTGATCTCACAGCAACTCTGGCTTAGCCTTCTGAGTGCTGGGATCACCGCAGCCTGACAAAGGATGAGACTTCCACAGGATAATATGAAGCTTAATAAAAATACATCTCGGCAGATCAAAATTGTGATTTTCCTGCCCATTTGAATTTAGTACAATAAAGGTTCAATGTTAAATCTTGCCAATCAGTCAACAGGTCAAGTTGGTTTAACACTAGGAAGAAACTTCTTACAATGTCACAAATGAGAAAATGCAAAATTGGAAAGGAATTTGAGTAATGAAAAATAAATGGTCTGACGTCAGTAAGCATCGATGCTACTTTCCATAGAAGGCCAAGAGCAAAATTATTTCGTGCATTATTTAAGTGATTCAATTTACTTGGACAAAACATGACAGAGGTTTTAGAGCCAATATTGTTCTATGTATAGTGGAAAGTATGACCCAGAAAGCCAGGCAGGAGAAATATTAAGTACACACTTGAATATTTTATTTACATTCCTATCTACTCAGCTATTATTTTCTTCTGCCTGGCGTTCTTAAGAAGAATATAGCCAAATGACTCAGAAACAAATACACAGAGTCTGTGCTTAAGTAAACCAATTGCACACCAGAAGGGATGACTTAAACTACAGTTTTATCTCAGTGTTCACCCTATCCCTAAAATATCAAGCCAGCTCTATTCACAGGACATGGGCTTCACACAGGAAACAAAGTCACCTGTGACCCTGTAGCACTGAATCTTTCTTGGGACCTGAGTCTCTAATTTCCTCTACCACCCAAGTCTAAAACCTCTACTTAGCTCTAATGTATACATTTTACCTTCGAGTTCTGCAGTAAGACGTCTAGGAATACATTTTCCAAATTCTGAGGGAAGTGTATCTAGCTTGTTTCCCATAAGCTGGGCTTGACAACCAGTTACTCACTCTGTGTAGTCCACACCTACCTGTTCTTTGACATTTGAGAGGTCAAGGGTATTGTTGAGAGCAGTTTTTGCAGCTTTGTAAGGTTCCCACGCATCGGCTAGATTGACAGTGATACCCATGTAAACGCTGATTACCTGAGAGAGGAGAGAGTCTCTCAGTACTGCCCAGCATCTACTGCCATCAAGGAGGGGTGGGGAAATGTTTTAATTCATGTCAGTGAAACCTAGGGTTCTGTAAATAAGCCCAAGGCCCAACTCTCTGCAGTACGAGCGACAAGTTAAAGCATCTGATGCCAACGTTTTCTTCCAACTGTTGAGATTTCTAGAAGAAGACATTACAGGGAGGAGTCTCTAATAACAGAAAACATTTTTTGCTTTTCTCTTCCTTTTTCCTTTTGAGCCGGGGATCTCTCTAAGGCACCATCATGGCCGCTGAGTTTTCCCTCTTGTTTTTATGTTCTTAGAAGTCAGTGATGGGGCTGGCAAGATGACTCGGACAAAGGGCATTTTCTATGCAAACCTGGTGATTTAAATTTGATCCCTTGAACTCTGGCATTTGTGTATGACTCACAACACACACCCCCACAAACATTCACACACATAACCACACACATTCACACATACACATACACCACATACACCAAACATATCATACACACACATACACACAATCATACAAACACACCACACACAAACATATGCCACATATATCACACACATACACACCAAACACGCCACACCACACACATACTCCACATACACCACACACACACACACCACACACCCTCCACACACACACACCACAGAGAGTTTTTAAAGTTACTAAGGACTCTTGAGAACTTTCAAACAAACCTACTGATCCCAACATTAAGTGATTTTTAACTAATTTATGTGCATAGGTGTTTTGTCTATAGCTATGTTTGTGTACCATTTGTGTGCCTGATACTCACTAAGACCAGAAAAGGGTGTCAGATCTCCTGGAGCTGCAATTACGGATGGTTGTGAGCTGCTATGTGGGTGCTGGGAATCAAAGTCAGGTCCTTTGTAAGAGCAGCCATGTTCTTAACCTATGAGCCATCAGCTCAGCCCATGGTTCATTAACTTTTAACCTTGCTTTCCAGAAAGTAGATTTCCTGTAATAACTTCCTTTAAGAACAGGTTTACCCATTTCCCACAAACTTTGTGTGTAGTACTTTCACACTGCTGTTTTGATCTAGTTCCTTCTTTTATACACAACCCACCTGGCTATGTATGTGTTCCTCAAACATTTAAACCCCTCCCCCACCCCTTTTTGTTTTGTTTTTTTTTCTAGACAGGGTATCTCTGTGTAGCCCTGGCTGTCCTGGAGCATATTCTATAGACCAGGCTGGCCTCAAACTCAGATATCAACTTGCCTCTGCCTCCTGAGTGCTAAGATTAAAGGCATTTGCTACCACTGCCTGGTAAAAATTTTTAGTATCTTTCCCAAACATAAATAAAAGAAAAAAATTAAAAAGGCAAAAAAAGAAGGGTTCTGTTTACTTCTGTTTAAAAACCTTTTAATTAAAATTTTTCCATATGATATACTTTGATTGTGTTTTTCTCTTCCCAAGATGTTCCCCATCTCTGTACCCATCCAATATGGTCTTATAGTTATTATATTGCCGAGAATGAACCTGAGTCCTGATCCCCCTGCCTCTGCGTCCTAAGCTTCCAGTTCTGTCTAATATACTTAGCCCCAGGAATTTAGTTACATAACACATTTACAGAAGGGGAGGAATACTTGCCCAGTTATCTGGAAAGTACTTATCCACGATCTCTCTCATTTTTGCTTGGTGGGTATGAAGAATGGAAGGTTGAAAATAGAGAATGACGTACAGCATGGCGGCTTGATTTGCCAGGGCAGTGCTGCGGTGCTCCGGCAGAGGGTAGGCAGAAACCTGCAACACAACATCAGTCCTAACTCACGTCTGAAGCCAACAGCCAGTTTCTAAAGTCTCATCGACTTCAGGATCATGACCTCTGGGAGCAACTGTGGAACTCTGTTCTTTCCTCTTATCTAGAACCCACAGCATTCTCTCCCTTTCATGTCCTGACTACACTGCAATTCAGTGCTGTTCTTACAAACGAGAGAAGGTCTCACTCAGCCTTGCACTGGCTCCTTGACACCATTTCTGTCTTTCCTATCACATAAGGACAATCTTTTAGAACTGATGGACTTCACCATTTTACCACTTTTTATTGTCCAACAAGGCACTGAAATTCCTCCATCATTACATGGAGTTTCTTGTTAACCCAGCTCAACAACTGCTTCTGGAACTCTTACTTAAATTCATGCAGGACGGAACACGCGCCTGTGATTTTTTTTTTAAGATTTGCTTGTTTATTTTATGAGTACAATGTAGCTGTCTTCATGCACACCAGAAGAGGACATCAGATCACAGATGGTTGTGAGTCACCATGTGGTTGTTGGGAACTGAACTCGGTACCTGTGGAAGAGCAGTCAGTGCTCTTAACTGCTGAGCCATCTCTTCAGCCCCTTGCCTGTGATTTTTGAATACCATCCTGTTCTCACCCTTTGTTGAGTTCTCCTCCCATCTGTCTTTTCCATGTCTGTGTTTCCAGGGCACCTACAGTCTTATGTACTAGGTAAGACTCTTGGGCTACAGAGTGCCTATCAACTTGAGCTACCAAGGGCAGGGATGGGAAATATTATCACAAGGACAGATGCAGCAAGGTCACATGGATCCTGCAGGCAGGAAAGTGACATGGCAGTGTGTGGGGAGCTGAGGAAGCCCCAAGCAAATCTGTCTTGTGGAGACAGACACAGCCAAGTCAAGGACCCAACGTCTCAGACCCATGGAAATGGCAAAGCCTTCTCCAGAGGTGAGGGTGTGAAGGATGGCAAAGCCTTCCTCTGGTCAGAGTGCACAGGTTGGCAATGTGTGCAAAACCTAGCTACCACAGCCTTCTCCTAGATAAATCAACCTGAGATTGCTCACCTACAGAGACCTGTATCCAGACTATCTAACCCAGTGGTTCTCAACCTTCCTAATGCTACAACCCTAACATAATCCCTCAGGTAGTGGTGACTCCCAACCATAACATTGTCTTTATTGCTACTTCATAACTGCATTTTGCTTCTGTTATGACTCAAAATATAAATATCTGTTTTCTAATGGCATTAGACAACTGATGGGAAAGGATCACTCAGCTCCCAAAGGAGTTGTGACCCACAGGTTGAGAACCATTGAGATCCCTCCTCCTGTCCTCTACACAAAAAGTGTTGAGGTTTTGAGCTGTTGTGTGGTGTGAGTGTGGCTCCATCAGTGTGCACAGCTCACCCCATCCCAGATTTTCTGAACATGTCTGTGTGTATCTCCTCAGAAGGGGCCTGGGGCTGGAACCAGAATACCCTATTTCTTTCCCCAGATGTGTCTGCCCAAATCTTTTCTCCCTAGACTATCTTAGTTGGATGAGGCTGTCTCCTAAAGTTCAAATTTTGCAGAAATTACTTTTCAGGCCCCTTTCCAAATACCAAGAAACAAGAAAATCTGATCCACTTGTCAGAACCAGGGATGGGTGGGGAGAAGTTCAGGACAGAGAGGGTGACACAGAACCAACAGAGCATAACCCTCTGTTAATGAAGGTCAGGAGGGAAGGAGAAACAAACGGTAACATGCCACCTTAAGAAATGGATCGTGAAGGAGAAGGGCGGGATGAGGAATGCTGAGAGAACAGTCTAGACCCTGATTTCATGCACCTTGGAATTCAAACAGTGGCTCTGCTGTTAGGAGTGTGACTTAGAAGGCCTGTTGAAGGTGTCCGAATCTTAGATTCCTCGACAGCAACATGGAGTAATGATGGCCACTCTGCACGATTGTCATGTGCAACAGAGAAAATGGTATGCAAACAAACCTCCTGTGAGGCTGACTTAAGACTGAATTCTCAGCAAATGGCAACAAATAAAGTCCTGTGTCTGCACATAGTGTCTGATTTAGAATGTTTTAAGAAAAAAATCCTAAGAATTAAAGTCTTATTTATACTTACTATAATCGCACAAAAAAGGAATTGGTCATCAAACAGAGCTGTCCCAGGGCAGATCTGCTCTACAACAGTGACATCCTACCTTACAGTAATACAGATATATATGAAATCATGTCCCCTCACTTCCACCCCCAGAATGAAGTCAAATGGTAAGTCCTTTCAGTAAGAGAGCAAGAGTTCCACAACCGGAAGAGAAGCCAGAGCTCAGATATGCTTTTCGGGCTTTTCTTAGTGATGCGTACACTGCTGAGGAATGTGAGTTAACTTTAAGATGCTGCAGGGTCTCTCCAGGTCTGCTCAGGCTGCCAGTGGTCTAGCCTGGCCTTCTGCTCCACTCTGTCATCAGCCGCCATCCTGCTGCCATAGCTGTATGCCTTACTGGCTTCCCTAAGCTAATGTGAAGGTTCTTGTACCATCACTCATCCAGTGACTATCGCCTTTCTAAGCTTCAAGTCAAACCTGGGTGTGGGTGTGGAGCAGAGCCTGACTTCCTTGGCGATGAATCCCTGGCACCTAGCTCATGAATGAATATATCACGCACATCCTCAGCAACTGTTTCTTGAACAGATGACTTAAAAGGATGCACCTTCTTTCTAACTGCTCACATCCTATCTCCGTCTGAAACCTCTGATCCTCCCAAACTTAACGGATCCTTTCCTTGACCCAGCAGCACCATTCAAAAGCTTTTTATAAATAGTTTCTACCTGCTGTTTGATTCACTGGATGGAAGAAAAAAAGAAAAGGAGTAAGTGAGGAAAAATGTAGAGTCCATCGTTTAAGTTATGAAGACCCTCTGATTCCTACCTGGTTGTAAATGTCATCAGATCTCAGGCGTCCGATGACCATGCTGATAAAGGTCTCATTGATAGGCACTCTCTGGAAATAGCTCTCAGGATAGTTAGGTGGTCTTTTGGCTCCTGGCTGGCTGGAATATCCTGTGCTTCGTAGGAGCTTACAGATATCATCCATATTTGAGTCAGCAGAGGATCGAGCAGCACTGAGATAAGTTCACAAGGGGAGACAAAAGAATCAAAGAAACCACACATAAGAAACACATAAGTCTAAAAGTGAAGGACTCCATGCAGAAATGACAATGGGTCCATCAGAACTTATAATCAAAGGATACATTTGAAAAACCTGTATGATGGGTGCGTACTAGTTCTCTGTAAGGTCCACAAGTCACTTTCCAAATCCTTGGAGCTGTACTTGTCTCATCGTAATTTCCAAATAGAAGAGCAAGCAATATAGTGTTTGGAATACACTACAGAAGACCACAACAGGGCTGAGCTGGTGTCTCAAGATTGATGGATATTAATAATTAAGAGTCAAATTATCTTCCATAAGTAAGATAAATGAAGATGACAGAAAGCTCACATCTGTTTGGGTAGGTCTTTGACTCCAGGTCTAACTGCCAAATGAGTTCTGCAAGGTACATGTATGTGTAAACGTGTATGTGCATGTAAGTGTGTACAGATTGTGTGTGTGTGTGTGTGTGTGCATATATGTGTATCTGGATTTCTTGAAATAGGATCTCACTATGTAGCCCAAAATAGCCTCAAACACTAGCACTCAACTCTCTTGTCTCTGCCTCCCAAGTGTTGGGATCACAGGTATGCATCAGCACACCGAAGGTTATATAGTTATTTTTAAAGTTTCTTAGATTTTAGAATTATGGATAAAGAATATAAAACTCAGCCAATATTTTACAAATTAAAAAGAAATTAAAAATTATGTTAATGTGGCTTTTCACTCTGTAAGCTGCAGAGATCTAGTAAAACTATCTGGGACATCTATAACCTTATCCCTGATATCAGGATCTCCTTCACCACCACTGAGTTGCAAGGGTGTCTCATTTACAACGGAGCTCACATCCCACAGATGCTATTCCCCCGGGGACAAAGTCTGAGTTTTCACAGCTAAGGTCATGAGTAAATGCTTTTCCTTTCTTCATCCTCACATTGCTTAGTGTTTGTTTCTCTGGACACTTTCAGGAGTAGAGGCAAGGCCACACAAGTTTCACCTTTGCACTTGATCGTCTCCAAAAGGCCCAGAGGTGACTAACGTCACTTCTCAAACATGGATACAGTGAATGGTTAAGTGGACATAAGTGAATGATTTGCAGCAGTGGACAATCTCTTCAGAAATGACAAAGTGGAAATGGCCAGATGAGCAGCTTGAGGTGAATTTGAGGAGGAGGCAGAGTGCTAGCAGGTGTTATAGACAGTATGATACACTCAGAAAGTCCCTCTGTCTCATTGGCCATTCCTGTGATTTCTACCCATTATATATTTATCCTAATGTATAAATGGGCCTTGTTTATCGACCATTTCTTCCCTGAGATGGTTTCTGACATTTAATTTGTATTCAAGGTTGTTTATTTCCCTTGTATACATACTTTGCACTTAACACCACTTGCGTTTTTTTTCTTAACAACTTAACTATTATTTATGTGTGTGTGTGTGTGCATGCGTGTGTGCATATATATATGTCCACATGTGTGCAGATGCTTGTAGAGGTCAAAAGAGGGTACTGGATCCTCTGGAGCTAGAATGATAGGTGGCTGTGAGCTGCCTGATGTGGGTACTAGGAAATGAATTTGGATCTTCTAGAAGTTTGCAAACACTCAACTGTTGCTGAGCCACTTCTCCAGGCCCATGTATCTATTTTTTTTGGACACATTTCTTCAAAAGACTGAAAGGTTGTATGGGAAGTGCTAAATTAAAAGCTGGCAAGGTGGCTCTTTGTGACTCTACCTCCTGCAGCCACACAACTCTGCATAGACTCACATAACACAAGATCTGGGATGTTACTTCTGTGTCTATGCATGTACTGGTGTGGGTGTGGGGGGATCCACTTTCAACCTAATCCAGAATGATAGCTTTCAGCCATCCACATCAGGATGACATCAGAAAGCTCCTCCATTTCTTTATGTGTGCCAAAAGCGTCTTGTTGGAAAACTAAAAGGAAAACTTTCAAAGCAAAAGGACATTTGTTAAGACCTTCCTTAATCTGTCAACTTAAAACACTCTGAGCTCAGACTCCTGCTTTATATGGTAACTGCATCACTGTCATGGCCACGACCGTCCCTACATTGCTAAGTCTTAGATACAGCATTTCATATGTAGTATATAGTTTTCATGAAATTTAATCTGTTAATTAGAACACATAAACAGGTAATAGCTATATTCCCTCAGGTTTCAGAAGATGTGTGTACTTAGCACCCTTCACTAGAGGCCACTGCTCCAAACACTACAGGAGCACGCAATGCATTTCATCCATAGCTGCATTCTGGAGGTACACAGGCTAGGCCACCAATACCTGTATCGATAGTAAGAAACCAGCATTCTCTCTCTGACTTCTCCTTCAATCTTCTGGTCGATGACAAGCAGCATAACTCCATATAAGTACAGGGCTTCACACTATGAAGAAAAAGGACAATGGCCAAACTCACAAGACTACCTGTCTGTAAGGAGTGAAGTTCACAATGGTCAAATGACCAGTCTGGCCACACTCCTCCTGAAAGCTGTATTTAGATTTCAAGGTAAATGTATGTGTTTCTGCAAAGAGCTCTTAACTACTATGCAGAATGGGCTTTAAAAATTAACTCAAAATAAAATTAAACTCATAGTGATTATTTTGCTAGAGATACTAGAATGGAATGTCAATTCTATGTATAAGGATGATCTTGAACTACACTTCGTAGCTCTATCTCCAAAGTGCTGGGATTATAGACATGGTGACCACACTGGCTCTAACAGACACTTCTTAAATGGTCACCAAGTACTAAGTACCAGCTCGATGTTTCAGATGCAAATAAAAGATGGACTTCTTATACAGAGGGAGATCAAAACCCAACATGACCCTTCCATTAGTAATTCATTCAGTACTCACACATTCTAAACTTAAAAGATGATTATCAGGCTATTTGCTTTTCTTTTAGGAATGGTATTCTGTTTATAATAATAATAATTATTAATATTGGGACAAAGTCTTTCTATAATTTAGCTCTGGCAGTCTGGCAGTCCTGGAACTTGCTATGTAGATCAGACTGGCCTTGAACCCACGGAGATCCACTTGCTTCTGCCTCCCATGTGCTGAGATTAAAGTCAAGTGCCACCACAGTCAGCCATTTCATATTCTTGAGTACGTACTTTGCAGTCACTATTACTTACTAGAAGTTGTTTTCCATCCTCATTGAGAAGCACAGTTTCTAAGGTTTGCTGAATATAAACTCCTTCATTGAGATCGTCGAGGTATCTAAAAGGGAAATGCCAAGTGTCAATGTAAGCAGAAGATGTAACATCTTTGAGTGAGGAAAGAGTTTCTGAAAACAAGGCAGGACAGCAGGCATCCTGGCTTCAGTTCCTCTAGTCCTTGCTGTACTTATAAACCTCAGTGACTTATGTGCTATAATTCATGGTGATTTGGGACCACAGGTTCACACTTATGGCTGGTTCAAATCAAAGGAATATTCCCTCCTCCAGAATTACAAAACACAAGGTTCTCAGAAGCAGCGGCATAGGGGCATGAAGTAGTGGCTAAAGCTCAAGGAACTGGTAAACTCTTAACAGCTGCTCAAATGAGCAAGCTAGACCTGATGGAATAGGCTTGTCTTCCCACTCACTCCGGAGGCAGAGGCAGGAGGATTGTGAATTCCGCACTAGTCTGTGCCACAAAGTGAAGACCTATCTTAAAATAACATAACAGAACAAAATAGTTACTTTACAAATAAACTTTACATCTAAAGTGTCAGGATAGGATCACAAACTGCAGGCTGCATGACAGAGTCAAGGAAGGAGAGTACCATGAAGTTACGGAGATGCACAGCATGGGTGCAGAACTGAGAAAGGCAGACATGCTCTGCTGGTCTTGCCCCTGCCATTCTACCAGAATAAGCTGTTACAAAATGTATCCATACCTGTTTAAGTCTACAATGTATTTATGCACACTTTGAAAGGCTAGATAAAATCTGGTCACGATTTCTATGTTGTTTTCCCGAAATTCTTCATCTAAATCCTGCAGCTCAGGTTTGGCTTCCAGTTTGCTTTCCCAGAACTCTGGGCCCTGAGAAGGAAAACACACTTATGTTAAAAGTCAGAAATGGTATATCCTCTGGAAACATGTCCAGGGATCGTAAAATTGTGCTCTATGGTTCTTTTGTTTTGTTTGTTTTTTGTTTTATTCGAGACAGGGTTTCTCTGTGTAGCCCTGGCTGTCCTGGAACTCACTCTGTAGACCAGGCTGGCCTTGAACTCAGAAATCCGCCTGCCTCTGCCTCCCAAGTGCTGGGATTAAAGGCATGTGTCACCACCGCCTGGCTCTATGGTTCTTAAACATCAAAATTAAAGCAGAACAACAAAAAGTAAGGTGGTAATGGGAGCTTCCAATCAAAATCCCTCTGCATGAATCGCAACCAAGGTTAGCGTGCTTTTAAATGTGTTTTAAGGTAAAAGGCATTGCATTATAGGTTGCTTTCTATAGTTGGTTTGTACTCCCACTAGGACTTCCTACACAGGACCTTTCCTTTTCTTTTTTTCAAGTTAGGACTTGATGTTAACGTTGGTTGAAAAGTTGTCTTTTTAATGCTCTGTAATTACTGGGCCACTTCAAGCCTCATGACTCCCAGAGAAAAGCTGCTTGTGAAAGGGACAGGAATACAAAGGCCATTAAATACCCAGGCCTCAAGGAGAGCACCTTAAAGTAGCTGAAGTCAAAGATGATGTC
Source organism: Mastomys coucha (assembly GCF_008632895.1). Taxonomy (NCBI): domain Eukaryota; kingdom Metazoa; phylum Chordata; class Mammalia; order Rodentia; family Muridae; genus Mastomys; species Mastomys coucha. Next base: position 97,598,367 of record NW_022196913.1, read on the forward strand.
TCCATATCTCTGCTGGTCAGCCCGGTCTTTCAGCAGGAACACAGCAGGAATAAACTCAGAGAGCCGCAGCACCTCGGCAATGATGGCGTTGCCACAGGAAACAATCCTCAGGATCGCCTGGCCACAGAGATTATTCTCAGCCAGGAAGTCCAACATGGTGAGAGTGGCTGGCTATTCCACACCTGAAGGGTGGGAATGACTGACTTCAGAGCTGGGGTCTGTGGATCATGTCGTGAAGCCAGATCTGTAGGACAAATGGCTGCTCCATTAAAGAACCTATATGAAAAAAAAGGAGAAGTCAGTAATTTTTAAAGACACATGTGTGTGCTCTTCTGAAATACATGGGCTGGAGATGTGGCTTCGCAGTTCTTGCTACTCTTGCAGAGTTCCTAGTACCTCCAAAAGCTCATACCACTAACTCCAGCTCCAGGGGATACAATACCCTCTTCTGGCTTCCATGGCCAGTGCTCACCCCTGTAACATATATACAGACGTGCACACATATATGCATACACGAGTAGTAAAATAAAATTTCAGACATTAGTTTCTATGTACTTGTGGAGATGTTTTATCAGTACTAAACCAAATTGTTCTAAAAATCCACAATTCATCATGTAAGCATCCAGAGTGTAAGCAAAATCAACTCATTTCTCTTTTATTCCAGTACACTAAGGATGATTTGTCGCCCAGCATACAAACTACTGCAATTGTGTTTAACAGGCCATTCTTCTGAGAGTTTCTGAAGGCAAAGGATCAATCTTCTTAGCCACCACGCTGTTCTGAGTACCTCTTTGGGATGACGGCAGTGAAGACTTTTTAAAGACTTACTTATTCAAATATTTTATGCCTGTAAGTGCTCTGCCTTCATGCACTTGAGAAGAAGGCATCAGATCCCATTACAGATGGTTGTGAGCTACCATATGGTTGCTGGGAATTGAACTCAAGACCTTTTGTAGAACAGTCTAGTACTCTTAGCCACTGCACCATCTCTCCAGCCCTGGAGGGGAAGATATTTAAGCACCCACCTTCCATGCAGTGGTTCACAAGTGCAATGATTCACAAGTCGGGCCATGTAACATAGTCACGGAGAATCTTATAGTGTTTCTGCAATGTAGGGTAGAGGCAGCCTTAAAAATCTCTTTTCTGCTGGGCAGTGGTGGCACACGCCTTTAATCCCAGCACTTGGGAGGCAGAGGCAGGTGGATTTCTGAGTTCGAGGCCAGCCTGGTCTACAGAGTGAGTTCCAGGACAGCCAGTGCTACACAGAGAAACCCTGTCTCAAAAAACCAAAAAAAAAAAAAAAAAAAAAAAAAAAAAAAAAAAAAAAAAAAAGAGAGAGAGAGAAAAAAAAAACCTCTTTTCTAAGAAATCCCCAAGATAATTTTGATGTGAAGCCAGAAACATTAAAGAACGGAGGTTGATTAGCTGTCTTACTTAGGGTTTCTATTTCTGTGAAGAGACACTATGACCATGGCAACTCTTATAAAGGAAAACATTTCATTGGAGCTGGCTTACACCGTAGAGGTTTAATCCATTATCATGGCGAGAAGCATGGCAGCACACAGGCAACATGGTGCTGCAGAGAAGAGGTAGCTGAGAGTTCAACATCTGGATCTGCAGGCAGCAGGAAGAGACAGCTTGAGCTTCTGAAACATCAAAGCCCGGCTCCAGGGATAGGGGCCACACCTCCTAATAATGCCACCCTCCAAGTGCCTATGGGGGGCCATTTTTATTCAAACCACCACACTGGGCTTGAAGAAATATGCAGTAAATATATAGGAGGGTAACGATGTTAACCTGCCTGGAAAGTGAGTCAGTATGAAGACTCTAAGAAGTGATCTATGCCCCTATGAGCTGCCTGCAGTAAGCTGAGCAGAAAGACTCAGAGAAAAGAATCATAAAAGAGATGGTAGAGAGTGCGGTCAAGATAATCAGGAGGACACCCATTCGCTTGACAGGCTGGGCCCTTTACTGGCTACTGCTGGGTGAGCGTTCAGATTATGCTGAGTGATATTTAGTAGGTCCAAGTTCTAGGAATTTAGAGTTTGAGAAAGTCACCCAGAAGCTATAAAAAAAGATACTTTAGAATATAACAGTTAAAACCTTTTCTAGGACAAATAAATTTGGAAGTCAGATCTGAAATGCAGAAGGCAGACAGGAGGATTGAGTTCAGAAATGTTTAAAGGATCTTGGAAGTAGATGAAGAAAGCAACAGCCTAACCGAATGATGGGCAAGGAAAAGGGGTGAGTCACAAACTGTAACCCACTCAGTTACATCGTCATCTATTGCCTTCTAGGAAGCCAGCTTCATTTTCAGCATCAGGAGAATTTACTGGTCCTCAAACTTGTACTTCTCTTTGGGTTGGTATTAACAATTAGGGAGATGATGAATGAAATAAAAAAAATTGAATGTATTTGATACTTCTGGGGTTTCTGAGTGAAGAACCTCATTAAAATTTTGTTAGTGACTACAGGGCAACAACAGGATAACCAGGAAGAGTCCCAGTGAGGATCCAAAATTGATGGTGTCACAGAAGCCAGAGATCTTAAACCAGACCAATGACTTATTGCAATGAACATTTGCAAGTGAAGATTTGCAGACTGAGGGATGTACTGTGGGACACACTGTGATATACTACAGCTTCCACAATAAGATGTTTCTCTATGCTGTGTGTGTATGTGTGTGTGTGTGTGTGTGTGTGTGTGCGCGCGCGTGCAAGCATGTGTATGTTGGAGGAGAGGCTGTAAGAGCAATAGGAGAATATGAGAGGATGAGATGAGTGGGACTGGGATGCATGATGTGAAATTCACAAAGAATCAATAAAATGTTTTGAAAAAATGTCAATGACAACTTCTACTTTCACATTAGTTTTCTAACAACGAGACTCAGCTGATGAATAATAGTGAGGCCTTCGCTGCAGGTAAAATTAGAATATAGAAAGGCTGCTGTCAGCCAATGAGAATATTTCCTTTACAGACATGAAAAAATATTCCCCAGTGCTTGCAGGAAGTTCATTCCTTTTATGAGTTATTGCAGCAAGTTCATTTCTGTTATGAGCTATCTATCACAGTTATTGATTACTTGAGAAGCTCTTTGTAACCCTTGCTAAGGTATTCTATATTTCCCTTGGAAGTCTCTACCATTGAGTCAATATTTAGAAATGTCTGTATCAACTGGGGTGTCATGGCAACAACTCTTTGTTCATTCCCCAGTGATATTTCCTGTGTCCAGTTCCCTTCTCACTGTAGGAGACAAAGTGGCTAACTCTTACTTTCTTTACTCCCTTGAAGCGCACAGTGAATGTGTGATCTGGTTTTGGAGCAGCACCATTTACGAGAAAGTCTATGGTGGGGCTTCTAGGAAGTAGTTTTTACCTTCAGCTAAAAAGGGGTAAGTGGGGAAGGGAAGTCCTCTCTTTGCCCTGATTGATCTGCTACTTCTTGTCTCTGAATGTTGCCTAAGAAAAATTTGATTCTGAGAGCTGTTACAGCTTCCTTTAGACTATGAGTCGACTCATCTGGGCAGGGCTGGGGTGGGGGCAATGGCAAGAGCCTGAAGATTGCATTGTGAAAGGCTGGAAAGGACCTAATTTCTTGTTGCTATTACTGACCTGCTGATTGAATTAGGGACTACCAACCTTCTTATAATGCTTGCTCAGTGAATTGCTTTTACAGCTTACCCATTGTTAATTGGGGTCATTCATGTAGCAAGTATTTACCTAGTGTTTCCTATATGCCAAGCACTGTTTTAGGATCTGAAGATACAGTAGTGAAGAACCCTGAGTTCCAGTTATCATGATGTCTATACACTACTGAGAGCAGGAAATATAAGTTAGCCAACACATACAAGCTTTGATAAATCATGTAAAGAAAAACCCAACTGCTGGGCAGTGGTGGGGCACGCCTTTAACCCCAGCACTTGGGAGGCACAGGCAGGCGGATTTCTGAGTTCGAGGCCAGCCTGGTCTACAGAGTGAGTTCCAGGACAGCCAAGGCTACCGGAGAAACCCTGTCTTGAAAAAAACCAAAAAACCCAATTAAAAGATGGGACACACACTGGAGTATATAGAGTAATTCTGATAAGATGATATCTGAACAGAGCTGGAAGGGAGGAGAGGGAATAAGCAGAAAGGGTATCTAGGAATATCTCCTTGCTTCTAGATGATGACCAATGACCTCTGCCTCCTGTTACTAATGTCCTAGACAGGCTCCTTCCCTTGAGTAGGGGATGACTTATGAACCTCTCCCAAAAACGACTTAACAGCAATCACAGCTACCATTTCAGAAGTAAGATTACAAAAAGACTGAGTTCTCTAGCTTGCTAGTTCTGGGAAAGCAAGTGTGTGGTAAGAGTTCTGTGCAAAGGCCTTCAAGACAAAGCCCTGAGCCCAGCCATCAGCTCCACGAGGGAGCTTGAAAGTGGATTCTCCTCATTTGCAATTATGCTTTCAATGAGATAAATATGTGTATCTGTGCATCTGTGTGTGTATCTGTGTAGGGGGGAATGAAAATCTTAAGTTAGTAGGCTATGAGCAAATTAGTTTCACATCAATAGATAATGATCAGATTAAGAAGAAAGGCACTCTACACACAGCTTATAAATAAGCACAGAGGTCTGAAGGCAGACAGGGAGCAGCTGTGCTTGTGGTTTTCATAATCACGGATTTGAATTCTTGGTCCCCAGGTGGTGGAACTGTTTGGAAAGGATTAAAAAATGTGGCCCTTTTGGAGGAGGTGTGTTACTGGGGTGGGAACTTTAAAAACTCCACACTATGCCCAGTTAGCCTCTTTCTCTGCCTCATGCCTTGGATCAGGATGTAAGTTCTCAACAACTGTTCCAGCACCATTCCTGCCAGCTGTCATGCTCTCTGCCACAATGATCATGGACTCATCCTCTGAAATCATAAGCCCCCAATAAATTCTTCTCTAAGTGGCCTTGGTCATGGTATCTCTCCACAGAAACAGGAAAGTAACAAAGACAGTGCCAAGGAACAGGAGGATACCTAGAGTGTCTGGGGCAGAGTGAACAAGACATAGACATGGAGCTAACGAAGGTGGTCTGTTACTCTGAGTTGCAAGCAAAGGATGTTGAGATGCCACTACAGCTGTTAGCATCAGGGCCTCCAAAGCCCATGACATCACATGGGTGGGCCTCACAGACCTGTTGCCAGGGCAACAGCCTCCATATTCCCAGAACCCATAGGGCTCACCTCTACCTTTACCTGCGGCTACTACGTCAGAACCCATATATATACACAGGGACCCTTCCTTCTTTCCTTCCTTCCTTCCTTCCTTCCCTCCCTCC
>NW_022196913.1:97603858-97618406 GCF_008632895.1 Mastomys coucha
TGTGTGGTATGTCCTGACTCAAGCCGCTGTTCTAACACATCAACAGCTGCCTGGTTCACTAGGGAACCCTGTAATACACATTATGGTATACATTCTTAACAAGTGGTTTTATTATTCTTAGTGATATCTGCTTCTTAAACTACACTGCTAAGTAACAATGTGAGCTTTCAGGCAATTGCATTTTCCTGAACTGATATGGCCTAGCATGGGAAATGAGAGAGGAAAATGGAGAAAAGAACCCACAATGGGTAAAATTGATGACATACTGAAGTCCACTGAAGACTAAACTCACCCAAAGTTAGGATAAAACCTGACCCTCACAAAGCAAGGGCCAAGCTATGATTAGTAGGCATAACTGCTGCCTAACTGTACATGCTACCACAGTGCAGACAGTAGGATCCTGGAGGACACAGCTTACAGCAAAGCAGTGATACCTGCCCTCTTCCCCATCTCTCACCAGGGACAGACAGACAGACCCAGCACCTGCATGCTCACATTCAGGGAGGATTAGGCTTGAGATGATGATGTAGATCAAGATTTGTGTGTCCTGGCCCTTAAGATCGTACTTTAAGGCTGGCTATGGTGGCACACCCCATTAATCTCCACACTCCAAAGGCAGAGGAAACCAGATTCTTATGAGTTTGTGGCCACCCTTGAGTACACAGTAAGCTCCAGGCTAGCTAAAGCTTCATGATGGTTGTCTTAGTCAGGGTTTCTATTCCTGCACAAACATAATGACCAAGAAGCAAATTGGGGAGGAAAGGGTTTATTGAGCTTACACTTCCACATTGCTGTTTATCACCAGAGGAAGTCAGGACTGGAACTCAAGCAGGTCAGGAAGCAGGAGCTGATGCAGAGGCCATGGAGAGATGTTCCTTGCTGGCTTGCTTCTCCTGGCTTGCTCAGCCTGCTCTCTTATAGAACCCAAGACCTCCAGCCCAGGGATGGCACCACGCACAAGGGGCAATTGAGAAAATGCCCCACAGCTGGATCTCATGGAGGCACTTCCCCAACTGAAACTCCCTTCTCTGTGATAACTCCAGCCTGTGTCAAGTTGACACACAAAACCAGCCAGTACAATGGTATTCTACATAAACAAACAAACAGACTGATTACTCTAAAAAGACATAAGAAAATAATATATTTAGCAATTGTTTAACAAAAACATGGACCTTTTTAAACTAAGGTAATTGCCTTCTCTAAACTTGCATTATAGCAAGTGTTTTTACAGAATTTTTTAATGTAAAATAAAAAAACACCTATTACAATTTTCCTCGCTCTTGTCCCTCTTATGCTCTTGCCTCTTGTCCCCTTGTTCCCATTCCCTTCCTCCCTCTCTCCATGTGGCCATGGCTGGCCTCTGCTTCTCTACTCTCTCCTTCTCTCCGCCTTTTTCTGCCTCTGCTACCCTCTTAACTCCCCTTCCCATGCCCTAAATAAACTCTATTCTGTACTTAAAAAAAAAAAAAAACAGAACAAAACAATTTCCCTCTTTAGTGAAATATCATTACTTGCAATCTCTCCTATCTCATGAAGAACACAGTTTAAAATAAATCACTCACAATGCAAGTATCTTGCTACATTTTTGAAGACTAATGTCAAGACAATATCAAATGAAAGAATAAACCACTTAGTTACATTACCACATCTAGGTGCACTATGACATAGTAGATCTAATCAGGACTAGTTATATTTTCCATGTAATTTATTTCACTAGAATTTTTTTCTATACTGGCTCAGAATCTACATTGGTCATAGAATCAAATGATCACCATTATAGATGCTTAATCATGTAACGATTTAAGACAAAAGTAGTGAACTTTACAAGATGTGATGGATATGGAGAAATGAGTTTTACAAAGGTTAATATAAGTTGAGCCTTTCTTGAATGAGGTTAAAAAAAACATTGTAGAAGAAGTTACATTAAATCATTCTTTTGGAGCTGGCTTTCACACAATGGACGAAGAATACTTGCAAACACCAGTACCCTCACTCTAGGTTGAACTGAATTGTTAATGGCATGAAATGGAATCACAGATCTTATTCCCTTCTTAATATTATTTTATAGGTTACAAAGTGTGACAGCTTTATTTTTAGGATCCTGCCATGGAACCTTAATTTTTTGTGTGTGTGTGTAAGAACCCCTTGTCAAAGGAACATGTTTTCAAGAATGGTATCATGTTACCCAGTAAATACAGAATGAAACTTCTTTAGTAAATTAAAGTGTAGAGGAGAAAAGAAGATGGATTTTTTTTAAAAGAATTTTTTTATAAAACCTCAGATCCCTAAAGAAAGCAGTATCAAATCCATAATGGATGCTTTCTCAGAAAAGTTCTGGAATAAGCTAGATCACTCTAGTCTGATTCATGAATTTTTAAAATTATACTTATTTTCTACCCACTCTCGCCCACCCTCATGTCAGTGACTACTTGATTTTTCTGGAGAGTAAGTGAGAAGGATCAGCCACACTAGCAAGGCACCACTCCGAGAAACTTGCAAGCTCAGCTATGGGCCAAGTAGCTGAGCACCACCCCTAAAGCTTCAAAGAAGCGGGCAAGAGCGATTTCCATGAAGGCGTAGGTGAACATCAGGCATGCAACTTCAACCCAGCAAGCCCTTAGGTTTTCCTGGTGGCTACCAGGACAGTACCCTATGTGGCCCACGCGGGAAGGAATGGCCCGCGAACCCGTAGGTCCGCCTCCGACTCACCTGTCAGCAGTCCGACGCTAGCCGCGTGGACTGGGCGCCCCGGTTCCCCCCTCCTGCTCCAGGGATCCCCTAGAGTCCCGGGGCGCAGACCATCAGCTGCCGGGACCCTGGTTTCTGTCCCGGCCACCCCAGCCCGTCACGTGACCGAGGGGCGGCGGCCCGGGCTCGGGCATCATGTGATCGCTCGCGGGCGCCAAGTGATGACGCAGAGCGCGCGCGGGGCGTTTCAGCTACAGAAAAAGTGGGCTGAGGAAAGGTATCGGGGTCTGGACGTGCGACCTTTGGCTAGATATCACTGAGCTAGGTGGGACAGCCAGGTAAGATCCAGGAGGAACGGTACGGTGATAGGGGTCCGGCGGGCGTTGTCGCCCCCTCTGTGCTCAGGGGACCTCGGCCTGGTCCTCTTCACTCGCAGCAACTAGACGGAGGCAGGTTGTGCTCACGGCCGCCTTTCGTGGAGAAGATTACCACTGTGTGATTAACAACAAAACAAAACCAAAATCCTCTTTTGAACTGACTTTTAAAACTAAGGCTTGAACAGGTAATTCAGATGTACTCAAGGCCACAGGTGCCATTTCTCTTTTGCAGTAGCCTCGGTGTGAAAGAAGGTGAAGCGGGGCCGGGGGCCACCTTATTGGGCACGGGCATACTGGTGGTGACCCGGAAGTGGTAGTAGTTTTTATTATTACTTTGGTAACTTTGTTTGTTTTTTCGAGACAGGGTTTCTCTGTATAGCCCTGGCTTGTCCTGAAACTCATTATAGACCAGGACGGCCTCGAATTCAGAAATCCGCCTGCCTCTGTCTCCCAAGTGCTGGGATTAAAGGCTTGCGCCACCACTGCCTGGCTACTTTGGTAATTAGTCTTGATCATTTCATTTTCATGAGGAGACGTTTTATATCTCCTAATGTATGTTCCAGTTTAAGGAAGTCCCAGTATGAAGGAATGGCAGATGTCAGCAGTTAGCCGTGTTAAGTTATATAGTAGGTGTGTTAGGAACTGAGAAAACGTGTGGAAGAAAAGGAGCCATGGACGAGGGAAGGTTTGTGTGTGTGTGTGTGCAGGCTGGCGTGCTGAAAAAGAAGACATAACTCTGTTGAAGTTGTATGAGACCACCTGGGATTTTAAGGCGGTCTAACTTTTTGTTTGTTTTTCTGTGCCTACTGTAATGCTGTACAAAACACATGAAGCAGTGTTTTTTTTTTTTTATTTACATTAAAAATATCTTAACTGACAGCAACTCTTTCATGGATATAAGGGAAGCAAAATAATGTGCTGAGCCCAATAACTTGGAGAGACTTCAGGAAATGCATAATTGTGTTGTAGATTGTCTTGGACACCATAGGTACTGGGAACAAAAGGATCAATGTTACCGGAAAGAGGATCCAAGAAGAGGGTGGTTCAAATCAGTGTCTCTTAACCAATGTGATGATTATCTTTGTGGTGAGAGACTGTACTGTACTTGCAGCCGGGCGGTGGTGTCGCACGCCTTTAAGCCCAGCACTTGGGAGGCAGAGGCAGGAGGATTTCTGAGTTCGAGGCCAGCCTGGTCTACAGAGTAAGTTCCAGGACAGCCAGGGCTACACAAGAAACCCTGTCTCAAAAAAAAAAAAAAAAAAAAAAAAAAAAAAAAAAAAAAAACCAAACAAACAAACTGTACTGTACTTGCTAGAATTTTATCAGTATCTGGCCTCTGCTCCATTGATGCTTGCCTGTGTCCCCACCCTCCCATCCCCTCCAGTGTCACAGTCAAAAATGTCCCCACATGATGTTAGATGTTCCCTGGGGGAGACCCCATCCAAACCCTAGGTTAAACGAAGCCCCAAGGAATAGTGTTAGAATGTTCAAGTGTCCATAAACAAAATACTATATCTTAGTAGTTTTAAAAGAACCAGAAACTATTGTCTTTCAGTCGGAGAGGCTAAGAATTTCAAGGCCAACTTACTGTCAGATTCAGTGTCTGGTGAAGACATGCTTTCTGTTTGTAAATGGCATGTACTTGCTGTTTTCTCAGGTGGTAGAAAAGCAAGAGAGCTCTTGGAGCATCCATTATAAGAGACTGATTTCATTCTGGAGGGTGGATTTAATCACCTCTCCAAATGCTTTATCTTCTAAATCTACCAGTTTGGACATTAGGATTTCAGTATGTAAAGTGGGGATGAGAACCCAAACATTTAGGCCTTAGCAGACAGATGAGATTGGAGGAGGCAGAAAAGTGAAAAATATGTACTCTGGAGGGTGCGGGGAGGATTAGCAGTTGTGGATTGGGTCCCTAGAATGTTCTCTTGGAAAAGATGCAAAGAGTAAAGAGTCGAAAGGAATGCAAAGGGAAATGCTGTTCCCCAAGGAAGGCATAAAGATTGCACTAGTGGCCTTGAGAGCAGATCCCAGGAAGTGGGACAGTCGGGAGCCTGGCAGACTCCCAGGCTGGGACTGGAGGACAGGACTTTGAAACAAATGGAGGCATGCCTATGGGAGAGTTTTGCTACCAGGATGAACCCAGAAGCATGGGAAGTAATGAAAGAGGAAGGTGGGGGATGCTTTCCTTTAAGATTAAAGAAAGATGCCCTTGGTTTGCTGTGGAGAGTGGTGTGGGTGAGGAGAAAACTGCTGATTAAGGAGAACAGGGAGGAATACAGAGAGAGGGAAAGAAGATCTAATGTGGAGCAGAGGTGGTCTCAGTGGGCACGGTTAGTTCGTTTAACTTGAGAAGAAAGCAGAATATGGGAACTGAAGCTGGTGGGTGGTGAGGGTGGCAGGTGGGGGGGGGCCCTCCTTGGTGGTTTCCACTTCCTCAGTGAAATAGCCATCAAGGAAGGTCTTTAGCTCTGGTCTTTAGTGCAAATGGTTGAGGAAATGTCAGGCATCTGTAGCATCAGCTGTCATGGAGTATGTCTAAGTTAGGTCTGGGGGGTGGGTCATGCCTGTAGTCTCAGCATTTGAGTGGCAAGAGGGTTGCCATGAGTGAGACCCTGTCAGTACAGCAAAAGCAGAAAAGGGTCCATTATCTGTAAGCAAGAGGTAGCTGCCTGGAGAGTTGTATGCTCTTTCAAACTGTTGTTGCTGTGTATTTTTATATGCCGTTTCCTCATTTTGAGGACTAAGTCAGACATTTCATCTGTCCCTTCATTTTACAAGGAATCTATGTTGCTTCAATGATATATTTGCATGTCTGGTCCCTACCAACTACTGAGCTCCTAGGGAGCAGAGGCTTAATATTTCTGGTGTTTAGAATACTGCCTGACATATGAGAGTTTTTCATTGAATTAGAATAAACCAAGTAGCATTTGAAAACAAAAGTCTTGCAATATTTACCTTGAAAGCCACTATATTCCTATGCTCAGAGAAGTTGCCTGGTATTTAAGAAGATACTAAATGTTTGTTATCCAAGCCATTTGAGTCAGCAATTAGTGGTATTTTGAATGTGTATGTTAAACTGATAACCTCAGAGATAAAAGACCTTAGCTTTTCTATCCTGTGTTTTTTCATGAGTCTAAGAATTTACATGGTAAGGCATTCAATACCTATTTGTTGAAAAAATGAATATCTCTAATTGAAAGCAATACTAGAGAAACAGCTGTAGCAGCCCAGGTGTCAAATATAGCTGGTATTGTGGGAGGAGCAAGTGCTGGAGATACCACAAGGCTCCCTGCTCTTGAAAGAAGAGAATGAGTCTGATGCAGACTGTGGACCAGAAACTAGACCACACCAAGATTATGGCTTCTTTCTTTCCAAAGAAGTTCTGAAGGACTTGCCAGTCAGCTTGTGGGTCTCATGAGCCTGGGTTAATGTTATATCTCTCTGGTTCCAAAAGACCATTTTCCTTTATGGTGCCACACAGCTTTAGCAACATCCTGCTTGACACTTTAAAACCATTTTGAACTCTGCACTTTTCTAGTTGCTTTCAATGGCTTGAATTTCAGGAATTTCATAACTTAAGCAAATATGTCTATAGAGGCAAGGGGTCCAAAACTTAAAGAGTTGTTGGTTAAAAATATAAATAAAAGAGTATTTAACATGAGAGTAATAACTTCAGCTGTAATAGATAAACCACCATAAGAAGAGAGATCTACATAGAAATTCCACTTTTACTGAACCTGGGATAACTACAGGTATTGATCTATTAGACCTCAGGGAGGCTATCAGAAACAGTTTGTTTTTTTCTTTTAAGAGTTCAAAGTGTGCGCACACACACATAAACACACACGCACACATATATATTAGGTACACTAAACTATAGGGTTGTTTTTTTTTAATCTCATCTTATTGAGCTTTATTTTATTTCTTTTTCTTTCTCTTTTTATATCCTCCATATGTGTTGAGATTCTAAGAACTGGGTTTTGTAGAGTTGAAGCATCAAGAAAGAGGGTATTCTCTTTAAAAAATGAGGATAGTTATCTTCCCTATGTTACATTGAGTGTGTGTTTTTTGATGTCTATATGATGGCACAGTGTTTTGGTGTCCTCTGGGTATTGCATGCAGTAACAATGTAGCACTAGATATTGAATAGAGTCATTACTGATTGCTATGCTCTTTTTCTGACTTAGAACTCTTACTGTTGTGTTTGAAATTTTAGGTAACAATTTCAAGATGCCAGGACGTTCCAGTACAAATTCAGGTTCTACTCGTTACATATCCTTCAGTGGTGTAGAGTCAGCTCTCTCCTCCTTAAAAAACTTCCAATCCTCTATCAGCTCTGGAATGGACACAGTTTCTAGTGTTGCCTTGGACCTTGTTGAGACTCAAAGTAAGTAATACTTAAATTAAAACTTTTTGTGAGTGTGCCTGTCCACTTTGAGGTAATATTAATGTTGAAATTACTCTGAGGATGCCCTTTGAGCATTCTTGGGATAAGTGTTTAATTCTACTAGACACATTTTATCATCTTATTCTGTAACATCTCAGAGCCATGTAGCACAGTTATCCTCCACTCAGAACTGCTCTGGAAATCTGTGAACACAGATATTATGGTTCCTTACTGTGGGCCCATGTTTCTCTGCTGAGGCCAATGGCTGAGGCTCTCTGCCACTGATACCTGCGGCTCTCTGCTGTGATCTGGAGCTCTCTGCTGCTGATGCCTGGGGCTGCACGGCGCATTAGTTAAAAGGGAGGCAATGTATAAATGAGATATTTTATTACAGGAAAGAGAAAATACACTGGCCATGTAGAGAGAAAGAAAGGAGAGGAAGGAGAGGAGAAGGAGAAGGAGAAAGAGAGAAAGGAAAGGAAGCAAGAAAGCAAGAGAGCAAGAAGGCAAGAGAGAGAACAAAGAGCGAGAGAGAAAGAGAGAGAGGGGGGAAGAGGGCAAGAAGGCAAGAGAGCAAGAGAGGGGACAAAGAGCGAGAGAGGCGATGAAGAGGGCAAGAGAAGAACAAAGAACAAGAAAAGGGGAGGGGCGAATCACCCCTTATATTATGTGATTCGTGGCTATCTGTCTGTGAGGAGAGGCATTCCTGGCTGTGGTCAGATGACTGGGGGTAGGGTCCAGTTAGAATTCTGTGAGCTTGGTGCAGCATTGTCTACCTGACAGAGCACACATCTCCTGCAGGTGTCAGCTGTGAGAGGTTGTGACTGAAGCAGGGGCCAAAGACTCAGGAGTTCTAGTCAAACACCTTCCGTCCCTTGCAGGCAAAGATATTGCCAACTGGGTGCTTTGGGGTTCAGACCTATTACTTGACTAAGCCTAGGTTGCCTGAACAGACCATTGCCCTACACCTTACTGCAAGTGTGCAGTCTAAAGTGTGATACATGTGAACTGGAAGGTCTGTAAATGTTGGGACATTCTTTTTTTTTTAAAAAAAGATTTCTTTATTATTATATGTAAGTACACTGTAGCTGTGTTCAGACACTCCAGAAGAGGGCATCAGATCTCATTATGAATGGTTGTGAGCCACCATGTGGTTGCTGGGATTTGAACTCAGAACCTTCGGAAGAGCAGTCAGTGCTCTTAACTGATGAGCCATTTCACCAGCTCCTGTTTTTTTGTTTTTTTGAGACAGGGTTTCTCTGTATAGCCCTGGCTATCCTGGAATTCACTCTGTAGACCAGGCTGGCCTCAAACTTAGAAATCCACCTGCCTCTGCCTCCCAAGTGCTGGGATTAAAGGTGTGCACCATTACTGCCCAGCAGATTTTTTTTTTTTTTAATCATTTGAAGTGGGAAGACCCAATTTTCTTCTAGGTCTTCTGAGGTGGGAAGATCTACCTTTTATCTGCTTGCAGCCTATATAAAAGATATGGAAGAAGGAAGCTTCTTTTACTCTTTGCCTGTTGCTTCTCACTTCCAATGGCAAATCCATCCTCTCACTGACTACAGCCTACTTTGGGGTTCCAGAGCATAGGAGAGATCAGTTGAGATATCTAGCCTCGTGGATTGACTGAGTTTTGGACCTTATGTTGGTAGACAGCTATTGTTAGACTAGCTGGACCACAGCCTATAACTTATTTCTCTTTCTTTCTCTCTATAGAGCTTCACTTTATAAATTCTGTTCCTCTACAGAACTATAACTAATACAGTGGCCTTTCATAAGGCTAACATCATGTGACAAAGTAAGGCCCTCTGGAGCCTTGATTGCTTTGAGGGTTCAGCAACTTAGCTTGACTCTGGATAGATGAAATTCAAGTGTCTCCCAGTGCTCTCTGGACTTGGGTATTGTTTGCTTCATAGTTGCTCAGTGTCTTAGGATTCAGTATTAGACTCAAGGGAATCCCTGTGCTGATTCGTAGCTTGCTCCCAGCATTCTGTCTTGCAAGCTCTTGCTGTATAGCCGCCAGATTATTCTCATCCTTTTAGGCTGCTGCGTTCCATGTGGATCATTCCTCTCTAGTGCTTGCAGGAAGGGAGGGGATTAATCTCCAGCCAGATGTTTCCCTATCTGTATTTATTTTCATTCTGGTCTGGCTATTGTAGCATAGTCTGAAAGTAGTCATAGCATGTGTTTTTAATCCAGCTTTTGTAATTATTCTGGACAAAATGACCATCTCCATCCCAGTTATTCATTCATGGCTAAGCAGCAGAAGTCATCTGTTATCTTTGGTCACCTGTGGTTTTAACCCTGCCTCATCTAATTTAGAACCTGTTCTTGGTGATGATGGATATTTGGCTTTTTGCTGAAGTCATAATAAAACCTTAAGCCATAAAAGAAGAGCAAGAATACAACCCTGGAGGGTATCAGATCAAAAGTTTCTAGATTTAAGTTAAAAGTTTAATATTTTGGCTCCGTCCACCCATTCATCTATTCATCCATCCATCCATCCATCCATCCATCCATCCATCCATCCATCTGGTTTTTCAAGACACGGTTTCTCTGTGTAGCCCTGGTTGTCCTGGACCTCACTTTGTAGACCAAGCTGGCCTGGAACTCACAGAGCTCCTCCTGCCTCTGCCTCCCAAGTACTGGGATTAAAGTTGTGCATCACCACCCTGCCAGAATTCTTTATTTTTGCCTTAAGTAAGAAGTATAGTGTTGATATAAAAATATAGTTCTTGCAGTTTTCTTTTATTTGAGAAAGTTTCATTGTTGTCAAGTCTGGCTTGGAACTCCCTATGTGGAGGAGGTTGGCCATGAACTCTTACCCTGTCTTCCTACTCTTTCCGCAGGGTGGCTTACAAGTTTGCATCATTGTACCCAGCTACTTCGTTATCATTTAAAAAGAAATTCTAACAACATTTGTCAAAAAAGGTTCATAATATAATTTGGGGCTGGTAAATTTTTACCTATGATAGGCCAGATTGTAAATATTTTCAAATATTTATGATCCATAAGGTCTCATAAACTCTGATAAGTGTGCTATTGTAAAAACCACCCTAGACAATGCATAAGTGGCTGGTGTGGTAGACTGAATGAGAATGCCCTTCATAGGCTCATGTTTGAATACTTGGTCTTCACTTGGTAGAATTGTTTGGGAAGCTAAGAGGTGTGGCCTTGTTGGAGGAAGTGTGTCACCATGGGTGGGCTTTGAGGTTTCAAAAGACTTATGCATTCCCTGTATGTTTTTTGCTTGTGGTTCAAGATGTGCTCTCAACTGCTGCTCTAGCCCCCTGCCACCTTCCTTCTGCCATTGTGGACTATGGACTATTACTCCTCTAGAAGATTAAGCCCTTAATACATCTTTGCCAACAAGTGCCTTGGTCTTGGTGTTTTGTCATGATAGAAAGGTAACAAATATAAATGGGAACGGTGTATTCTACAAAACTTTTATTTATAAAAACAGGAGGTGGACCAATTTGGGTTATAGCTTGCCAACCCTTCCTTTAGGGTCATAGTTTATTAAATATTCATTAAAAATTATTTGGGGGCTAGAGAAATAGTGTATAAGAACATTTGTTCTTGTATAGGACCCAGATTTGATTCTCAACACCCACATGGTAACTCACAAGCAGCCATAACTCCAGTTCCAAATCTGACCCTCTCTTCTTTTTTTTTTTTTAACTCTTTTTTAATTACTTATTTATTTTTATTGGATTTTTTTTTCTGACCCTCTCTTCTAACCTTCATGCAAACCAGCCATACATTTGGTACACATACATGAATGTAGATAAAACATTCATACACACAAATAAATCTGTTTTTATTTGGATTAATTTTGCAGCAAATATTTGTTTTTTAGTTTAAAAAAGCAAACTTAAGATAAATTCTGACTAAGTTGTATGGAAAAGATACACATGGACTGAAGAGTCTGATAGATGCAGAGTAAAGAGTAGCCCGGAGCACCAATTCTGATTACATATATACATATATGGAAGCACACTTCATACTTTAGTTAATACCAAGGTAGTTGCTAAACATTTACAAAATAATTATTCTGGGTCTAATTCAGTGCTATGATTTAAAAAGAACACCGAGGAGTATTAAGTATTAAAAATCCTTCACAGGTTTTTACAGTCTCAATTTGAAAACAGACACAGATTAAAATTCCAACAGGGATATAGGTAATTTGCTATTACTAGTGAGCTTATGAGGAAAATCTCAAGCTCTCAATAAGGATGTCCATAGATTATTCAAGATTGGAATTTTTGTTTAAAATAATCGTTATTAGCAACAAAAGCTGTTAGGTGTTGTCCATTCAGTTCGGACTCATTCTCCATTTTCAGTGGATGGCCACGTCTCAGTGAGCCTAGTTTGCCTATTATAGCTATCTATTCCTTGCATTAAAGGCACCATGGAAACACAGCTACATTTGCCCATAGCACACCCAAAGCACATTCCTATTCAGCCATCAGGGTAGAGGTGCTTTATACACCTAGCAATCAAGTTATAGTTAATATAGTAAACTGTGCTAGTTCATCATGGACATTCTTAAGTGAAAATGATATTTGCTATACTCTTAGTTCATGAGGGAGAATGACATAGTGACTTTCATATTAGTGACCTTAGGTGCCATTTCTGTGTTTTATGCTAAGGCATTGACAGTATTTTCCTATAAGGTTTTTGTGTAATCAAGAGCAATTTTATACAAATTCTCCACATGATTAAAACACATATACACACATCTTAAAATTATTCTGAGCATGGTTTTGATCTGTGGGCCTATGGTTTCTAAGCCATAGTCTATGAACCTATGCCTTATGAAACTGAATTTGAATGCTAATGAGCAAGAGGCAGATGGCATGAGAAATTTTTTTCAGACACAAACCTTGGGCAACTGTTCCCTACAAGAGTTTGTTAGTCCCAGCACTTGGGAGGCAGAGGCAGGCGGATTTCTGAGTTTGAGGCCAGCCTGGTCTACAGAGTGAGTTCCAGGACAGCCAGGGGTACACAGAGAAACCCTGTCTCGAAAAAAAAAAAACAAAAAAAAAAACAACAACAAAAAAAAGTTGTTAGGAGAGATTTCTTTTAAATCAATGAACATTTTGGCTTAATATAATTAAGTATAAAGCATATGTTGTCAATTAAAATGTTACCTAAAATTCAAGAAAATTTTGGTATATTTCCAATTATTAGTATAGCTTTCCATTTTCACAGGAATTTTCAAGTATATAGAATAGCTTCAAATGAAAATCATAGTCTGTTATACATTAAGTTAGTTCCTCATGGCCCAAGTTATATAAAATAAAATTATAAGCCCTCTCAAAATTTTTATAGAAAAACGTAGGTTTTAGTTTGAGACATTTTTTTTCAGTACCTTTTAAAAATTGGCAAATAAGAGTGCGTATTTTTGGGGTATCATGTGGTTTGCTACAGACCTACACTGTACAGTATTCAAACCATTTTATGCATATCTTAGACATTATGATGGTTGCTTATAATTTGTCAGGTTGATACAACATAGTATCACCTGATATTTATTAGATTATGCATACTATATATATAATGAGTACATATATATATGTATATATATATATTCACTCAGACATTAGAAAGGATAGAATTTTGTTAACTATGAGAACATGGACAGAACTGAAATGCATATTTGAATGAAATAACCAGGTTTATAGATACTTTGGTTGATTTATTTTTATTTTTATTTTATTTTATTTTTTTGTCTGTTTCCCTAAGATTCTAAAGCTCCAAGGTGGAAAGATCATAGTTACTCTAGTCAGATAGTATGGTTTTTGATCTATGTCCAAGTATGGTATGAATGGAAATGGCCATAATCATAAAGTCAATAAGTGATTTGTTTTAGACTTTCAGTGTGCTGGGTGTAGTATGTTTTTACTTGGATTCTCACCTGATCCCATCAGCAGTCCTATGACATAGAAATAAAGTTATCATAACTTTCTGAATGAGAGAGGTCTGGCTTAGAAAAGTTACATACTGTTTCTAAAGCCACAGAATTAGAAATTAATGTAGTATAGATTGGAGCATAGAAAAGTGAGTCATTATGCTTTGTCATAAAGGCTTTGAGGTTGTACATACCTTTAATCCCAACACTGAGGAGGTAGACAGGCAAATTTCTGTGAATTTGAGGCCAGCCTATTCTATAGAGAGAGTTCTAGGGCATCCAGGGCTATATAGTAAGACCCTGTCTAAAAGAAAAAGTAAAAATAGAAAAAATATGATAAAAACACACTACATGAAACTCTCCTAGGCATGAAAATGTGGCTGCTTAGCTTTTGTAAGACCCAGTTGGCTTCCAGGTGTTTGCTTACCCATAGGCAGAGTTAACCCATGAACACTGCACCCAGGCCTAGACCTTGAACACACAGGACCTCACATTCTAAAGCTGGAGTCATCTTTTGTTTGGAAGAACTCACGCTGACTTGGGCCGAGTTTTTCTTTTATCGGGTTACCCTCCCCCCTTTTTAATTTGGGGATACACTGGCTTGACTTATTCTTGCTCAGAGCTCTTTCTGCATCTCACTTGACCTAGAAGTCCTAATAAAGAAGTTTTACCTATATTTCTCTGAGTCTGGTTATGAACCAAACAAACTGGCTAAAGTATAAAACTAAACAGCTGTTAATTGTTTTTAGTTTTTCAAGACAGGGTCACATGTAGCCCACGCTTGCCTCAAACTCACTATGTAGTCAAGGATGACCTTGAATTTCTGTTCTTCCTTCCATTTTAGAGACAGGATTGAAGGCATGAGCTGTCATGCCTGGTTTATATGGTGTTGGGGATTTAACTTAGAGCTTTGTACATAGCTTTGTACATAGTCACTCTATCTACTGAGCTACAGGTCCACAGCTGATAATGAAATTCTTCACTTGCCAGGTATACACTGCTCTCACACCAGAGATTGGACTTTCCTGGCTTTAGCTTTTTCTATTTTTAAAAATAGAGTTGAGAGCCCAGGTTGGGGGATGGATGGAAGAGAGGAGAAGAGAGAAGAGAGGGGAAGGGAGGGGAGGGGAGGGGAAGGGAAGAAGAGGGAGAGGAAGAGAAGAAGAGAGAAGAGAG
>NW_022196913.1:97618665-97624934 GCF_008632895.1 Mastomys coucha
GGAGAGGAGAGGAGAGGAGAGGGAGGAGAGGAGACAGAGTAGACAGAGTGAGGTTGGCGAGAGCCCCGTAACCAAGAGCACTTGGTTACACAAAAAACAAGAGTTTTTGCAGAGAACCTGGGCTTAGTTCCCAGCACCCACATGACAGCTCACATCTGTTTGAAACTTCAGTGCCTTTTCTGATGTCCAGCAGTTCCTGCATGCACATGGTGTATCTTGGGCAGACACACACACACACACACACACACACACACACACACACATAAGATAAATTTTTTTTCAAGACAGGGTTTCTCTGTGTAGCCCTGGCTGTCCTGGAACTTACTCTGTAGACCAGGCTGGCCTGGAACTCAGAAATCCACCTGCCTCTGCCTCCCAAGTGCTGGGATTAAAGACGTGAACTACCACTATCTGGCTGATAAATATATTTTTTAAATAGAGTTGAATCTAGTCCTGGTGGGAAGCAGCTGGACCATTTTGATGTCATACTGACCTAGGCTGTCTTTGTCTAAGCTTGTAATGGCAGGAGAGACTAAACCTTTACGTGGCTAAGTGACAGTAGTCAGATTTCCTTTTCTGTGTATCCAGGCACAGACCTGACTGATAGAAGTCCTATAGTGAACAGAATTCAGATGTATATACTGTTGGTTCCTGAGTGGCCAATGTTTTGAAAATTTGTAAATTTTTTTATTGTGTAAAATTAAAAATCAGTTATTTTAACCCTTTATGTATTCTTTGACAATTTCATCCATCTGTACAGTGTGTCTTGATCATATCTATCCTGAGTTCCCTTGTACTGCTCCCTTTAGGCACAGCCCCCCAATACTTTTCTTCTCTGTTAAAATAAAAACAAATAGCCATACAACCCAGAGTCCAACTACTGCTGTTTGCAGGAACATGAGCAACTTACCAGTGGCCACAGCCTTGAAGAAAAAGCACTCCCCTTATTTTAGCACTTATCAGTTGCCAATAGTGCTTCAAATGGGGATGGAGCCCCATGTCCATCTCTGACTGGCTTGATCTTATGCAGGTAACTAGCTATTGTGAATTTGTGAGTATAGCAACATTATCTTCAGAAGACAGCATTTCAAAGCATTCCTCTCCACACTCTAGCTCTTATATTCTTGCCACACCTTCTTCTATGACATTGCCTGACCTTGCAGGGCATGATATACAGGTCCCATTTAGGGCTGAGTACTCAAGTGTCAAGTGTGCTCAGAACTTTGGTTAGTTATGATTCTTTGCCTTGACTGCTGCCTGCTGCAAAAAGAAGCTTCTCTGGCCAGTGTTGAGAGCAGCACTAAGGTATGGTATAATCATAAATATTTAGAAAACAGTGTGACAGTGTCTGCCTAACAAAACAACAGTAGTAGTACATATTCCCCCTAGGGCGTAGGATCTCCCTAGCTATAGTCCTTTGACCAGTTTTACAGTACTCGGCATGCATTCCCTCCTATGGATCAGGCTTCAGATCGAGTATTAAACAGTTTGGTTACTATCATAACAGTCATGGGGCTCTTGCACCAGTGGTATACCTAGCATGTAGGGCTTACCATTGAGTAGGTCTTTTGAAAACTTTTCTCCCCCAGCAGCTTACATAGCACCTTTCAGCACTGTAAAAGTTAGCTAGCAGAGAGGAAGTTCCAGATCAGTTCCAGGAAGGCTGACCTTAAATCCAGGCCTTATATGCCTGAGAACTACCTTGAACTTCTGATCTTCCTGTCCTCTGTCTCTAGAGTTTGAGATAATAGGTGTTTCTCACTATGCCCAGTTTCATGTGTTGCTGTCATCAAGCCCAGAGCTTTGTACAACTGTGCTACATCTCTAGTCCCTAAGCACACAATTTTTCCGAAAATGTGCTCTTAATTGTTGTGCCTGGTGTATTTCTACCCTCAGAATTTAAGATTATAACATAATCCTTATCCCACTTCTCAGAACGTCTGATTCCCCTTTCTGCTCTGTTTTCCTTCCTGCCACTCACACTGCCTATTTAAGTACTACACTGTTGAGTTTGTTTACTCAGATCTCCATGGTTATTGTCAGGTGCTCCCCCACCTTCTATTGCTGAGGTGACCTGTGTAGTGGTTTGAATAAGAATGTCTGCTTTAGGCTCATAGATTTGAATGCTTGGTCATCAGGGAATGGCACTGTTTGAAAGGATTAGGAGGTGTGGTCTTGTTAGGATAGGACTTGTTGGAGGAAGTATGTCACTAGAGGTGCTCTTTGAGGTTTCAAGAGCCCAAGTCAGGTCCAGTAGCTCTTTCCTGCTGTCTTCAGATCTAATGTAGAACTCTCAGCTATTGTGTCTGCCTGTGTACCACCATACTCTCCACCATGAGGACAATGGACTAAACCTCTGACCCTGTAAGCAAGTCCCAATTAAATGCTTTCTTTTGTAAGCTGTCTCAGTCATTGTTTCTCTTCTCAGCAACAGAACACTAAGATAACACAATGTATGGAATGATTCATGTTAAACCTAAGAGGAAGTTTACTAAAAAATGTTCTCCTAGTTTTCATTTACACACACACACACACACACACACACACACACACACACACACACACGGCGGGGGGGAGGGAGAGGGCGAGGGAGAATGAGAGAATGAGAGAACAAGAGCGAGCAGTGGGCTATTTTGTCCTTTAGGAGTTGCCATAGACACTTAAAAAAATTGGGCATTATAACTTGTGTTTTGTGTGGTACTGCCCTCTGCTGGCTTTTAGTTGTCATTTCCTACTAAGGCAGCCAATAGGAAAATGTATTACATACCTCTTAACATTCTAAAATTTCTAAAAGTGTAGCTGCCTAGTAAAAGGACAAAATTATTTCTGAAGTGATTGTAAAAGTTAAATCAAGACGACATGGGAGTGCATGGATAGCTCCCCCACAATAAAGACTAGTGTGTCACTGCTGCCTAGGATGAGGGTATATATATGTGAGTGTGTATATATATAGATAGATATATGTATACACACATTCATACCTACATGCATGAGTCCACATGTTAATGAACTTTGGGGTTTTGGAAATTTGGAAATTAGACAATACAGGCAGTATTCAGGCTTCTTTTGGTAAACAGTTACTTGAGCTTTTGTTGCTCTGTATTCAAAGGGTCTCAGTTCTGTAGCTGGCCTGTATTGTTGGGTCCATGAGGGTAGTGTTTGTGTAGAGGAATGTGTTTCCTGCCTCAGTCTGGTCCTGGACTTATATGTTTTAGGTTCTCTGTAAATGCTTATTGAGTGAATCAGTTAGTCAAGCATTTAAGGCATTTGGGTGTTGGAGTCTAAAATCTGTGGTTGGAGTAGTGACTATGGATACAAGCAAGTGTATTGCTAACAAGCCTCTCCCCAGGAAGCTGAGAGCTGCCTGTTGAGCAGTTATCAGCACTCTTGGACATTCTGTAGCAACTTTTTATTCAAGTTCAGCAAAAGGCCAAAAGAGCTAGTGTTTAGTGTAGTATTAGAATTGCCTACTTCCTTTGCTGGGGAATTTCCCTTCATTGTGATGTATGTCTTAGAAATGTGTGAGGTGTACATTTAACTGTGCCATTGCCATTAGCATCTTTCTTAATCCTTACCTGGCATATACCTCCCAGTATAGCCATTTTCAAAGTTTCTGTCGGAAGAAAAGCAAAGGAGCTACCATAGACAGCTGAGATAGACCCATCCTGCCAAATGAGAAGGTTCAGGTAGTTACTATCACTGAGTGAGATAAATAGCTTTATCCTCCATCTGTTAGTAGGGAAATGAGTCTCGGTAAGTTGAAATAAGTTAAACCTAGGACGCAGAAAGGGAATTTGAATTTGAACCCAAAATTACCTGTCTGTAGGTTACACACATCCCTGACCCCCTTTTTAACCTCCTGTTAGCTGTTGGTGGACAGCAGTAACCCTCAACAATTGTGTCAGTCAGCTTTGTGTCCCCATTACAGAACATCTGAGATAATTAAATTAAAGAGACTTTTTGTTGTTTTGGAGGTTCCCGTCTATGGTCTCTTGGGACCTGTGGTAAGCAGCACATTGTGGCAGGAGCTCAGTCTCTGCCAGCAAACAAGGGAGGAGGAAGAAAGGGTCATCATCTCAGTTCCCTTCAAGGCCATACCGCTAGCACCCTAAGCACTTCCCACAAAGCCTTTCCTCTAAAGGCTCCACATCTACCCAGGATGCCTCCCAAGTGCTCAGATTAAAGGAGTGCACCACCACCGCCCGGCCTTTTCTGTAGTTCTTAATCTACATACGGAGTTCCAGGACAGCCAGGGCTACACAGAGAAACCCTGTCTCGAAAAGCCAAAAAAAAAAAAAAAAAAAAAAAAAAAAAAAAGAAAAAAAAAAGATTCTGTGTTCAAAGAAAATAAAATTCTGCCGGGTGGTGGTGGCACAGGCCTTTAATCTGAGCACTTGGGAGGCAAGAGGCAGGTGGATTTCTGAGTTCGAGACTAGCCTGGTCTACAGAGTGAGTTCCAAGGACAGCCAAGGCTACATGGAGAAACCCTGTCTTGAAGAAAATAAACAAACAAAAAAAGAACTACAGAAAATACAGCAGACTATGCTGGGCATATCACTAATAGCAGTTGCTACAGTTTGGGTAATTACTGTTCCCAAAGGCTGTTGTGTTTTAAATGGGTGCACTTGGGAGGCATCATGGGTAGATGTGGAACCTTTAGAGGAAAGGCTTTGTGTATTATTCTAGGTTAAAAATGAGAAAACATAAGTCAAAATTTTAATTTTTGGATGGACATAATGGCTAATGAATGGCTAAAGTGTTTGAGCTAGTAAAGATGGCAAAGGTCCATACACTGTCCAGCACAGAGTAATTGTTTTGTGAGCCTTGTGAGGACAGTGACAGTGGGGGAAGTTGTTAAAGATTGCTAAGGAAAAGAGAAAAGCTGTTCAAAATATCAGTATGGGCAGTTCCTTTTTTTCTTCTTTCTTCTTTCTTTCTCCTCTTCCTCCTCCTCCTCCTCCTCTTCCTCTTCCTCTTCCTTCTCCTCCTCTTCTTTTTCTTCTTCTCCTTCTCCTCCCCCTCCTCCCCCTCTTCCTCCTTCTCCTCCCCACTCCTCCTCCTTCTCCTCCCTCCCTCCTCCCCTCCCCCCTCCTCCTTTTTCTTTTCAAGACAGGGTTTCTCTGTGTAGCCCTGGCTGTCCTGGAACTCACTCTGTAGACCAGGCTGGCCTTGAACTCAGAAATCCACCTGCCTCTGCCTCCTAGTACTGGGTCTAAAGGTGTGCACCACCACTGCCAGGCCTTTTTTTTTTCCCTTAAGATTTATTTATTTATTTTATGTATGTGAATACACTGTAGCTGTACAGATGGTTGTGAGCCTTCGTGTGGTGGTTGGGAATTGAATTTTTAGGACTTCTGCTTGCTCTGGTCAGCCCTGCTTGCTCAGTCCCTGTTCACCCTGGCCCAAAGATTTATTTATTTTAAATAGGTACGCTGTAGCTGTCTTCAGACACACCAGAAGAGGGCATCAGATCTCATTACAGGTGGTTGTGAGAGTATGGGCAATTCTTAAAGTGTTAGATTTAACTAGCTGTTTCCTGGAGTCTGAGTTTATACACTGATAGGAAAAATAGAAACAAAGTAGTAAAGCAAGTCTGTGATGCTCTCTTGTATTTGAGGTGTGGGCCGTAAGCCACATGGCTCTTCACAGTTATTTCCCTCCACAGTGGTACTCTTGTCCTGTACCATGCTGAATTATAACAGTGGAAACATTGAAGTACACTGTGGGACTTGTTTTATTGAACCTTGATGTTTTCTAAGTTGATATTTAAGGAAGCCAGCTTCTCCATTTGTTTTGTTTTAAATTATGAAGATTTATGTATGCCTACTTGCCAGAAGAGGGCACCAGATCTCACTATAGATGGTTACTTGGGACTTAACTCAGGATCTCTGGGAGAACAGCCAATGTTCTTAATCTCCAGCCCTTGTTCCTTGTGTTTTTAGCCATAGTAATGTGCCATTTATCCTTTCATACTGATAGCAGTTTCAGACTTAGCGTTTGTTCCATGTAGCTCTTTGATTTAAATGATTTCTTTGTAGGTATGTTGGTTATTTTAATGGTATGAACCCTTTAAAATGGATTTTCTGGGGACAAAGCCCTCTGGTGCTCATTAGGTATCTTCAGAGTTTGGAACCAATATAATGCATACCAGGTGTTGAACTATATAAATATGTTGTAAATGGCCTTGTATGTGTGTATGTGTGTGTATATATGTGTGTGTGTGAGAAAGAGAGAGAGAGAGAGAGAGAGAGAGAGAGAGAGAGAGAGAG
>NW_022196913.1:97624944-97628450 GCF_008632895.1 Mastomys coucha
GGGGAGAGGGGGAGAGGGGGAGAGAGGGAGAGGGAGAGAGAGAGATGCAGCTCTAGCTCTCTGGAACTCACTCTGTAAAAGCAGGCTGGCCTCAAACTAAGATCTGCCTGCTTCTGCTTCTACCTCCCAAGCACTGGGATTAAAGGTGTGCACTACCACACTGGGCTTGTAGATGACTTTTTTTTTTCCCCTTGGTTTTTCAAGACAGGGTTTCTCTGTGTAGCCCTGGCTGTCCTGGTATTCACTCTGTAGACCAGGCTGGCCTTGAACTCAGAAATCCGCCTGCCTCTGCCTCCCAAGTGCTGTGATTAAAGGCGTGCACCACCACCGCCCGGCTTTAGATGGCTTTTGAGGTTGTTCATTAATAAGTTATATTTGGATTCATAATGAAAAATGAGTTACTGTTTATAGTTAGAAAATGAGCTCATTTGTTAATACTTAAAAATCATTTTAGAGACTTTGAACTTAAATACTGTCTGTATCAGAAGTCACTAACTTGAGGGTGCATTAGAACTACTGAGAGTCCTCATGAAAGTAGATGACTGGTACTTAACCTCCATCGTTTTAGTAATTCTGAATAGTGCCAGATTTTGCATTTTCAAGATTCCCACACACTTTGAGAAAGTTAGCCCAGTCATTATGTCCCATGATGCAGGAGACCTGCCTGCCACTAGATGGCATCAGAACACTCTTTAGAGTGTAGTCATTGGCCAAGTTGACCTAAGTCTCTTGATCAGAGTTTAGGTTATATAAAAAATTAATCATATTATTAGAACTTAACATTCTGGAGCCTGTTCTGTTCCATATACATAAACATAAAGATGCTTTGATTCTGTCAAAGCAGGGAAACTGTAGGAAAATTGATGTAACAGTGTTTCACACTGCTTCTCATCTCCGTAGGCTTCCTTTTCAGTTATTCATCTTGTGCCATTTTATTTATTGAGGATAGCTACAGGACCTGTTACAAAACATAAATATAGGAGTAGGAAAGATGGCTCACCAGTTAGAGGATTGGGTGCCCTGCAGCCATCTGCCAGTTCTAGGGAACCTCATGCCTGCTTCTGGCCCCCAAGGGCACTAGCACACAGGTTTTGCATATTCATAGAAGCAACAAATATTTTATGTCACACACATAGAACAACAAAAAAGGAAATCTTTAAAATTAAACAATTCTTTTAAAATATATAAAAACAAATGTACATCTCATGTGAATTGTAAAACAAGTGGAATTTATTTTTTCTCAACTAGTGAATTTTTATTTGTTAACTTTTATAATTACTTTAAAATATTTGCTCACATACATATTCATAATTTTGTCCTTTTTCCAGTTCCATTTAGAACAATGTAGAAGGTTAAAGGCGTGAAACACACTGCCCATTGGCTTCTCTAGTTGCAGTGTTGAGCAGTAAGAGGCTCTTAGAAAAGTGTTTTTGACTGCTCTTTGCCTCCCTGCCTCTTACTTACCTTGGAGTCTCACTCCCTACATTTCCAGCTGTCTCAACACCTCCAGATGTTCTTCTACCCAGTAATGACCTAAGAGCCAGCATCATTTTCTACATGGTGGTTCCGGGTAGAGGTACTGGCTTGCTCTGTTCTGTGTACTAAGCTTTCCCGTTCACATTAGCATGTGAAATTATTTTGAAATAGTAAAACTTCCTGGTTTCTTTTTAACAGATTATGTATAGTACTTAAATACTGTTTGGATTTTTCTAGACCTTTGACAATGCTTTTGCTATTGATTCTGTTGTTTTCTTTTCAGATTTTTTTTTGTTTTGTTTTATTTTGTTTTGTTTTTTCTTGACCTTTGTTTGGAGTTGAGGCTTCAGTTAGATTTCATTGATCAAACTGGGGATGAAAAGAACTTAAAACAGAAAAAAGCTAACTAGGAGTCACTCAATCAGTAAAAAGCCACACCAGCACCACATCATGTGTCTGGCCATTGACAAAGACTGATGCTGGTTTAATGCTATGCAGAGATGACAACAGAGGCAGAAGTAGAACAGACATTAGGAGCCTTTTGTGAAACATTGTACTCCTCTCTTAATGACATAAAATTTTAATGTCTTGTGGTCAGAGGAGAGGAGCTTTTATGAGGATGACACATAACATAGCTGAAACCAGCTTGATTCTTCATTACCCACACTGTTTTTTCCCTGTTTCTGTAGTTACAGATGAAATTATGTATTCATGCTGTACATTTCTGTATACCATTACTTACATGTACAAGTGCAGTCTGATAAAAATCTAGTGTTTGCCACATGTGTAATTTGAAAATTTCTACTGCCCTTCTTTCATAAAATATGGAGGAAGGAGAGATTTGTAATGTTTTATTTAACCTAGTCTATCTGAAACTATTTTGGGGGGCCAGAGAGATGGCTCTGTGGTTAAGAGGATTGGCTGCTTTTCCAGAGGACCTAGGTTCAATTCCTAGAACCCAGGTGATACCACACCTGCTTCTCCACTAGACACTAGACATATCAATAGTATGTCCACAGGCATAATGAAGTCAAAACATCTATATACACAAATAAAAAATTTAAAAGTAAATAAAAATAAAATATATTTTTACGTGTCATAAATAAGAAAGCTCCTAAGGAGTTCTTTTGACACAGTGTGGGCACTGAAATCAATATCCTACAGTACACTAGACTCCAGACTAGCCATACTGCTTATGCTTATTGGTCACATACAACATTTTAGGAGATGACAAAAGGCACATAGGCTGTTTCACTTCTCTGTGACAGAAAGGTAAGAACTAAGAAGAGATGGCCAGATCAGCTAGATCTACAACTCTTTAGCAGTTCTGGTGAGTCTTCCAATCAAACCAGTTAGAAGAATGCGACACTCTCATTTTCTCCTGTACTTGTCTCTTTTCTGCTGAAGCTGTGGCTAGTATTTTAGGGTTTTCCCCTGAATCTTTTAGCCAGCTTAAAATAAAAAGTGCATTGTTTCTCAGGATCCTCTTACATTTGCTTCTGTATAAAATGTGTGTTCATTTGAATCCACATCTACAGTTCTTCATATTTTGTAGCTGATGTGGTAAATCAGTTTCATATGCTGTTAGGCAAGCTGGAAGGTTAAGCCTCTTAACTTCAGCAGCCAGCCTATTCTAGTTGCTGTAAACAATTAAGCCTGTCAGCAATTGACCTTGGGAATGCTAATTTGCTTGTCCCTGGGTGCCGCCTTAGGCCCTGGCTTTCTCTCTGTGGGTGGGAGTTATGAACCTGGTTTGGAGAACTAGAGGCGTTTGAGGCCAGCTCCAAACAGATGTGCTTCTTGCTTCACTTTTGCATGTGACCACAGTTGCAAGAGGCATATTCTTGCATGATGTTTTTTTTTAAGGCCTGTGGAATCAGAGAGCAAAGTTGAAAGGCAGTTTCTTTTACCTTTGGATCTATTCTTGCCCTTCAGTAGAGTCCTCATCTGTCATGGTGACGGTTGATTTAAAACTGACATTCTTTCTCATTGTGCATCTTAAACTTACTAGAAGAATCGGAAGCCACCTC
>NW_022196913.1:97628460-97629104 GCF_008632895.1 Mastomys coucha
GTGATTTTTACTGACAGGGTCTTACCATGTAGCCCAGGCCCCTCTCAAAGTTCCTATCCTCCTCCCTCCTCCTCCAGAAGGCTGAGATTACGGGAATCAAGAAGCACACCTGGTGTTCATTGCAGTTATTCAGTGTCTGGTCCAGAAGATGCTGACAGTATTCAAGAAAGAGAAGGATTGTGTTCAGTTGTCTTTAGGATAGGGTATTTATTAATACCTGTGACCCAGCCTGCTGCCATAGGCTTTAGTCCTGCCACACAAAGGAAAGTGCCTATTCTTAAAGGGATCAGAGAGAGGGGGGAAGTCCTATACTGTGTGGAAGGAGGCCTCATTAATATGTCACTTGAGTGATTCGGACCATAGTCAGGCTGTTTTAGATTTTGATTAGCACTAGGGAAGAGGCAGACTTGGCTCTTTGTGAGGGCTATGTAAGGGCAACAAGTTATAGGGCTGGATACGGCTCATCAGCGCTTAGCTATAGCATTTGCACCTGTATACTTCAGGTTCTGATACAGTGCTTAGGCAAAGTACAATATTATACTGTACAGTGAGCTACTGTAGAGTATCATATAAAACTAGTTTAAATTGTTTGTTTGGTTTTCATTATTAGGTAATTGTTAATATGTTTTTTTTCTATTGATTGA